>NC_065578.1:113110485-113445485 GCF_024542745.1 Macaca thibetana thibetana
GTACAACCACATATATACCCAATGCCACAGAATTATACACTTTAAAATGGTTAAAATGGTAAATTTTGTGTATATTTGACAACAGTTTTTAAAAAACCTTAGCAGGCTAAGGGATGGTATTCATAACACAAGTAGACAAATTAGCCTGACAAATTAGGCTTTGAGGAGGAGACAGAATATCTTCTCTACTGTAACAGGAGAGAATGAGGAAAAGATGTATACAGAGAAAGTTTAAATAGTATTTATGAAGAATAGGTAAGCAAGCTAACCAAAGAAATGAAGTAGGCTTCCCAGGCAATGTTGACGACCCAATGGGAAGCATTATAAAATGTTATGAAGAGACAAAGTCCCCAGTGACGACCAATCAAAACATGATTTTTTAAAATTTGCACTTTGCAGAGGTCAGATAAGATTATCTCTTAGTTTATGATGCTCTGAAATTCTAAAAAGATGCTATCTACAGGTCAAATGAAAGGAACTAGAGTAATGGTAGATGGTATGTGGTTTAAAACAGTGTTTCTTAAACCTGCCTGATCATAGGAATCAAGTCAGTCAAGGTACTTATTTCATGCCTCACTCCAGACCTCACGAACCAGAATTTCCAGAAGAGGAACCTGAGAGTCTAATGTATATTTGAACTAGCAACCCCAAATTATTCTTAGGATCTGGCAAGTTTGGGAAACTCTGGCCTGGAAATAGCACCTGAAAGCAAAGAACAAGTTGAATTCTACCACTTCCCAGAGTTTATGTACTGGAGCACAGTGGAGGAAGAAACAGTATTGGGAGGACTGGAGGGAGGTACGTATGAGACCAAAGAACAGAAAAAACTAAAGCTGCCATGGAAGCAGGAGACATAACGCCAACAGGAAAAATGCAGCCTTTGGTAAAAATCAGAAGGCAAAGTGGGGAGGGGAGAAGGATGTGGCATCAAAGAGAAATACGCCTATTAAAAAAAAATAGTAGTTAGTTTTGCATAAAAATTTAACATATTTATAGTATCTATAAAATGTTAAACAATTATCTTTGAATATATACATATGCTGTCAATACATATGTAGTGTTTAAATTAGAAACTCAACTTCACAGCTATCCCGTAAGAATTTCTGAATTAAGTAAGCTCAACTGTGTCCCCAACACATACAGGTTCTCCTACAAAGGACAATTATAAATCTGTTACTAACTCAGGAGAACACCAAGCTAAAAAAGCACTATGTGGAAAACCCTGTGTACAGGGGTTTGAGAGGGGGTGTGGATTATTCCACAGAACTCACGTTTCAGGAAGAAGCCTATTCAAGCTTTTTTAAAACACAGAAAGGAAAAAGCTAGCCAGCAATCTTCCTAACCTTGTGACTTGTGAATAGGAAAGCATTCCTACTTTAAAATATATAGTGAAAAAACAGTGTCAGTGGGTCAAAGTGAGTACTTAAAATGAGAAAAAAAAAAGAATCAAGCCTACCATTTTTATTTATGCCATTTTATTTTATAAAACCTGCTACTTAAAATGTTTATTTCTCCTTTTCTATAACACACTAATGTATACAGTTCCTTAAGGGTTGCTCAGTTATTCTCCAAGCTATATACTACTCTACTAGTTCTGCTCTTCATTAGTACTACCAATTCATTATAAAATGTTAATCAAAGATCAGAGTGCATATAACTAGCCCATATAAGGCCTTGTCCCAACACACAATGAGGGAATAACACTTTTTGTTTCTCTCTGGAACCGCAGACACTAAAATTGTACACACCAATGCTACAGAACATTATCATTTTATAGACTAATAAAAGTAACATAAGAAATAAAACTACCTAAAGTTAAAAAGCTTTTATTCTCAGTGAAACCTCAAAATTATATATGCAAATTTTTGAAAAAGATACTTAAAACATGCAGATTTGCCAATCTCCCCTCCCCACCAGCAAACACATAACACACACTTCTCTCTATGTACATCCTTTAATTACTTAGTTGCCAGAAGATCTCAGATGGTGATATTGAAAACAATTCCCTTTTAACTTCACTGTATTTTTAGTGTTTATTATTATTTGCATAATTTATGTACAGATTTTGAGACCTATATGGCCTTGGTGGTCCATTTACTAGCAACATCAGCATCACCAGAAAATGCAGACTAAAAGCAGGGCTAATGGCTCACACCTGTAATCCACACACGCTAGAAGGCCAAAGCAGGAGAATCCGTTGAGGCCAGGAGTTTAAGACTAGCCTAGACAACATAGTGAGACTGGCTCTATAAAAAAATTTAAAAATTAGCCAATTGTAGTAGTACACACCCATAGTCCTAGCTACTCTACTCAGGAGGCTGAGGCACTGGATATAGCACCTGAAAGCAAAGAACAAGTTGAGATCCACCACTTCCCGAAGTTTATGTACTGGGGCACAGTGGAGTAAGAAACAGAAGAAAGACTACTAGAGCCTAGGATTTCAAGGCCATCAGTGAGCCATGATCACACGTCATGATCGCACTTCAGCCTGGGCCACAGAGCGAGACCCCATCAAAGAAAGGAGAAAGAAAGGAAGGGAAGGGAAGGGAATGGAGGAGAAGGGGAAGGGGAAGCGGAAGCGGAAGGGAAGAAGGAAGGAAACTCAACTTTATAAAGTTATCCTGTATCAACTGCTGAGAGTTAAGTAATCAAACAAGGATCAGCTTACTGTTCCAATGGACATATAAATTTTTCTGCTCTGGTGTTAGAACATTTGAGTTTTCTAGAATGTTAAAAGAAAACCCTATATGTGGATCCTAGCTTTAGCCACCACAATAATTTAAAAATATAAAAATAACAGAAGTTTTCATTCTTCTTGCACAAAACCTACATTTTACTTTCTCCTGCTTAGAGGAGCTGAGTTCTAAAGCTTCTCAAATTTTAATGTGCATTCGAATCACCTTTTAAAAAGGCAGATTCCGATTCAGAAAATCTGGGTAAGAGCCCAGTCTACATTCCTAGCAAGCTCCTTGGTGACGCCAAATTCATACATAGAGCAGACTTTTAGTAGCAAGGTCCTAAAGAAAAGGTGTAATTTACAATAGTATTTAGCTATCCATGGTTTGCAAAGCACTAATCTTGATAACGTCTCCAATTCAATTCCTAACTGATAAACCTACCACTTTCCCATCCTTACTTTCTGGATCTTTCATATGGATGAAATAAACACTTCATTCCTAAAATGTAGAAAACTTCTAGTCTTTCTTCTGCCTGTCTTTCTTTTTGGTCTCTTCCCATGTTCATCATACTTGTGGGTGCATCACAAGATTATACCCTTAGTTTCAACTCCTTTCCAGTGCTATCGCTGGTTCCATCTTCTGCACCTCTGCATCTCCTGCATTAATGGGTTCAACTTCTGCATCTCCAGCCTAGACAAATCTCTCAAACTTGGATCCATACATTCAATTCCTAAGAGTTCTTTCTTTTTCTTTCTTTTTTTCTTTTTTGAGACTTGTTCTGTCGCCCAGGCTAGAGTGAGTGGCACGATCCTGGCTCACTGCAACCTCTGCCTCCCGGGTTCAAGCTAGCCTCCCAAGCAGCTGGGATTACAGGCATCTGCCACCATGTCCAGCTAATTTTTGAATTTTTAGTAGAGATGGGGTTCCACCACTTTGACCAGGCTGGTCTCAAAAAACTCCTGATCTCAAGCAATCCGTTCACCTCAGCCTCCCAAACTGCTGAGATTATAGGTGTGAGACACCATGCCCAGCCTCCTAATGGTTATTGCTAACCATATATTCCCACAGGTACCTTCAACTCAAGATACCTCAAACTGAACTCATCAACACCCTCTGGGCCCTAGAAACTAGCTTTTTCAACCCTGTATTGGCTTTGACCAGTATCACCATCCACCCATTTGTCCAAACCACATCTGAAGACTATCCCTCTCTCTCACCAAGACTAGTTAAATCTCAACCTTCTAATTATTTCTCAAATTACTTTCTTTTCTCTCTAATGTCAGTACCAGTTTGGACATGGAGTATTTATTATCTGGTTACTATCACAACTAACTGGTATTCTTGCTTCCAATCTCATATCCTGCACCACCAATTCCATCCTCCACACTATTATGTAATCTTGCAAACAAATGAATAGCAAGCATTTCCCTATTAAAATTCACCAATGACTCCCAATTATCTTTAGGAAAAAGTACTAACTTTTTAAAAGCATGTCATATAAGGCTCTTCATAATCCTAATCATGTCTCTCTCTCTCTGGTCTCAACTCCTTCCATCCCTTAACAGTTAGTGCATACTCTTGCCATGTCAACCTATTTGTAGCTCTCTCTAAGTGCCACATTCTTAAATGCCTCTGTGTATTTGCATAGGCTGTTATTCGCTTAAAATGTTCTTACCAAGTTAAGTATTAACATGCTTTTGAGATTTTACTCGAGCATCACATGGCTTAACATGCCTTTTCTAATTACCTCAAGTCTGCATTAGGTAACACCACAGACAGTGCTCCCTCTATTATAGGGTTTGCCCTATGCATACCTCTACTCAAATAGTACTCTGTATTATAATTGCTGGTTTACTCATCTCCCCCACTAGACTGAGCTCAACAATTAGTCCTTTTAAGAACACAGTGCCCTAGGCCGAGAGCGGTGGCTCATGCCTGTAATCTCAGCACTTTGGGAGGCCGAGATGGGCGGATCACGAGGTCAGGAGATCGAGACCATCCTGGCTAATACGGTGAAACCCCGTCTCTACTAAAAATAGATAAAAATTAGCCGGGCATGGTGGCGGGCGCCTGTAGTCCCAGCTACTTGAGAGGCTGAGGCAGGAGAATGGTGTGAACCCGGGAGGCGGAGCTTGCAGTGAGCTGAGATCGCGCCACTGCACTCCAGCCTGGGCGACAGAGCAAGACTCTGTCTCAAAAAAAAAGAAAAGAACACAGTGCCCAGTACATGGTAGGTTCTCAGCAAGTGCTTCCTGAATAAACTATCTTGAAATATAGTCACAGATAATTATTATGGCTACACATTTAAACTATAAATAACTTCTAATAACTCTGTCTCTAAAGCAATAAAAAATTTACTTGACTTTATTTCTAGGTTTAACAGAACTTCACAAAATGTCAAAAGACTTCACGTAAGTCCAAACTACCCTAGGTATTTGTTAAATTCCCAACGATCTAAAGGGATTTGTTAAAAATATTAGAAACAAAGCCTTTTGCATGCTGTGGAGATACTTTAATTTCAATGACCACAGTGTTAGACAAATAAAAGCACTAATCTCTTCTCCATGGTAAAATGATGTGAACATTGTTCAGGTGGCCTGGGTTTGCATCTGGACTCTTCTACTTACTAGCTATATGACCTTGGCTAACAAACAATGAACATCTCCCAGGCTCAGTTTCTTCCATGGGAAACAGAGATAAAATTGCTTACCTACCTACCCACTGGGTTGTTTCAAATATTCAGATATGAATGTGAAAGCATTTCTATAAACCATGAAGTGCTAAATACATTTGAACTATTGTGTTAACTTCTATCCCAACATCTGCTAAAGTTGCAAACTTAAAAGTTTAGTGGGCTAATCAAACCTCCCATGTCCACACCATACTCTTCTCTAATGACTGAAAATTTATAAATCAAATTAAGTTTCAGGACCACGAGAGCACAGGACTCATTCAACAGTCCTCAATATTCTTATGTGGTTGAAGTGTTTAATATGTAATCTAATAATAATCTGATATGTTCTTAAAAAGTGGTTATTTTTTAAATCTCATAGTAAATATCAAGGTAAGTTGTTGGTACAGTCATTTAAATTTCAGCTCCATTTTAAAAAATTAATTGGAGGACAAAAATCAGCAGGGAATATTTCAAGATATTTTCTTTTATTAACTATTTAGATTGGATACTGTCTGTTGACATACAAATTTGATCCACTTTAACTAATAGGAATGTTAAAAAGTCACCCTTACAAAACTGGGACAATTTTCCCCAAAATTTCTGGCTTATTTCTCAGAAATGCTTGTTAGTCTATCAAAAGAGAAAATTTGCTGCATTTTTCTAAACTAAAAAAATGATACAGCATGTTGACTCTGCTCTCAGCGATATCTTTCCTTGTTAAATAGGGAACTTATGGGGATTATGGACTATATTGGGAGAAATGTTTTCGGTCTCATCTGCAATATTTATAAAAATAGAATTCCTTGACCTTCAAAGGGCAAAACTTAAAAAAAAAAGGAAAATGAAAAAAGAAAATCTACTACAAAAGTCAGCACTTCGGTACCTGGTTGTGGTAACAAGGCCAAAATCCAAGACGAAGCCCTTTATTGCACATGGTGTTCCAACATCGTGGGCAGCCCCATCTTGCGACCTCTCCACATTGGCTGCTCCTGCTCTCTCTACTGCAGAGAGAACTTCAATTAGAGAAATTCTGAAGCTCATAAATCTAAACTGGATACTCCCCTCATTGGAGGCAAAGATGGTAAGACTCACTAAAAAGATTCAAGTTAGAGGAGGTTACAAATAAATCTAAGTGGCTTGAAACCACTATAATTCAGGCAGCTGAGAGTCTTATTATGGCAACAATCTATTTACCTAAAAAAAAAAAAATCTTAAGGGAAAAGAATGGCAGCAAATTACTAGACAACCTGAAAAAATAGAATGTACAATCATAAAAGTTTAAAAAGTGAGTCTCCACTAAAGTTGAATTTATAATACATACTGCACAAACTTATAGCTGACCATTCATATTCAATTCTTATGAGAAAAGCAAGTAAGAAAAAAAACTAGGACACATTATTAACTTCTTATGCCCTAAAATAACTTCACTGAAAAAAATGTTTGGTTAAAACCACTGGTTAAGAAGCAGACATTTCCCTGCTGACTTAAGCCTAGCTGCCCAAGCAAGGCTTCAAAAAATGTCTTCACCTACAACAATGCATAGGCAGAAGGAGCAGAGGCTATGGCGGTCTTCCTAATGACACTTCCAAGTCACATAACTGGGGTATATTTCTGGGATGGACTGCCAACAAGTTACTGAAAGAGATATAAAAACTCCAAAAACCTGGAAAATAAACAGGCCCATGCCCTCATGTGTTTCATTATGATATAAAAGCAAACCTTAACTAAAGTTATTCTGAGACTACCAGATCTCAATCACATTCTCCATACTAACATTACCTGATTTGTGAAAGACCAGTTAAGTTTTCAAGCTAGTTTTCCATAAAGTTTGTAATGATACATAACATTAGTATAAAGCATTCCTTCCAGTAAATAAGAAGTCCCACCCCAAAGAACTCAGTAATTAAGATTTTTCAATGAAAGGAAGAGACAAACAATTTGAAGCACCTTTATTACCATAAATTTGTTACCAAAAATGTGCTGGTACGTGCTGTGCAACAGAATGAGGTTAATTCTGTTTAGAAATGTATTTACTAAATAATTTTTAACAACGTTTATCTTACCTGAGTGTGAAAATTTGAAATGGTGGTTGTTTCAATATCTTTCTTGCCCAGAATTTCCATTTTCACTGGAGTGTTGGGGAAATTAAAAGCAAAGTAGTCCAAGAAGTCTGGGAGATAAGCAGCCGCTCCATGCACTATTGCTAAAGCATAGTAAGCAGCATTTTTCTCATTTTCACTGAATGTCAAAGCAAGAAACTCCTCAGAAAATCTCTCCATCTCCATTGGAGACAAAAATGAGAGTTCATCCATGTAAGCATGAAGGACAAGAGCACCACCATTGGACTGGTGTTCCTCATGAATAAAGTTGCTAAATTTAGTACCTGTTTTTAAGAAATTTCTACGAATAGAATGTTCCTGGTGAGTCATAAAAGGTGTCTGTACTCCCTGGGGTACCCGATATTCTTGCATGCCCAAATTTAATCGGCACAGCTGTTCATCTTTCAGATACCTGAAGGACTCCTTATTAAGTCCTGAAGTGCTATTTATTTGTCCTTGGGTGAGAATTTCTTTACTGATGCGGGTCAGGCCAGCACAGACGGTTTGAACTTCCTTATTGTACATTTTAAGGCGTCTTCCTCGCATGTCTTCTCGGTGTTTCTTTTTCTTTTTCTTCTTTATTTTCTTCAAGACAAAATCATCGGCTCTCTGGGTTTTACCATTTTCATCTGGTGTTTCTGGCCACAATAATTAAAAAGAAGTTAGTTGCTAGGACTAGTGTCAACATACAAGCTTCTTAAGGTACTTGATCTCATTAAATAGCCTATCCTCAATTTCTCTGAATTTGCTATTACAACTTACATGGTTAGAAAACAAATGAGACAGAGATCTTAAAATATAATAATATTCTGGATTGAAGAAAAGATTAAAAGAACTGAAGGTATCCATTTTTCAAAGCAGTATTACTGACAATGGAGAAAAATCAGAAATAATTCACGCATCCAAAAAACAGAGAATGGTTAAATAAATCATGATATAGCAATGGTATGAAACATTATACGATAGCTAAATATGACGATTCTGAAATCTATGTTAACAACATAGATCCTTTTGTTCAGTTACCATCATAAAATTTAAATTTAAGCTGGGCGTATTTTGCTGTCGGCCTATGAATTACTATGATACATACAGGCGAATCAAACAAAGGCAAAGTAAGCCATGGGATATCATTTTTTCCTATCAAGTTGGCAAAGTTTGTGGTTTCTGGCCATTCTCAACTACTGTTGCTGGAAGTAGTAAGTTGCTACTAAACTGGTACAACTTTCTGAAAGGCAATTTCATGATACGTGTCAAAAGTCTTAAAAAATATTTCTAATCCTCAGACTCAGAAATTCCACTTCCAAGTAAAAGTTATCTAAGAAAATAATTGAAGATCATAAAAAGATATTCATGACAGTATTATTTAAAACAACACAACAGGGAATGCTCTAAATGTCTAATAACAGGGGACTGATTAACCTCTGGTAGTTACATATTATAAAATACTACCCAGCCATTATAAATTATATCACAGATGGTTGGGCGTGGTGGCTCACACCTGTAATCCCAGCACTTTGGGAGGCCGAGGTGGGCGAATCACGAGGTCAGGAGATCGAGACCGTCCTGGCTAACACGGTAAAACCCCGTCTCTACTAAAAATGCAAAAAATTAGCCAAGCATGGTGGCGGGCGCCTGTAGTCCCAGCTACTTGGGAGGCTGAGGCAGGAGAATGGCGTGAACTCGGGGGGTGGAGCTTGCAGTGAGCTGAGATCACGCCACTGCATTCAAGCCTGGGAGACAGAGCAAGACTCCGTCTCAAAATAAATAAATAAATTAATTAATTATATTATAGATGAAAAAACTGACATAAAAATTAGAAAGTTACAAAATGCTTAGACTGTCATTCTTTCAGAAAGCCTTTTCTTCCCCACCCAATCTGGATAGCTACTCCTGCTACGTGTTCCCTTAGCTTTGCATCCCCATTTCAGCACTTATACTCTGTGTTATTAACACTTCATTTTCCACCCTCCCCTAGACTGTCAGCAATCTAAGTTTAGGGATGTATATCCTACCTTCCTTTCCTGAACACTTAACACATGTACATTCTGATCCCATGTTTATATAAACATTCATTCATCCAAACATTTAAGTACCTACCAAGTGCATAGGTATACTTCTGAGCACTAGGACCATAGTGCTGACTAGGACATACACAATCCCCAATCTCTTGGATCTTTTTCTCCCTGCTTTTTGAGGAGTATGGAGTCCCACTATGTTGCCCAGGCAGGTATCAAACTCCTGGGCTCAAGCTATACTCCTGCCTCTACCTCCCCAAGTGCTGGGATTACAGGTGTCAGCCATGGTGCCTGGCATCTCTTGGATCTTAAGATCTAATTGTACAAGAAAAACAAAGTACCAGGTAGTGATAAGTGGGATGCATTAAGTTTGAGGGAAGCTCTTTTAGGGAGGTAAAATTGAGAGTGATTCCTAAAGAATAAGACAAGCCAGGCATGTAAAGGTCTAGGAGAAAATATTCCCAGAAAGAAGAAAAGGACCTAAAGCGATGAAAAAGTCTGATCTATAGATGCTTTATACACACACACAAACACACACACACACAGAGAAAAATATCTGGAGAAATATATACCAAGTTATTAACAGTAGTTATCTATTGGTGGTAGAATTCTAAATGTCTAGCTTCTTTTCTGCTTATCTGTATTTTCTAATTTTCTACAATAAATGTATTGCTTTTATAATTTAAAAACTTATTTTTAATTTTTAAAGGATTATCATGGATTAACAAGCCCAAGATGGAATGACATCTTTTGTTTACCAGTTGGAAAATATACCTAGCAGGAAACTTTCAGGATGAAATACCAGGTACAGTCCTGACCAACCTTCAAGTTTGGTCTAGTATTTACTGTATAGAATTTATCCACCAAACAATCGTTTTTTCTAACATAATTGAAGTAATTTGGAGTTAAGACAAATATTCCAATTAATCCTATTATTACATCTAGAAGAATAAGTTCAACAAATTTTAGAGTTAAGAATTTACTTGGTACAATACGTAAATATATAACAGTTCCAGTACTCTATATAAAAATCACTTCGAGTCAATTAGTTATTACAAGGCTTATAAAACCTTCTACATAAAATACTTAAAAAACCAAGTCGAAGACTTTCCAATGCCAAATAACTTTCATTGTATTTAATATTTCCTTCTAAGAACAATAAAATGAAAACCCTTTATTTGCAAATATCACTTTTAATTAAACTGTGACTAGATGCCAAAATTTACATATAATCAAAATACTGTTAACCTGGCAAGAGAAAAAGTCATCTTTTATTCTATATACAACTAAATATTTGAGATATTTGAGAATTAAACACTTAGTAATAGTCACTTATACTTCTTACCACATAAAATTAATCTAAATACTTTCCCCAATATCAAATCAGTAATTTAGTCAATTCTCCCAAGCAACTAAATATTAATGCCATTCAATATAAAGGTTAGACCAATTTAAAAATAGTCATCTAATTACCCTCTGCTATTAATGTTTTAGAATTTCACAGGAAAACAAGAAAAGAAAATATCTCCAAATAGATATTGTTATTTTAAGCTTCGAAAGAGGTACTTGGTATGCAGAAAATTGTGACCTAGATCTGCCACTGACATTAGCACCAAGAAGGAACTGCGCTGATTGTAACACATTTTCTATATTACTATCAACTTTCCAGTGGTATTTATAACATGGCCAAGTATCTGTGGGTTTCACTTATACGGGTTTCACAAAAGTCACTTATATGAAAACCATTCAATTAGTCCAACATGGCCCATCTCAAAAAAAAAAAGCAAAAACAAAAACAACAAAAAAAAGAGAAAACCACTGTATAAAGAAAAAAACCTTACATTGTAATCTCATAAATCAACATGATAAAAATTTTAAATATGAAGTAAATCTCAAGCTATCTTCTCACTAATCCTGTTTTTCCTTTTTTTTTTTTTTTTTTTGAGACGGAGTCCCGCTCTGTTGCCCAGGGTGGAGTGCAGTGGCGTGATCTTGGCTCACTCCAGCTTCTGCCTCCTGGGTTCCAGAGAGTCCCCTGCCTCAGCCTTCCAAGTAGCTGGGATTACAGGCATGTAATACGACATCCAGCTAATTTTTTGTATTTTCAGTAGAGACAGGGTTTCACCATATTGGTCAGGCCGGTCTCGAACTCCTGACCTCAAGTGATCCACCTGCCTCAGCCTCCCAAAGTGCTGGGATTACAGGCGTGAGCCACCACACCCGGCCCCAGCTTTTGACTTTTATCTATCTAACTTAGGCTAAGATACAGAAAGCGTGACTTTTTTACAGAGAAATTTAAGACTACCCATTTCATACTGGCTAACAAATCTCCATAAGGAAACAAAATTTATTACTGAATTATCAAGGTGGCAACTAATTGAGAATGGCATATGTATACAAAAGTTATTAAAGGTTATTATCAAACGCTGGCCACTGTTGCTTTATGAGAAAAATAACAATTGTCCTGCCTTGAATTAAAAACGTTATTTGAAAGTCAATGTCCAAAGTCTTCACAACCTTTCTATTTCTGATTTTAGCTTTCCAACGGAGAATCTATTCAGCACATTTTTAGTATTTCCCCATAGTGTAAAAGCTAAAATTTATTGACTACAGTTCTTTATAGAAAAAGAGCCAACAACCTACGCTATACCTGTGACTTAGAAAAGCTTTCACATATCCAACTGTGTGATTAAATATAAAGAGAAATACATAATTCTACAGAGGAAGATACAAACATTCACTTAAGAAACAAATTGCTGGCTGTCCTTAAAAAGGTCATTATCAATACATGACATTATTAATAAGATCCTCATATGTGCTAATACTTCCAATATTATCGTCATCTGATTTCACACTACTGAAAGTTTTCATTTATGCAAAAAATAGCTTTCCACATTATTAAGTTCTCCTTTTTTTTTTTTTTTCACTCTCGCCCAGGCCAGAGGGCAGTGGCACAATCTCGGCTCACTGCAACCTCTGCCTCTGGAGTTCAAGCGATTCTCCCACCTCAGCCTTCCAAGTAGCTGGGACTACAGGTGCACATCACCATGCCCAGCTAATTCTTGTACTTTTTGGTAGAGACAGGGTTTCACTATGTTGGCCAGGCTGGTCTCAAACTCCTGACCTCAAGTGATCTATCCGCCTTGGCCTCCCAAAGTGCTGGGATTACAGGCATGAGTCACCATGCCCGGCCTATAAAACGTAAGGTCTTAACAGCAATTCTTATACGCGAATTATGACTTAGAACTGGAAAAACACAAAAAAAGGTAGTATCTTCAATTCCTAAAAATCATAGTAGATGAGCAAAAGCAAAACAAGTGTAATTGCTTACATCTTATTACTCATGATTTTTTAAAGGACTAAAGTTGTTTTCTGAAAACAAATTATTTTCAGTCTTCTTGAGAGTTCTGCCAGTTCTATATAAATACCTGACTAAAAAGGAAAAACAAACAACTACTCATTTTGAAAGCCAAACATTTTGAATCATTGTATGTTTTTAACACTGCCTTACTTTACCCACCATCTCTCTATAACATGGTGTTTTAAGAGCACTCCCTAGGTTTAAATCCCTGTTCTGTAAGTACAACTTTCTAGTATACTTTCTAGAAGTATAACTTTTTTCCCCTAAGCCTTTACTTTTTTTTTTTTTTTTTTAGAGCAGTTTCAGGTTCCTAGAACTATAACCACACCTGGCTCCCACAAATGCATAGTCTGTCTCCCTGATTATCATCACCCCCAGCCAGAGTGGAATATTTGTTACAACTGATGAGTCTACACTGACACATCATTATCCGCCCACAGTCCATGGTTTACATTCAGGCTCACTCTCGGTGTTGTACATTCTGTGGGTTTGGATAAATGTATGACATGTATCCACTGTTAATTAAGTAGCATAAAGAGTAGTTTCACTGTCCTATAAAATGCTCTGTGCTCTGCCTATTCATGCATCCCTCTCCAAAACCCCTACCAACCACTGATCTTTTAACATTCTTGATAGTTTTTTCCCTTTTCCAGAGTGTCATATAATTGGAATCATAAAATGTGCAGCCTTTTCAAAATGGTTTCTTTTCACTTAGTAATATGCATTTAAGGTTCCTCCATGTCTTTTCATGATTTGATAGTTCATTTCTCTTTAGCACTGAATAATATTCTACTGTCTGAATGTACCACAGTTTATCCATTTACCTACTGAAGGACATTTTGATTGCTTCCAAGTTTTGGCAATTACGAATAAACCTATTATAAACAGCTATCTACAGGTTTTTGTGTGGACATAAATTTTCAACTCCTCTGGGTAAATTTCAAAGAGTATGACTGCTGGATCGTACAATATGTTTAGTTTTGTTAAGAAACTGCCAAACTGTCTTCCAAACTGGCTATATCATTTTGTATTCGCAAAAATAATGAATGAGATGGCATATCTTTTTGCAAGTTAATTTCTTTGCACTGCTTCTCATTGGTAAAATTGGAGGAAAGAACAGTATCTCATCATAAAATTCATGTACAGAGTAAATGAAAAATGCATGTAAAGTACTTATAATAGTCCTAGAACATAATAAATACTCAATACATCTTAACTACTATTATTGCCAAAAACAGTTGAATTCTAGAGGCCATAGAGTGTACTATTTAAGAACAGGAGGTGTACAGTTAGATAGACCTAAGTCAATGTCCCAGCTCTATTGTTTACTAAGTTCTCTGGGTGAGCTCATAAATCTCTTTAAACCTCAATTTTCTCACCTTAAAATGTTATCATAGGCCAGATGCAGTGCCTCATGCCTGTAATCCCAGCACTTTGGGAGACTGAGGCAGGAAGATTGCTAGAGTCCAGGAATTCAAGACCAGCCTGAGCAACACAGCAGGACCCCATCTTTACAAAAATAAAAAATAAAAAAAATTAGCTGGGCTTGGCGGTGCATGCCTGTAGTCCTAGCTGCAGGAGTGAGCTAGGCTTAGCTACAGGCTGAGGTGGTGGGATCACTTGAGCCCAGGAGTTCGAGGTTACAATGAGCTATAATCACTTCACTACACTCCCTCCTGGGCAACCCTGTCTCAGAGAAAAAAATATATATATTAATTCTAGAGTCTATCTCACAGAGTTATTTTAAGGATTAAATGAGACAATGACTATAATAGGCCCTCATCACAATATTTGACACACAATAAGTCTCTTATCATCTTGATCATCAAGAGAAACACATAAGAAAGATCTCTGAAAGAAGAAAGAAAACTTATCTGCCAAGTGTATAATAGGGACCATATATGTTATCTCATTTTAATCCTCAAACCAATTAAGTATGGAGAAAGAAACAGAGCCTGAAACCAGATATGTAATTTATATTAGGTCACAAAGCTAGTAGACAACAGCCAAGATTCAAACTTCTCACCTATCTGACTCGAAAACAAATTATTCTAACATACTGCACACTACACTCTCTTCCTTTCTGCCTCCACTATCAGACATCTCCCTGCAACACTCCCATTAGATGATTAACTAAGATTATCTGGTTACAATTAATGGACCTGAGGTAGCTTGGAAGAAAGGGAGTATTACTTCAACAAATATCTTACTTAGTACCCATTCCAAAATTTTTCGTATCCTTAAAGGTGTTTCTGCCTCTCTCAGGGTGAGCAGGGAAAAATATTAGTCCCTACAGTTGTTGTTCTGATAAATAAGATTATCTGTTTATTTCAATTCCCTTATAATCCCAATAATTTTCCATTTCTAACATCAAAAAGAAGTGCTTCTGGACTTAAAACCCCAGGTTTTTGACATAAGAGAAAATTTCCATTAAATGTCTGGCTCAGGAACACTTACACTCTGTGATAGCAGTTAGGCAAGTGGTCAAGAGTAAAAAAAAAAAAAAAAAAGAGAGAGAAAGGAATGATGACTCACAAGAGCATACATATGAGCAATCCAGTCATGTAGTGATATTGGAGAAGACAGCCTATGGGGGCTGTCCTTCCTTTCCTTTTCAACAAAATATTAAAATCATGAATTTACTAAGAATAATTAAAAAGAAGCATTACTTCTTTTGATGGTTTTTTAAGGAAGTATGTTTGTCCTATTTTTTTTTTTTTTTTTTTTTTGAAACGGAGTCTCACTCTGTCGCCTGGGCTGGAACGCAAGTGGCGCAATCTCAGCTCACTGCAACCTCCCCCTCCCGGGTTCAAGTGATTCTCCTGCCTCAGCCTCCCAAGTAGCTGGGATTACAGGCGCCCGCCACTACGCCCAGCTAATTTTTTGTATTTTTCGTAGAGACAGGGTTTTACCATGTTGGCCAGGCTGGTGTCAAGCTCCTCACCTCATGATTTGCCCACCTTGGCCTGAGATTACAGGTGTGAGCCACCACGCCCGGCCTGTCCTATGTTTTTATGAGCAATAAGAGGGACAGAAAAAAATTAAGATTTCAAAACACATAGGTAACTGCCAGTTTAGTTAGACTCAAGTCTACTGCCTATATGAAATAAAAACATTTAAATATCTCTTTGTTAAATAATCAACCCCAGTGTGCATAGCAGAAAGAGAGGTCAACTGGGCTATGAGTGAAAAAAACTGAGTTCTGTATTCAGCTCTATCACTAACTAAAAAATTTTAAGCATTTCACTTTACCTCTCTGAAAATCACTTTACTTTCTGTTTTGAAGATGAGCAAGTCTACCCTAGCATTTACAGATTAAATTTTTGTTTCAACTGTTTATGAACAACTCCAAATATTTGAGATTGTAATAGTTCATAATTAGTCTCCACATGAACTCCGATTAAATACTGTTGAACTGCTGTGCAGGAAGGAACATGTCTCCTAAGTGAACTCAAGGGTGGCAAACTTCTCTAAAGAGTCAAACAGCAGGCTTTGCAGGTCTTATGGTCTCTGTCTCAATTACTGTATTCTGCTACTGTAGTGCAAAAACTACTATAGACAATATATATGAATGAACAAAGCTATATTCCAATAAAGCTTTATTTCTGGACACAGTTTAAATTTCATAAGATTTCCATGTGCTACAAGGTCGTTACAACTATTTTAAATTGTAAAAACCATTGTTAGGCCAGGCACAGTGGCTCATGCCTGTAATCCCAGCACTTGTGGGAGGCACATCACCTGACGTCAGGAGTTTGGGACCAGCATGGCCAACATGGTGAAACCCCATCTCTACTAAAGTACAAAATTAGCTGGGCATGGTGGTGGGCGCCTGTAATCCCAGCTACTCAGGAGGCTGAGGCATGAGAATCCCATGAACCCAGGAGGTGGAGGTTGCACTGAGCTGAGATCGCACCACTGCACTCCAGCCTGGCACAGAGCGAGACTCTGTCTCAAAAAAAAAAAACAAAAAACAAAAAAAAAACATTGTTACATTACAGATTGTACTGATTTTTGAAAAAAGTGCAAAACCAATTCAATGGAAGATTAATATTTTCAACAAAAGGTGCTAGAGCAACTGGATATCCTTAGGCAAGAAGAAAAAAAAAGGCAACCTAAACCTCACACCTGTACAAAATTAACTCAAATGAATGACAGATTTAAATATAAAAGTTAAAATTATAAAACTTTTAGAAGAAAACAAAGGAGAAAATCTTTGGGATCTAGGACTTGGTATGTTAGATATGATGCCAAAAAAACATGATTCATTAAAGAAAAAAAAAAACTAGTAAATTGGGTATCAACAAAATTTAAAACTTTTGCTCTGTGAAGTATCCCACTGAGAAGGTAGAAAGGACCAGACACAGTGGCTCCTGTCTGTAATCCCAACACTTTGGTAGGCCAAGGTGGGAGGATCACTTGAGCCCAGGAGTTTGAGAGCAGCCTGGACAACACAGAGAGACCCCGTCTCTACCAAAAACAAAAACAAAAAACATTAGCCAGGTGTGGTGGTGCACACGTGTGGTCTCAGTTACTCAGGAGGTTGAGATGGGAGGATCACTTGAACCCCAGAGGTTGAGGCCAGAGTGAGCCATGATCACATCACTGAGCTCCAGCGTGGGTAACAGAGTGAGACCCTCCCCAAAAAAACAAAAACAAACAGGCTGGGCGTGGTGGCTCATGCCTATAATCCCAGCACTTTGGGAGACCAAAGCAGGCGGATCACCTGAGGTCAGGAGTTCAAGACCAGCCTGACCAACATGGCAAAACCCCGTCTCTACTAAAAAATACAAAAAGTAGCCGGGCACAGTGGCAGAGGCCTGTAATCACAGCTAGTCGAGAGGCTGACAGACGAGAATTGCCTGAACCCAGGAGGTGGAGGTTGCAGTGGGCCAGGATCATGCTACTGCACTCCAGCCTGGGCGACAAAGTGAGAATCCATCTCAAAAAATAATAATAATAATAAAAACCAAAATGACAAAAAAAAAACAACAAGCAAACAAACAAAAAGGAGGGAAAGACAAGCAACAGACTGGGAGAAAATATGTGCAAAACATACAAAGAAGCCGCACCTGTTATCTGCAAAAAATTATCAAAACCCAACAATAAAAAAATGTACAATTCAAGGGCCAGGCGCAGTGGCTCACACCTGTAATCCCAGCACTTTGGGAGGCTGAGGCGAGTGGATCGCCTGAGGTCTGGAGTTCAAGACCAGCCTGGCCAACACAATGAAACCCCGTTTCTACTAAAAATATAAAAAAGTAGCTGGGCGTAGTGGCGGGCACCTGTAATCCCAGCGACTCAGGAGGCTGAGGCAGGAGAATCACTTGAACCCAGGCGGCAGAGGTTGCAGTGAGCCAAGATTGCCATTGCTCTCCAGCCTGGGCAACAAGAGCAAAATTCTGTCTCCAAAAAAAAAATATATATACACACACACACACACACACACACACAATTCAATTAGAAAATAGGCAAAAGGTATAAAGAGACATTTTACTGACCAGGATATATAGATGGCAAATTATGATATGAAAAGATGTGTAATATCACTAGCCATTTGGGAAATGCAAATTAACATCATGATGATATATCACTACACATCTATTAAAATTGCTAAAAATAGTGACAATACCAGATACTGGCAAGAATGTGGAGAAACTGGATTTCTCTTACATCGCTGACAGGAATGTAAAATGGTACAGACACTCCAGAAAATAATTTGGCAATATTTTAAAAAACAAACAAAATAAATAAACATATACAGTCATCCTTGGTATCCACGGAGGACTGGTTCCAGAGCCTCCCAGGGCACCAAAATCTAAGACGATCAAGTCCTTCATATAAAATGGCATAATAATTGCTTATAACCTATGCACATCCTCCCCTATATTTTAAATCATCTCCAGATTATTTATACCTAATACAATGTAAATGCTATATAAATAATTGTTATACTGTATTGTTTAGGGAACAGTGACAAGAAAAAAAAATCTGTACAAGTCCAGTACAGACAATTTTTTTTGAAAATATTTTCAATCCCAGGTTGGCTGAATCCAGGGATGTGGAACCCATGGATACAGAGGGCTAACTGTATTTGCCATACGACCAAAGAAATGAAAAGTTACATGCACACAAAAACCTGAACATCAATTTTCATAGAAGCTTTATCTATAATAGCTCAAAACTAGAAATAATCAAAATGTCCTTTCTTATAGGGGAATGATTCAATAGGTGAACCATGGTACAGCCACAGCATGGAACACTATTCATCAATGAAAAAGAGGGATGGATCTCAGGGACATCATGCTGAGTGAAAAAGGGCAATCTCCAAAGATTACATACTGTATGATTCAACTTATATAATAGTCTCAAAATGACAAAATTACAGAAATGAAAAACAGGTTAGTGGTTGCCAGGGGACAGGGACGATAGAGAGATAGAGGGAGTGCCTAAGTTTGTAAAGGGTTTGTGGTGGTGGAATAGTTCTGTATCTTGATTGTAGTGGTGGTTACACTAATGTACATATGATAAAATAGCATATAACTACATATACATTGTTCCAATGTCAATTTCCTGGTGTTGGCATTATACAATAGTTACGTAAGATGTAGCTACTGAGGGAAACCGGTAAAAGGTAAGAACTCGAGTATGTTTGCAATTTCCTGTCAATCATTAATTATCTCAAAAAAAAAAGTTAAAATAGTTTCCAAAAATCTGAGGATAAGCGAAGGAAAGACATAGCTTTGCAAGTAACAAGAATCTGCCCACTCTCCTTATTAATCTTAGAGTTGTTTTAAGGACCATGCATAATAAAATAATAAAGGCCAGTTTTAACTAAGTGCCTACCATGAGCCAGGCACTGTTGTAAGTACTTTGACACAATGCCCTATTTAATCCATACAAGGTCCTTATAAATGATACCACAATCCCATTTTACAGACAGGAAAAGTGCGGTTGAGAGAGGGTAAAGCAATTTGTTCAGGTTCACACAGTAAGAGAGTCATGATTTAAACTCAGATTAATACCAGAGGCATGCCTCCTGCATACCACTGTAACAACAAACATGTTCACAGGACAAGAAAGGTATCAGTCCAACTATGTGCAAAACCCTGGATTAAACAAAGTTAAATCAGTTTATTTTCTGTAGGGTTTTCAAAACTTTTAAAATGCCAGTTTGCCAGTTCATATTACATATGTAGAAGGCTACAGTATACAGTTTTTCTCAAATGTATTTGACCAAAAAACTCTTTTTCACCCAAAATATAGTTTGGGTATATAATCCAACAATCTCTCAGTCAAAAGTTAAAATGTTTAAATGGACTTATCTTAACCCACTTCTCTTCTTCACATATTGGCAAACTACAGATATTTAGAGTGGTGTTGTCCAATGTGGTAGCCACTAGCCATATGTGACTAATTATAAATTAATTAGAATTAAATAAGATCAAAATTTCAGTTCCTCAATCATGCCACATTTCAAGTCTGTTCAGGAACCACATATGGCTACCATATTGGTCAGCACAAATACAGAAAATTTCCATCATCTGAGAAAGTTCTATCAGTCAGCATTGGGTCAGAAGCGTGTTTTTTAAAGAACGTGGGGCCTGTGTAATCTTCAGAGAAGCAGATTGTGAATTATTACATATGCTATTGCCACTATCCCCCATAAAACAGGGCCAGGTCAGGGATCCTTGATGATATAAAGCCACTGTAATGTCAAAGCACAGGGAAAAGGTAAACAAAGGAGTGGAAAAAATGAATAGCAGGAAGAGAAAGCAACATCATGAGGCCTGGAGATGAAGCTCGAAGCAGGATTCAGGAGTCTGGTTTCTACTCCCTGTTATGTCAATAATTCATCTTTTTAAAAAATATTTAAATTTTTTGTACTTGGTGCGAATTAACTGTGATTTGATTAAGCAGGCCTCTTTACTACTTTGGGCCTCAGTTTCCTTTTCTACAATACAAATTTAAGCCAGAGGATCACTGATTCCCTCTAGTTCTGTACAGTTAACACACACACACACACACACACACACGAAATGAGAAAGTAAGGAATAAAGGTAAAAATGAAAAGAGAGCAAGATCATTGCATATTGGTGGTGAAAACTGGCAATTCTGTCATCTTGCCACAAGTTCTACTGCCAAGGATAAGATTTGGATGCCACCAAATGAATAAAAATTTAATGCTATTCAATAAATACTTATTGACCAATTATTTGCAATGAACTACACTATTTGGAAATAGCACCACCAAAAAAAATGATTAGCCTTAAGACTCAATACGTGGAAAGAATGCAAGACTCACAAAACTTTAGGTTGAAAGATCGGTTAATTAACACGTAATAACCTAACTGGCCCAGTACTAAGAAACAAAGAAGTATTTTAAATCTCCCTGAGGAAAAACAACTAGCAAATTATATAAAATAATATATAAAGTACAAACATATGGCATAATCAAAAGCATCATATTTGTTCCACAAAGAATATAAATAAATGCTACAGGTACTTGGGAACAGGAAGACATCAGTTTTGGCCAATCTAATTTTTCTAGAACCCACATTTAATTGGATACTCTGACATTTTCTAGTTAAATATTCTTGAGGGCTATTGGAATTAACAGATTCACAAATTGTACCAGAGAGAATCAAATGCAACTGGAATTCCAGCCTCTACTATCTACTGCACAAATTCCCACTTTTCAGAGGCACTGTTGGTCCTATTTCCTAGTATCAAAGGGTAGAGAAAACTTCCACACGACTATTCTAAGAATTTAAATGGATAATATGAAAACTTTAAAATGATTTTTATCTCTAGATTAAAAAGAACCAAGATTAATTGCGTGTGATATTTTATCTTGCAGAAGCTAAGTCAACCAGTGAGTCGTGTAACCTTTATATGAATTCCCTTCTGAAAGACTGGAACCATACCCCTGACTATTCTGGCGCAAGGGAGAGCGGATACTAAAGCTTTCCAGCAAGCAAAACAAGGAGAAGGGATTTTAGCAACATGTCTTTTCTTTGGAAAGGCATTTTTTTAGTACCCCACCTACTAATCTAACGCGGCGCGGAAACCCTGCAGAATTTGAAAACAAATGCTGAGGTTCCGGGGGACTGGCAAAGGGATTAGTAACTGACAGCTCGGCCTCGGAGCGAGAAGCCTCAAGTAGTTAGATCAAACCGTGTCAACGATCTGAAATCCAGGGTCCACCCCAGTGAGCTTAGGGAAGTAGAGCAGCAGAAGGTAAGCAGGGGTTTGGCGTCTTTCAGTCCTAAAGATGCAGGATATCGGAACTGAGAGAGACCTAGAACCCAAGTCGGGCAGTTTGCCTGCTCTCACCTCTCTTGGGGGCTTTGATCAGAGGCACCCCTCCAGTCCTCTCGCCGTTTTCCTGCTTGTCCTTGTGCTTGAGATCCGTTCCGCAGGAGCTGGGGTCACCATCGGAGCCGCGGTGGTGATGGTGCTTGTGCCGCTCCTTGTGGCCCTTATGCTTGGGCCCGGCCGCGCTCACCGTCAGAGGCGAGAAGGTGAAGAGGGCCGAGGTGCTTGGGGCCGGGAGAGGGGCAGCGACAGCGGGCCCGGCGGGTGCCAGCGAAGGTGGCGGCGGAGGCGGCAGGAGAAGAGGCTCAACAGGGCCTGGGACAGTTGGGGCTGCATTCGTTGGCGGCAGCGGCCCAGGATGTTGGCGGCTGCGACGCCGCCGGTGAGGGGGAGCGAGAGAGGGCTCCTGGCTCGGCCGTCCCCGCTTCTCCTGAGACCCCCCACTGCTAGATCGGCGCTGCCGTTTCACTCCCCGCGGGGAGACCCCAGCAGGAGGTTTCTCCTTCCCCTCTTTGTCCGGCTCCTCCTGCGCCGCCACCGCCCGTACTACGCGCACCGCTCCGACCTGCGCAGCCATTTCACCCACAAACACACATTTAAATGGCCCGACCGCCCCCCCGTCCGCGCATCGCGCAAGCGCCGCCCGCGCACTGCCCGCTGGGCATTGGAGTCTCTCCTCCGCCCTCCACTTGTCGGCTGTTCTTCGTCCAGAGATGAACATGCCGGAAGCGGCCGTTCCCAGCTTTTCTCCGCAGGCCTCTCCAACCGAGCTTCTATTGTAAAGCACAGTGTGCCGCGCAAAGCATTATGGGAGCTGTAGTTCCGCCGGGCCCCGCGCCGCGTCCCCGGCTCTGAGTGGAGGAGCGGAAAGGGAGCGTGCGCGGAGTCACGCTTCTGGCTGCGACGCAACCGCCGCTGGGCGGTGAGTTGCCGCCAACCGCCCTAACGGCCGAAACAATGTTAATGGCTTTTAGAGTCTGGCGGCGCGTTCCCATTAGCATCTTCCTATGACCCTTCCTCGTTTACACGGAGGAGGTGGTCTCCACAGTGACTTTTAAATTTAATATTTCTCTCATAACCTTTTTCAGGTAAAAAAATCTTCATCCTTTAAACTTTTACGGGGGATGAAATGAAGGTGAAAAGAAGATTTAGTAATATGTAAAATAAGGGTGGTTTTGCTGTAAAAATATGATAGGGCCGCAATTCAGAAATGTTTTCAAGCATCTGGGGCATTGCTATGGTTACAACTACAGGCCTACGAAGTCAGGTCCGAGAACTGCTTGGTGTCCTGGTGGGGGCGGCCCCTCCTTGCCATCGGGCCACATCCCCGCTAATGCCTGGAAGAGTCTAGCATTTATTTTTAATATATCCCTACAGTTAAGAAAAATTGTAGATGGAAAACCATGTTTAAGATTTTTTGTAATTTTTTTTCCAAATCTTAAGGATAAGGTTGCATAAATTTGAAAAGTGTGCCTACCAGAGAACACACCACAAATCGTCACTGTTCACTACGGATAGCTGCTGCTCAGAAATTCATTTAGAATTTCATCCTCGCTTTAGCTTTTACCTGGGGTTCTTTTAGGTATTTATTTAGAGACGGGTGGGGCGGGGCTCTGTGTCTTAGGCCGGCAATCCCAGAGCTTAGGCCGAGGCAGGAGGATCGCGTGAGGCCAGGAGTTCGAGATCAGCCTGGGTAACAGTGAGACTCTGTCCCTACAAAAATATTTTTTAAATTATCTGGGTGTTGTGGCACGCGCCTGTAGTCCCAGCTACTCGGGAGGCTAAGGTGGGAGGAGTGGTCGCGCCACTGCACTCTGGCCTGGGTGACAGATCCAGACCCTGACTCTTAAAAAAAAGAAGAGAGAGAGAGACAAGGTCTTGCTCTATTGACCAAGCTGGCCTCCAACTCCTGGGCTCAAGGACTGAGTAGCTTGGTCTACAGGTGCACTCATGGCGCCCTAGGTGACTCATAGTTACCTAGGATTCTTTTAATATATTTGTTTCTTGTTAAAGACATTTGGAAGTAATTGATTACAATGATATATATACTCAGCAGATAAAATTACTGTGGTTTGATTTCACTAGTTTCTGGAGAAGTATTACCTAAACACTACTGCAATGAAGTCAGTTTAAAAACAACAAAGTTTATTGATTATCTATTGGATACATTGTACTACAACAGACAGCTAATAATATTTCATTCAGTTTGCCCTACTGAATGAAAGATACTGAAGAACAAATGATGTTTAAACAATACTACGTGTTTCCAAAAGTTATAAATAAAGTTATTTAAATAAAAATATTTTTAATGCATTAGGGGAAGTCAGGTGGATTCTTTGTAAAACACAATTACCCACCAATTTATTCACTACATAAAATTAGAGTTGAAATAGATTTTCTTATGGCAGATCCATATTCATATAGAAATTCATTTTAAACTAGTATTTCTGATGGTCAGATAAAAATTGCACATGAGCTGAAAGATCCTGTATAAACATATACAATTTGTATCTATTGCTACCAAAAGATAGCTATTATATTTCATTGATTACTTTTCTAGAATTGGTAATTTAATGACTTTGATTAAAACTTATCAGTAATGCAGTTGAACTCCTTTGTTGTTATATTCAAATAATTGTCATTATTTGCACATTTTATTTTTGTAAATATAATTTCTCATTTTCTTAATATTCCAGTTTTCCACAATATTTGGGAAGATTTACAAGGTATACTTCATTTAGGCAAAAATAACTTAGGGAATAGTCATTGTCAAGAGCAATTTGTATTGCAACCCACAAGGTAAGTTCCTTTTTTAACTTTTTATAGTACATTCTGGTAATGTAGAAATTAGTTGAGATCCAAATCTTACAAACCTTTTGAAGTTTACGTTTATGTAAAAAAGTAAAAGAAAATAAAAAATAACTGGCAAAAATGAAAAATCCATTCTAAAAGTGTTTCTCATATAGCATTCTCTACATAAGCTCAAGTGACAAACTTTTATTTGCAGTTTTCAACTCAATGTAAATGATATGAAAATGCAAAACTTACATTTTGCTTTTCTTTTAAAAGCTATTAACACATTAGCATATCTTCATATTTGATATTATGCATATAGAGCACTTATTTTAGCTAGCAGTATTCCAGTAGTTTTATTTGCAGGTGTACTTGCAGCCCATATGCTTACAAATCTGGAGTTTTATTAGATATTCCAAGTTGGTGGTGGATTCCTTGGTCCTTTGGGTTTTGAAAAACGGTTTGCAAAACCTGGGAACAAAAATGAAGTTGAATGAAAAAGATGTTTTAAGTACAGAAATGAATACTTGGATTTTAGAGTATAATATATGCAAATACATGGTCTTTTTTTTTAAGTTTAGGCAGCATCTTGACCAATTTAGTAATAGATTATAAAAGGATTATAGTAATATAAAGTTTAAATGATAACAGAATACTAATAACACTTTAAATTTGAAGAGCATTTACAAATTTAATAATGGTAATAATAGAATGTAGGACCCTGGTTATATATAGCCTTTGATAATTTAGTATATAATATCATTTATCTATGACTTTTTGTCATCCACTCCTTCCCATTAAATGAAGCTGGGAAATTTTAATTTCACAAAAATATAGCACCGTTACTTATAATATTATTGCATTACATCTAGATATACTTCTATGTCAGTCCAGAAATCCTTCAATTTACTAAGAGATTATGTTTGAAAAGCTTAGAAAAAAATAAACAATTCTGAAAAACGAAGTAGGTAAGTAATCATTATTATTTATCTTTCTTCTTCAAACTTGTTCCCCCTACCCTACCCCAAAAAAGGAGGATGAGAAAATTTTTCACAACTAATGAAGGCTATTTCTGGATGTTTTCAAAAGGTATGCAGGTTGATGATGTTGGTTCTTTATCATTTCAGCAACATATGACTTTATGACTTTTCTTTGATGGTAATGTCTTTTTGTTTGTTTGTTTTTTGTTTGAGACGGAGTCTTGCTCTGTTGCCCACGTTGGAGTGCAGTGGCACGATCTCGGCTCACTGCAACCTCCGCCTCCTGGGTTCAAGCGATTCTCCTGCCTCAGCCTCCCGAGTAGCCGGAATTACAGGTGCCAGCCAACATGCCTGCCTAATTTTTGTATTTTTAGTAGAGATGGGGTTTCACCCTGTTGGCCAGGCTGGTCTCAAACTCCT
This sequence comes from Macaca thibetana thibetana, assembly GCF_024542745.1. Lineage (NCBI taxonomy): Eukaryota > Metazoa > Chordata > Mammalia > Primates > Cercopithecidae > Macaca > Macaca thibetana. The sequence goes on from NC_065578.1 coordinate 113,136,824, forward strand.
GACCACCTTGGCCTCCCAAAGTGCTAGGATTACAGGTGTGAGCCACTAAGCCAGGCCTAATGGCAGTGTATTTTTCAGTTATCTTACACTTAGCAACTTTAGAAACTTACAGTGAGAAATGAAAGGTTCGAAGTATAGAGGAATAATAAAATGGAAAACTCAAAGATATTCCTAAACCTTTAATTTCATCATCATACAAGTTGTACTGTCTACCTTAAAAAACTGATGTAAAGATCAAATGAGATATTTGTGTAAAAAGCGAATGGGATGAGGTGCAGTGGCTCACGCCTTTGAGTAATCCCACAGGTTTGGAGGCCAAGGCAGGTGGATTGCTTGAGCCCAGGAGTTCAAGACCAGCCTGGGCAACATAGTGAAACCCTGTCTCTACAAAAAAATACAAAAAGAAATTAGCTGGGCATGGTGGCTTGCACCTGTGGTCCCAGATACTCAGGAGGCTGAGGTGGGCAAATCATTTGAGCTCAGGGAGGTCAAGGCTGCAGAGGGAAAGAAAAAAAAAAAAGAATTACAAAAACAAAAACGCACAGCATCCAGCACAATGCCTGGCACATAGTAAGTACTCAAATGTTGCTCAGGCCAGTCATGTTGGCTCACACCTATATTCCCAGCACTTTTGGAGGTGAGTATGGAAGATAGCTTGAGGCCAGGAATTCAAGCACATGGTAACTACTCAAATGTTGCTTAAATTTCAACCCAGAAGCCAGGCATGGTGGCTCACACCTGTAATCCCAGCACTTTGGGAGGCCAAGGTGAGTGGATCACGTAAGGGCAGGAGTTCAAGACTAGCCTGGCCAACATGGTGAAACCTTGTCTCTACTAAAAATACAAAAATTAGCTGGGCATGGTGACGAGTGCCTGTAATGCCAGCTACTCGGAAGGCTGAGGCAGAAGAATCGCTTGAACCCAGGAGGCCAAGGTTGCAGTGAGCCGATATCGTGCCACTGCACTCCAGCCTGGGTGATAGAGCGAGGCTCCATCTCATTTAAAAAAAAAAAAAGAAAGAAAAAGAAAATTTCCAACCTAGAAAACTATGCCAGAACTGGAAGAGAAGAAGAGTAGGGAAGGGGAAAGAAAATTCAAGAAAAAAAAGCACATTCAAATTTCTTAATGGTGGTGATTAAAAAAATTGGTGGAGGGGACGCACAGCCTAGTTGATGTACATTTTACTCTTCCCAGTGGTAAGAAAGAAGATGGAAGGAATACTTTTGGTTAAAATGTTTCACACACAATAGTCAGAATCATCCTGTCAGTACAGATCACTTGATTGTAACCCAAGTGGACTAGGAATAGAGATATGGATATATATTAGTACTGAGTACCTAAAATTTTAGGAATACCTATATTCAATCTCTTTCTCTGGTCAATTCTCAGTAGTTTAAAACAGTTTCGAGCTACCTTTTTTTGCATGTGGGCCAATTCAGGGAAAATAAACCTGAATCACAAATTTTTTTCATTCCGATTTAAGTACTTTTTTGAGTAACATGCACTTAAATTGATATTGCCTTAAAAAAGTAAGTGCTGATGTTTTGGGTTTTTTTTTTCCAAGACAGGGTCTTGCACTGTCACCCAGGCTAGAGTGCAGTGGCGTGATCATGGCTCACTGCAGCCTCAACCTTCAGGGCTCAAGTGACCCTCCCACCTCAGCCTCCTGAGTAGCTGGGACTACAGGCACATGCCACCATGCCTGGCTAGTTTAAAAAAAAATTTGTAGAGACAGAGTCTCACTGTGTTGCTTAGACTGGTCTCAAACTCCTGGCCCCAAGCAATCCTCCCTCCTCAGCCTCCCAAAGTGCTAGAATTACAGGCATGAAAGTGCTGCTTTTTAAGTAGGTAAAATGTTCAAATCTAGGCATATTTGAGAGGAAGCAGCATGGAGGCAGCTCTCTAATATTTTATCCTCATATTAGATTATATAGACTGTTGTTAAGCTAGGTAGGCCTAGAGTTACTCAAGTTGTATCACTGATTTAGAGTAAAGAAGGAAGCAGAGAACATTTATGTTCCGGGCAAAGTAGGGAGCTTTTTTCTTTTTCTTTTTTCCTTTTTTTTTTTTTTTTTTTTTAAATGAGATTGTCTCACTGTGTTACCCAGACTGGTCTTCAACTCCTGGGCTCAAGGGACCCTCACCTCAACCTCCCAAAGTGCTGGGATTATAGGCATGAACCACCATGCCTGGCTTGCTTTTTTTGTAGTTTTTACAATATTCTATGTGAATGTTTTAGCTAAGTGATTTCGTGTAAATCATAACTTATTTTTTAAATTATAACTTTTTTTTTTTTTTGAGATGGAGTCTCATTCTGTCGCCAGCATGGAGTGCAGTGGCGCGATCTCAGCTCACTGCAACCTCCGACTCCCTGGTTCAAGCAATTCTCCTGCCTCTGCCTCCCAAGTAGCTGGGATTACAGGCATGTGCTACCATGCCCTGCTAATTTTTGTATTTTTAGTAGAGACAGGGTTTCACCATGTTGGCCAAGATGGTCTTGATCTCCTGTCCTCATGATCCACCCGCCTCGCCCTCCCAAAGTGCTGGGATTACAGGTGTGAATCACCCCTCCCAGCCTAAATTATAACTTTTTAAACCTTAGAGTTAATGAAATCCAAACAAAATTTTATGGCAAAAAAGACAGATCCAGAGATTTTAGTTAAACATTTTGTGAAGATGACACAGGGACTCTAACTTAGGCGTGGCAGATATTGCTCCCCATCCACCAATATCCTCTTTGCTTCTTCCTCAAATAGAATTGTATGTAGGCAGTTTTTTCTGTCTGCCCAGCAATATTACATTTCCCAGTCTCTTTTGCAGCTTAATTATAGCACATGTCTGAGTTCTCTTCAAGGGAATATGAGCTGATATGATCTGGCCATTTCCGGGCCAGTGCCTTTGTAGAGTAAGAAGAGGAGGCCACACCTCCACTTTTTCCTCTTTTCTTGCCACTTACAGTCTGGATGTGGCAGCAACCTAATTTTGATTGTGTAAGTAAGGACAATACCATTAAGCGACAGTTCTCAAAGTGTGATTCAGGGACTCCTGGAGGCCTCACACTCTTTCAGGGGGTTGATTAATAATAATGTTTAGTAGTAATAGCCTACTACTAATTGCTATTCTTCTTACAAAAAATTATACCTGATACTACTTTAAATAGTATCATAAATATGTATCACACAGAATAATAGAATGCTTAGAATAATATAAAATTATCATTTTAAGTTTATAGCTTAACTTAGGGGGAATTGGGTAAGCAAACCTTAAAACTGTCAGAATTGTGCTTCATTTCCTACTATTAAATTAGTTATATGAGACTAAATAGTGGCAACTGCTATTCTTTTTATCATACTTGTATGTTTTTCATAAATTTGCTTTAGATATGAACTGGAATATCACAGCATCTCAATTTCTTCATTTGGATAGTCATATTTATTTACTACATGCCAACACAATCATTTGGTTACCTAGCTTTATTTTCCACATATACTAGATAATTTAGTTCTGTGTGAGATGTTAAGAGGTAGTTAAGGTTAAAAATAAAAAGATAAATTGCATGGAAAAGAATATAAACATAAGGACCTATACGTGCAACCTAAAATCATATTTAAAGTTGTATCTGTTATACTGTAAATGAGTAATTTAGGTAATTTGTTTAACTCTTCAGTAAAATGACACACATACCAAAATTCAGAAATGAGCTGGAGTTATTTGACTGAACAGATTCTGTAGGCTTGTTTGGTGGGCAAGAATTACAGATACCTAGAATTAAAAGAAAAAATATAAGGGAAAGACTAAAGACAGACTCAGATGACTGTTGATCAGATCACATATAATTGTTAAGAGTAATTAATAATCCCAAATAAACATATCACTGTCGAATGTTAACAAAATGTAGGTGCTTACAAATGGGTTGACACTATAATATTCTCATTTGTATTTTTGGTATTTTCTTAAAAGGTTTCTTTTCTTTGCAAACAGATTGTATAGTAAAGCCCAACACTAAAGGTAATTGCCATAGAAATAAGATCCAATATATCATGAATCAGCATGGTTTTTTTCTTTTTTTTTTTTGAAATTCACATTTTGGCTTTGGACTTCATATAACTTTTTCCTCTGACCACTCTTAGTACATTTTTACATCATTTGTTCTCCACAATAATTCATCCATGACAAGTCTTATTTTTATTATATAATCCTCTATGCTGGAATCTCTTTTTTTATTCCACTTTCCAGCCTGATTTTTTTCTAATTTAGGCCCATAACCGGGCACGGTGACTCACGCCTGTAATTCCAATACTTTGGGAGGCTGAGGCAGGCAGATAACTTGAGGCCAGGAGTTCAAGACCAGCCAGGCCAACATGATGAAACCCTACTAAAAATACAGAAAAAATTAGCCAGGCGTGGTGTTGCACGTCTGTAATCCCAGCTACTTGGGAGGCTGAGAAACAAGAATTGATCCAACCTGGGAGGCAGAGGGATGCGGTGAGCCCAGACTGCGCCACTGCAATCCAGACTGGGTGGCAGAGCAAGACCCTGTCTCAAAAAAACATGATTTGATTATTATTTAGGCCAATAATCTCCCAAAAGCATTGTTATGCTGCTTTGTTTTGCTATTTTAGTTACTTATAGGTATAAGTTACTTATAGGTCATATATTTACATTGATATATTCATGTATCAGTTTCTGCAGTTTTGAAAATAGTCCCTTAAAAACTTTGTCCACATTTTGCACATTCTATCTTGGCAACGGAAAAAGATAATTTCAGGCTTGTATAACTTTCTAACAAATTGCATATAAATGGGAAGAATATTGGTAAGCATTTTTGTTGTTGTTTTCAACATTTTCAGAATGCACTGTGTGAACTGCATATGTGTTTTTGCACATGCATACCTCATACTAGGATTCTAGAAACACCTTCCTTTTCGAGGAGGTACCTGAGTAGGAATCACTAGAATACATACTGAATTTCAATCAGATCCAGTTAAAACACATATTTATTTTATACTTACTATATTACTATAGTAAGCATAATTATTATACTTAATATATTAAAATAGTTAAAGTATAAGTATAAAATACTATTCATATTTAAATACTTACTATGTGCTAAGCATTGCTCTAGGCACTGAAGATAGAGACATGAATAGAAAGTGAGTAAAGGTAAGGAAGTTCAGGAGACATCAGTAATCTCTATACTGCATAGAGCTGAAAGTTATATACATCCTTCAGAAAGAAAACAAAATTGTCTCAAAGGAGAATATTGGTTGTTTACAAAGGAGGCACAGATTCCACACATATATATCAGAGGAAACTGCTATTTTGTTATATTTTAAAAATCATGGTTTTTTTGTTTTTGTTTTTGTTTTTTTTGAGACAGAGTCTCACTCTATCACCCAGGCTGGAGTGCATTGGCACGATCTCAGCATACCGCAACCAGCGCCTCCCGGATTCAAGCAGTTCTCCTGCCTCAGCCTCCCAAGTAGCTGGGACTACAGGTGCATGTCAACATGCTTGGCTAAATTTTTTGTATTTTTAGTAGAGACGGGGTTTCATCATGTTGGCCAGGCTGGTCTCGAACTCCTGACCTCATAATCTGCCCACCTTGGCCTCCCAAAGTGCTAGGAATACAGGCGTGAGCCACTGCGCCTGGCCTATTATGGATATATTTATGCTGCCTGCCTAACCTTCATTCCCACTTCTAATAATAGAACTTGAATTTTCCTTTAGGAAACTACCCCTCCCCAATTTTCAGTTCCCATGCTTCCAGTAGAGCTGATTGTACCTTTAGATTAAGGAAATGACCTATAACTAAGGCTGATTTTCAGTTAGTATATTGGCATGGTCACACCAGATGTATAGGTCTGACCTCATTCCTGATTGGACAGTGTACACATGTAATAAGTGTTAAATATTAGGGTATGACACTATCCTGCCTAATCAGAACATTGACTATACTGGCAATAATTGGTTCAGGGATGTGCAAACGAACCAAGTCAAGACAATCAGACCCAATTGGCACTAGTCATCACAGTGTGGCTTGAAAACTAATAAAGAGTTATTTTTTTTCCATCATAAGCCTGAACTCACATGATAAAAACCTGCCTATGAATGAGTTAACACAGAGTGAGACTAAGCTGAGAGACATGAAATGAGAGATTAGGTTCTGATTACATCATTTGGACCATTGTTACAAGCCAGTAAATTCCCCTTTTCTGCTTAAGTCAGCTTAAGTTAGGTTTTCTGTCACTTGTAACTAAAGGATTTCTGAGCAATTAAAGTTTCCCACCAAAAGTTAGCATCAAGCATCACAGTTGACAGCTTCCACTCTTGTCACTCTATAATTCATTCATGATCGTTTTATACTTTTCTGTGAAGCATGTTTAAAAATAAAAATAAATAGGAAACAGAGCATGTAACATCTCTACCTAAAACCCTTTTATGGCTTCCCATTACACTTAGAATAAACTAAACTACTTACCATGCATGACCCATAAGAATCTAACTGCTCCTCTCTGATCTTTCCAGTCTCGCCTTATTCATGTCTCCTCTTTACTTACTACCCTGCAACTAAGATGGCTTCCCTTTGAGTTTCTACAATACACCAAACTCTCATACCTCAGAGATTTTGTTCCCTCTATCTGAAATACTCTTCTTTGGACCCTTTGGCTGGCTGGCTGCTCCTTCATGTTTCGGGTTCAATTTTCACTTCCTTAAAAAGGGTTTCTTGGGCTGGGCGCAGTGGCTCATTCCTGTAACCCCAGCACTTTAGGAGGTGGAGGTAGGTGGATCATGAGGTCAGAAAATCAAGACCATCCTGGCCAACACGGTGAAACCCCATCTCTACTAAAAATACAAAAATTAGCCGAGCATGGTGGCGCACCCCTGTAGTCCCAGCACTCGGGAAGCTGAGGCAGGAGAATCACTTGAACCTGGGAGGGGGAGGTCGCAGTGAGGCGAGATCGCGCCATTGCACTCCAGACTGGATAACAGAGCTAGACTCCATCTTAAAAAAAAAGGTGGGGGGGGGGGTTTGCCGGGAGCGGTGGCTCACGCCTGTAATCCCAGCACTTTGGGAGACCGAGGCGGGCGGATCACGAAGTCAGAGATCGAGACCACGGTGAAACCCCGTCTCTACTAAAAATACAAAAAATTAGCCCGGCGTTGTGGCGGGCGCCTGTAGTCCCAGCTACTTGGGAGGCTGAGGCAGGAGAATGGCGTGAACCTGAGAGGCGGAGCTTGCAGTGAGCCGAGATCGCCCCACTGCACTCCAGCCTGGGCGACAGAGCAAGACTCCGTCTCAGAAAAAAAAAAAGGGGAGGGTTTCTTGGACTCCATTCTAAAGTGGATCCCCTTTGTTACCCTCTCCTAGTTACCCTTTTGTTTTCCTTCATAGCATTTGTCATGTGTTACTATGTACATATTTGTGAATATGGTCAACCAAATTTTGTTTAATGTTGTTTGTTTAATGATGGAATCCCTCACCAAACTTACATTCCACAAAGCAGAGCCCATATCTGTTCTGTTCACCATCATATACCAAGTGCCTTACAGAATGCCTGAAATATAGTAGACACTCAACAAATACTCATTGAATGAATGAATGAATGACACTAGGCTTAGATTCTACCTTAAAATAACAGATGAAGAATCCTAATTTCATTAAAAGTAGGACCAACTTTACGGACCAGTGGGAGATCCAGGCTACCAGGAGAACACATGGAATTCCAGAATCATGAACCATCTGGAAGGGGCTGAGGACACATATGAAGTACAGTCTAAAGCTTCAGGATCAGTTTTGGGAGCCAGATGTTCTTCATTTACAGGCAAAAGACCAGAGGATCAAGGAAACTGAAAAATACAGCACAGCCTAGATCCAGAGAATTAACTGGGAGCTCTTAGAAATAAGACTCAATCAATTAGAGACTTAAATGTTAGACCTAAAACCATAAAAACCCTAGAAGAAAACCTAGGTAATACCATTCAGGACATAGGCATGGGCAAGGACTTCATGTCTAAAACACCAAAAGCAATGGCAACAAAAGCCAAAATTGACAAATGGTATCTAATTAAACTAAAGAGCTTCTGCACAGCAAAAGAAACTACCATCAGAGTGAACAGGCAACCTACAGAATGGGAGAAAATTTTTGCAATCTACTCATCTGACAAAGGGCTAACATCCAGAACCTATAAAGAACTCAATCAAATTTACAAGAGAAAACAACCCCATCAAAAAGTGGGCAAAGGATATGAATAGACACTTCTCAAAAGAAGACATTCATACAGCCAACAGACAAATGAAAAAATGCTCATCACTCGCCATCAGAGAAATGCAGATCTAAACCACAATGAGATACCATATCACACCAGTTAGAATGGCAATCATTAAAAAATCAGGAAACAACAGGTGCTGGAGAGGATGTGGAGAAATAGGAACACTTTTACACTGTCGGTGGGACTGTAAACTAGTTCAACCATTGTGGAAAACAGTGTGGCGATTCCTCAAGGATCTACAACTAGAAATACCATTTGACCCAGCCATCCCATTACTGGGGATATATCCAAAGGATTATAAGTCATGCTGCTATAAAGACACATTCACACGTATGTTTATTGCGGCACTATTCACAATAGCAAAGACTTGGAATCAACCCAAATGCCCATCAGTGACATACTGGATTAAGAAAATGTGGCACATATACACCATGGAATACTATGCAGCCATAAAGAAGGATGAGTTCATGTCCTTTGTAGGGACATGGATGCAGCTGGAAACCATCATTCTCAGCAAACTATCGCAAGAACAGAAAACCAAATACCGCGTGTTCTCACTCATAGATGGGAATTGAACAATGAGATCACTTGGACACAAGAAGGGAAGCATCACACACTGGGTGGTATTGTGGGGAAGGGGTAGGGGGAGGGATAGCATTAGGAGATATACCTAATGTAAATGATGAGTTAATGGGTGCAGCGCACCAACATGGCACATGTATATACATGTAACAAACCTGCACGTTGTGCACATGTACCCTAGAACTTAAAGTATAATTTTAAAAATGTAATAAATAAATAAATAGTATAATTATTGGGACAAGAAAAACATGAACTTGGTTTTTAAATTTAAAAAAAAAAAAAAGAAAGAAGACTCAATCTCTGAAAGTTCCACCATATCTTCAAAGTTGTGCCAACCTAAATCTACCTGAAGTTTCTGTTTCTTGTTTGATATTCTAGGCAGAGTTAGAGCTAGAGAAAGAAAACTATTTTCTGAGTTAGGCTGATCAAACCAATCTTTGGTTGACCATTTAAGTCACTCATTTCTTTGCACTTGGCTGTTTTATTTCCCCTGTTTCCTACCATAATTTCCATTTGAAATGTTTAAATTCTCTTTTGACTCTCTTTAGGAGAAAAGGTACATTTTCCAACTATACTTCAGCCATCATGAGTTCATGTCAGATATCAGCTATGATGGCAATGATATCAAACTAGCTCAAGAACCTGGAGCTTTTGGGTAGGGAGATAGAATGAAAACCCAAAAGGAAACCTTCTTTCTTAGACTATACCTGAAATCCGATTTTCTCAGTGCTTTTTGTCTCTCCCTATAATACTAGTATAATGTCAAATAACTGGTCTTTCACCGATTAACCAAATGGATCAAAAAAATTTTTAAGTATATCACCATGGTTCTTTTTTTTTTTTTTTTTGAGACAGAGTCTTGCTCTGTTGCCCAGGCTGGAGTGCAGTGGCATGATCTTGGCTCACTGCAACCTCCGCCTCCCAGGTTCAAGCAATTCTCCTGCCTCAGCTTCCCGAGGAGCTGGGACTATAGGCACACGCCACCATACCTGGCTAATTTTTGTATTTTTTAGTAGAGACGGGGTTTCACTATGTTGGCCAGGCTGGTCTTGAACTCCTGACGTGGTGATCCACCTGCCTTGGCCTCCCAAAGTGCTAGGATTGCAGGTGTGAGCCACCACACCCGGCCATCACCATGTTTTTTATATTTTCTATTTGTAAATAAGATTTCTAAGATAATTTTCCACAGTTTCAGGACTCAACGGATTTTATTTTCATTACAATATAGCAAAAATAGTAAGCAACAGACTTTTATTGCTACTAATACTTGGTAAAAATGGAAATGTGTCAATGTTTTGCTTATTTCATGAAGTCAACACATTTGTTTCACAATATGGTTTGCTGTGACTATTTTCAAAGAAAATACATCTGAGGTTAGACTGCTAGAAATTTTAAGTAACCCAATTGTATGACAGCATCTCAGGATGGGTAGAAAGTACCAAACATTGGCCAGGTGCAGTGGCTTACACCTGTAATCCCAGCACTTTGGGAGGCCAAGGCAGGAGGATCACTTGAGCCCAGGAGTTCAAGACCAAGCTGGGCAATATGGTGAAACCCCGTCTCTACTATTAAAAATAAATTTTAAAATATATTTAAATTTTTTTAAAATGCCATTGTACTAATTATTATTCTTATGTATTAAACAGAAGACTTATCGCCTACTCCCTGCCCAATATTAGCATCGTGAAGCCTAGCAAAAACAAACAAACAAAAGAAAAAAGAGGCCTATGGGTGATTGTTCTGATTCATAGGACTTTAGGGAGGCTCTGTTTAGGAATAATTTTGTTAATCTTTTCACAATATTGGTTGGTTATATGAAGAAAAATTACAATATTGAGAAAATGATCTTTTTAAACATAAGTACCAACTTACTCTTTTTCATGTTTCGCAAAATTTTCAAACTCTACAAAAGCAAAGAAAAGGAAAATGTTAGGTTTTTTCCTGTGAAATTTGAAATACTTTAATCAAGTAGAAATATAGACTTAAGTGAAAAGAATTAATTTCCTTAAAAATAGCCGTGAAAATGTACAAAGTTGTTTTTCCATCTTGCCATTTTTAATTCAGTGCACAACCTGTACTTGATTTTATCTTGCTATTTTTATCACCCATGCAAGTATCACACTACGTGTTTTGAAATAATATTATCAGAGGCTGAGCGCAGTGGCTCACACTTGTAATCCTGGTGCTTCGGGAGGCCAAGGCAGGAGGATTGTTTGAGCTCAGGAGCTCAGGACCATCTTGGGCAACATAGCAAGACCCCGTATCTCTACAAAAAGTAAAAAAAAATATTAGCCGAGTGTGGTAGCAGCTACTGGGGAGGCTGAGGCAGGAAGTCCGCTTGATCCCAGGAGTTTAAGGTTACAGTGAGCTCTGATACCACCACTGCTTTCCAGCCTGGGCGACAGAGTGAAAACATGTCTTTTATGAAAGATTAATAAATTTTGTTGTTGTTGTTGTTGAGATGGAGTCTTGCTCTGTCACCCAGGCTGGAGTGCAGTAGTGTGATCTCAGCTCACTGCAACCTCCGCCTCCCGGGTTCAAGCGATTCTTCTGCCTCAGCCTCCTGAGTAGCTGGGACTACAGGCACGTGCCACCATGCCTGGCTAATTTTTTGTATTTTTAGTAGAGACGGGGGTTCACCATATTGGGCAAGCTGGTCTCGTGATCCACCTGCCTTGGCCTTCCAAAGTGCAGGGATTACAGGCGTGAGCCACTGCGCCCAGCCAGTAAATTGTTTTTTTAAATTATGCTATCAGAATATTGACAGGGAGCGGTGGGGTGCTGGCAAGGTGGCTCATGCCTGTAATTCCAGCACTTTGGGAGGCTCAGGTGGGAGGATCCCTTGAGGCCAGGAGGTTCAAGACCAGACTGGGCAACATGGTGAGACCCCATCTCTACCAAAAATTTTAAAAAGCCAGGCATGGTGATGCAGACCTGTGTTCCCAGCCACTCGGAAGGCTGATGCAGGAGGATCACTTGAGCCCAGGAGGTCAAGGCTGCAGTCAGCCATATTTATGCCACTGTACTCTAGTGTGGGCAACAGAGCAAGACCCTGTCTGAAACAGAAAGAGAGAGGGAGAGAGAGGAAGGGAAGGGAAGGGAGAAGGGAAAGGAAGGGACTCAGAGGGGTAGAGGGGATGAAATTCCCACTTCTCTCCTTTATTAGGACCATTTCAGAACCCACAGTGGCTTCTGAATATATCCATGATACACAGCCATTTTCATTCTAGCCAAGAATTTTTGCCAGTCATATTCTATATTCAATTTACTAAGGCCCCCTTCCATACTGTTAGCCATACTTCCTTCCCTCACTTTTATGGTGGTGTCTCTAATTAATCTCTTCAAGGAACCTACCCAAATTTCTTCTTTACTCCACATTTCTTCAGCATGTATGTTTTTAATCTGCTTCATGGCATTTTATTCTTCTTGATAATTTTCATGTTCCTCAAAGGTGTTCTGTTCCAGCAGATTAACTATACTATTTTCAAGGACAAATAGTTATCCTTTATGACTTTTCTATTTTCCTAACACCGAACAGAAATGTGCTCTTCCTTGGAATAGATATTTAATAAATTCTTAATTTGTAACATTTTTAGTTATTTTTTTAAAAATAGATGATTTATTTACAAGTCAGGAAATCCTAGTAAAAATGCTCCCATCCTTGTCTTCAATCTACTCAGTTTCTAATGTTCCTCCTGTAGATAACCACTGTTAGTTTTTCATCCTCTATAGTTAGTATCCTTCCAGAGTTACTTATGAATATATAAATACACATATGTATCATATTCCTCTTTTTAAGTAAAAGTTAATAAATTATATATAAATATATTGAGAAAGTCCTAATTCTTTTTTAGCTGCACAGTATTCCATTTGTATGGATATAACATGATTTATGATTTATTTAATCAGTTCCCCTAACAATTAACACTATTAATTATGTTGTTTCCAGTCATCTGCTCTTACAGATAATGCTGCAATGAATACTTGGTATACATGTTATTTCATGTATATGCAAGCACATTTGTAGGATAAATTTCACTTCTAGTGAAATTGTTGAGTAAAGGATACATGCATTTGTAATTTTGATATTTCTAAATTGCCCTTCATAGAAGTTGTAGCAGGCTGGGTACAGTGGCTCACACCTGTAATTCCAGCATTTTGGGAGGCCAAGGCAGGAGGATTGCTTGAGTCCAGAAGTTGGCAACATAGGGAGACCCCATCTCTAATTTTTAAAAAAAAATTTTAAAAGGAAGTTGTACCACTTGACATTCTCACCAACAACATTGAGTGTGCTTATTTCCCCATAGTCTTCCTAACAGAGAATGCAATCAAACTTTTGGAATTTACCATTCTGATAGATGAAAAGCCATATGTCATTGTGGTTTTAATTTATAATTTTTTCATTATGAATGAGATTGAACATATCAAATGTTTAAAGGGCATACCACGCTCATTTATTTTCTTCAAACCATCTGATCCCATATTTTTGCCCATTTTTATTTGGGGGTTATTTTCCATGAATTTCTAACAGTTCCTTGTATATTAGAGTAATAACCCCTTTGGCTGTGGTGCCAGTTGCAGATTTTTTTTCCTCCAATTTGTTCTTTGTTTTTAGATTTTTAAGGTGATTGTTTTGCCATGCATAAATTTTCTCTTTTATTTAGCTGAATTTATCTATCTCTTTTCTTATGGCCTCTGGATTTTGAGTCATAGTTATAAAGGTCATTCACACTCCCAGGTTATAAAAGACTCTTTCCAGGTTTTTTTTAGGTTTTTGTTTTTTTTAATATTTTCATCTTTTAGCCATTTAGAATTTATCCTGGTATAGATATAAGGAATAGACCCTGCTTTTTTTCAGGTGGTTATCTATTTGATCCAACAACAGTTATTAAACCATCCATCTTTATCCCCTGATTTTGAGATACCACCTTCATTATATACTAAATTTCTACATATATTTGGATCTATTTCAGAACTTTCCCTTTTACTCTGCTGGTATATGTTTCTTTTTATACACTAATATCATGCCATTTTATTTTTACATTTATATTTTTGAGATGACATCTCACTCTGTCACCCAGGCTGGAGTGCAGTGGTGCAGTCTCTGCAGCCTCCACCTTCCAGGCTCAACCAATCCTCCCACCTCAGCCTCCTGAGTAGCTGGGACCACAGGCGCACACCACTATGCCCAGCTAATTTTTTGTATTTTTGATAGAGACGGGGTTTTGCCATGTTGCCCAGGCTAGTCTTGAATCCTGAGCTCAAGTGATCCGCCCGCCTTGGCCTCCCAAAGGCTGGGACTTACCATATTTGAATATCTGCTAAGGTGACTCGTTTATTGCTTTTCTTTTTATTTATTTTTATCTTTAAAAATTATTTTAGAAAGACATTTATCTGAACTATTTTTATTTATTATTTATTTGCAGGTTTCTGACTATTCTTGCTTCCCCCTACTCCCATATGAACTTTGAAATCAGTTTATATAGTTGCAGAAATAAACAAGTTGGTAGTTTCATTGGGCATCTTTTACATTTATAAATCAACCTTAGAGAGAAGTGGATTCTTTTTTCTTCATTTCTTTTTATTTTTATTTTTTAATTTTTATTTTAGGTTCACAGGTACGTGTGCCAGTTTGTTATATAGGTAAACTGTGTGTCACAAGGGTTTGCTGTACAGATAATTTTGTCACCCAGGTAATAAGCATAGTACCCAATAGGTATTTTTTCTGGTCCTCTGTCTCTGAAAAATGAATCTTTAAGTTGTATTTTTTCTTCTTTTTGGTTTCCTTCTATTAATTTTGATTGTTATAATATCAACAATTAGTTTTAGTAAAGATATTTAATCTAATTTTCCATCTCAATGCTGGGGAGGGGGGAAACTTGCAGTAAGAGAAAGCTTCTGGCATGTTTCCCAAAACTCTTATCTTCTTTACCTTACTCCGTGTGAAACTTTTTCCAGGAGTCTTCAGTGTCTGTTTTGAAGATGTTGAATTTTCCATGGTGTCAGGACAGCTAGTAGAATATGTTTCTATAGATTGGGCCTGCATACCTTAAAAAAAAAAAAAGGAGAAAAACATGTTTCATTGCATACCTTCTTAAGCCTTCATGTTACATATAGTAAATTATTAGCTTGGCTTTTTTAGGCATTATTTTGACTATATGTTATGGGCTTTTAAAATGTTTTCTTTTGTGTAATCATTTTTGTACCTTTTCATTTAGGTCCTACTTTATTGTTAATCTTTTAACATTTTCATTTTTATGATTTTTTTGAGAGAAAGTACTACCACTTACAATCTTCATCGGCAAGAAAGAAGGACTCTAGAGTTCTTTCTGGGAGAGGAGGTGGGGGAGAAGAACGATCTTGATGTAGTTCTGTGATAAGAAAGTATATAACAAACCAGAGAAATCCATCAATTAAAAGTCATAAGTCAACACCCTTTTCTCTTTGTATAATTTTTTAATCAATGAATCTTAACCAAAAATCACCAAATAAAATATTATCTGAAAAATGACTGGAGCCTCAAGAACTTTGTTTTTCTGCCTCATTAGCCAGTGAGCCTATGATTCATCAAAAATATATAGCTCACTTCCGAAGTATTCTCCCAAAGACACTGAAGCCACATATAATCAAGCTTCTAGATCTAACAACCATTTTGCATGAAATATTTGGGATAGAGGAACATGTTAAATAAAACCATCATGATACAATTAGCCAAATCTAGAATGTTAAGCAGTCTTTTAAGAAAAATGACTGACTCTTTTCAACAAATAAATGGTGTGAAAAGCATAGAAAGGAGAACTGTTATATATTTAAAAAGAAAATACAAAAAAAGAAGGGAGAACTGTTACAGATTTCAAAAGACAGATTTAAGAAGACAAACATGTAAACCAAATGCAATGTTTAGATTTTGTTTGAATCCATATTTGAATAAACCAACTGTAAAAAGATATTTTTGAGACAATTGAAAACTGAACAGTCTGGATATTAGTTACTATTAAGGAATTATTATTAGCTTTATTGGTGTGATAATGGTATCATGGTAGGTTTTAAATGTGTTTGAAATTTTCCATGATGAAGATGTTCAATAATGGACATATTTTCCCATGATGTAAATTTCTAAAGATACAGATGGTATTCTACTGACATAAGCATCTCATTGTATGGTGCTGAGTATTATTATATTAATTCCTTTTGAAAATGAAAATGCAGTAAAGTACGAGAGGTTCACATGTCATTGGTCACTAGGTTTGTTTAGTCCTTAGAATTTGTCTTATCAATAAATTGTCTTATTTCTTACATGCTGGGTAATACACACAAGTGTAGTACTTATTTCTAGCACCTAATAAAATAACTGGCATACAGTAGGCATTTAATAAATACTTAATAACTATTCTGAAGTAGTTCATCATCTTCCAGTTTGCTGTTAGGGAATATTTTGAAAACTAAAGTTGTTCGTTAACAGTATTCTAGTAAATATTTCCCTAAATTTTCATTTCATCTTAATATTCCCCTGACAAAGAACCCATAATGCCTGTTACTTACTGCATTAAATCTAAATTCCTCTGCCTAACTTTGGGTGTATGTGGTAAAATACACATAAGATTTGCCATTAGTGACATTTAGCATATTCACAGTATTGTACAACCATCACCACTGTTTAGTTCCAGAATATTTTTCATCACCCTAGAAGGAAACTCTGCACCCATAAGGCCATCACTCCCTATTTTCCTCTTTCTCCCAGCCCCTGGCAATCACTAACCTGCTTCTATCTTTATGGATCTGTCTATTCTGGGTATTTCATCTGACTGGCTTTTTTAAGTCCTTCAGAATCTTGCCTCACATCTTATTTACCCAAATTTATTTTCTGTATTTCACAAACTAGAATATCTATTGCAATAAAAAATAGCCTACTCACCATTTCTCCATACACATCATGCTCATTTCTACCTTTGAGTCATTGTTAGGCTGATCCCTGCTGCTGGAGTTCCCTCCTTTTTTCTTTCTGTCTATACAAATTATTTAAAGTTCTTTCTTCCACTCAGCAAAGCCTTTCCTAACCACTCCAGTAATGCCATCCTGTTTTTCCAGACTGCTGATGATTACAGTGGGTACCACACAGATTATCACTTAGTGGTTCCATGTGAGTATTAATCTTATCTACTGAATTTGAATATAAGCATTAAGTAGTACTCTTATACATCGTGCCTATTCTAACACCATGTAAGGTACACAGAAGTTGCTTAGTAAAATGCTCATTTAATGATTAATAAAAATTATAATTGATAATATTTAATGAGGACTTATTGGACAAGTACTGGGCTAAAAGCTTTATGACATTATTGTATTTAATCCTCATAAAAATTATCTAAGGGATTCTATTCTCCTTTTATAAATGAGAAAAATAGATGGAGAAAGTATGTAATTTAACCAACTTTATGCATGTTGATAGTTCGTAGACTGGGGATTTGACTTAAAGCCTATCTGACTTTAAAGCCCATGTTTTTGTTGTCATGTTTTGTTTTGTTTTGCTTTGTTTTTGAGATGGAGTCTCACTCTGTCACCCAGGCTGGA
The DNA here is from genome assembly GCF_024542745.1 of Macaca thibetana thibetana. Lineage (NCBI taxonomy): Eukaryota > Metazoa > Chordata > Mammalia > Primates > Cercopithecidae > Macaca > Macaca thibetana. The sequence continues at coordinate 113,154,251 of NC_065578.1, forward strand.
GTGCAGTGGCGTGATCTCGGCTCAGTGCAACCTCCGCCTCCCAGGTTCAAGCGATTCTCCTGCCTCAGCCCCCCGAGTAGCTGGGACTACAGGCGCGTGCCACCAAGCCCAGCTAATTTTTGTATTTTTAGTAGAGATGGGGTTTCACCATGTTGGCCAGGATGGTCTCAATCTCCTGACCACGTGATCCGCCAGCCTCAGCCTCCCAAAGTGCTGGGATTACAGGCGTGAGCCACGGCTCCTGGCCTATTGTCATGGTTTTTAGAGACAGCATCTTGCTCTGTCATACAGGCCGGGTGCAGTGGTGCCATTATAGCTCACTGCAGCCTCAAACTCCTGGCAAAGCCCATGTTTTTTAACCCTTATATTGTCTGTATATGTATTTGAATAACATGACAATATGAATAAACATGTTAAGGGCAACTACCACCTGTGATAATGTAAACAAAGTACCTGGAAGTGCCCAATAAATATTAGTTTTTGTTCTTCAATGCATAAAACCGGCAAAGCTCAGGAAAGTACTGGAAAGGCAACAGCAAATTAAAGAACTAAGTGGCCAAAAATAATTTTTTGAATCACAGTGTTAACAGTGGGAAAATCTATATATATAATGGAAAAGCTGCAAAGTTTTAAAAGATTCTCTCTGAAATAATTTTTAAATGGTTATATATTAAGGAACAGAATTCTAAAATCCTGTCTTCACCTTGCTCTTAACAAAATTTCTAGTCCGGGAAAACCAGAAATAAATCAATAAATACTGGAAGCTATTATGGGAACCAAGTAACTTCCTGAGGTGAATTACTCTAAACTTAACGAACCATTCTTCCAATCTTAGGGCTAAATGTCATCTAAAGCCAAGAGAAACTTTTACCTGATTTAGGACTTCGGAGTTTTACACTCTAGAAGAAAAACAGAAAGGAAAAGTGAAAGAAGAATATATGTATGAATTATACAAACTCAAAGCAAAAAATGGCATTTTTGAAATTATATTTAAGATAGCTGTAGAAATAATTATGAAATGTAGACCCTATTTTTCCTAATTCATAAGTGTGCTGAATTAGGAAATGGCATCCTTCACTCTTACGATGATTTTTTATATCCCATGGCAATTAGTCCTAAATTGATCCCCTTCTGACTTATTTCTGTCCCACCTAAAACATTTCCCTGAAAATTGAAATTGAAGTTACTTCATAACATTGGAAAGAATTATTGTTCTTTCCTCTGGGAGTTGTTAAGATAAATATATGTGGTTATTATTGACAATCATAATTACTAGTACATTGGAATTATAATTTAAAAGGCAGAGAATATTTACCTATCAGCATTGCAATTGTAGGTACTTTAAAATGTTTAATTATTTTTCCAGTCTCTCAAATGTTAAGATAATTGATTCACAGAATATATAGAAATGCATAACATTTTTAGATGCACTTCTATTTTTCCTCCAGAAGCAGGACACGTCTACTTTCAAGAATTATTTTCTATTTAATCCACAACCCCCCACCATCTCTGACTTTACCATCAACGACACTATTCCAAAAGGTTTATCTTAAGTAATATGCACACCTGTCATTCTCTATAACATATTATCACAGCTAACATGATACAGCCTACCAGATGACTACAGTGAACAAGCTTCCTACTTAAGTATGAAACATTTATTTTTGCCTTAACTATCCTTCAAGAATCAGCTCAAATGTTTCCTCTTTCACTAAATCTTCCTTGATCACTTCCAACCTGGAGGCATCTCCCACACTTGAAATTCTTTATCTTTCATATGACATTGATCATATTTGCTTTGTTATAATAAATATAGGCAAAAATAAAGATTTGTACACGTCCTATATCTCTACCACTAGACAAGAAGCTTCTTAAAGGCAAGAATTGTGTCTTATACATCTTTTTTATCCCAACATCCTCTAGCACATTGTTTTATATTTAGTATGTACTTAGGATTTATTGAATGATGGGTGTTAAAAATACAAGGAGTAGAACTGTAGTCTATTGAATCTAGATGAGTAGAGTCATTAAAAAATTATTGACCTTGCTTGGTCTAAGTCTCACAGAGTCATCAAATTTCTTTGGTTCAGATGCTCCACCCCATTCCAGTGATGTTCCAATTTTTGCCTTCACAGCTGAGGATAAGGATTTGGAAATACTTGGTGAGAATTCTCCTGGAAGAAAGTGAATATGTTTCAGTTCTTAGGGGTAGTATTCTTTTAGAAATCGAATGTTGTTCAGCAAATAGTACATAAAACATTGAAAGGAACTGAGAAGTAATCTAGTTAATTCACACTTCATTTTATTTTTTGAGACAGGGTCTTGCTCTGTCACCCAGACTGGAGTGCAGTGGCACAATCACAGCTTACTGCAGCCCCCAACTCCTGGGCTCAAGTGATCATCTCGCCTCCACCATCCAAGTAGTTGGGACTACACATGCATGCTGCCATTGCTCTGCTAAATTTAAAAAAAATTTTTTTTTAGAGATGAGGTCTCACCATGTTGTGCAGGCTAGTCTTGAACTCCTGGCCTCAATGAACTCCTCCAACTCAAGGCTCCCACATCAGCCTCCCAAAGTGCTGGAATTAAAGGCATGAGCCACCATGCCCGACCCACACTTTATTTTGTACTTACTGGACTGTACTCACCAGCTTCCTCAACCACAATAAATGATTCAGGTGTCCGTACAGGAAGTGGAGGGGGGATTTCATCATCTATCCTTGGAGCAGTTGCTATCCAAAATGTCAGAAATATTGTAACAATTGTTAATTAGAACAATCCAAAGGAAATTCTTATATTCTAATATTAAATATAAATTTACCATAATTTATATTTAAATTCCGTTGAAGCACCATTATCAGTAAAGTTGGCACTTGTTCATTCGAGGAAAAAGCAAAATGAATTATCTTAAGGTACAAACCCACGAGGTTTTTGCTTATTCTTTAACATTTATAGTTTGTTTTAAAAGCTCAAAAGTAGGGCTGGGTGTGGTGATTCAGGCCTGTAGTCCGAGCACTTTGGAAGGTCAAGGCGGGCAGATCACAAAGTCAGGAGATCGAGACCATCCTGGCTAACACGGTGAAACCCCGTCTCTACTAAAAATACAAAACATTAGCCGGGCATGGTGGTGGGCGCAGTGGCAGGCGCCTGTAGTCCCAGCTACTCAGGAGGCTGAGGCAGGAGAATGCTGTGAACCTGGGAGGTGGAGCTTGCAGTGAGACGAGATTGCACCACTGCATTCCAGCCTGGGCGACAGCAGGAGACTCCGTCTCAAAAAATAATAATAAATAAATAAAAGCTCACAAGTATTTGGATTGAGTCATGGTATATCAGTTAACATAAAATATTACATTAATTTTGGAAGCTTTGAATTACCTTTCGCATAACTCCTTTTGTTTTATATAGACTATATAATAAAGCATTATAAAGTGCTTTGATATGTAAAAGCTTCAGTTATACATTAGGTAAAATTATACAGATTTTAGTATCTCTTCATTCTACACAAAATCCAAAAATATAGGTATTTTTCCATTTTACAAAACAATAGTATAGGATAGTCTTCTGTATTTCTATACAAACATTCCAGTTATTAAACATTTTAAATGCTATTATAAGAAACTGCCACCAGATGGCACTTGACGATATTGTTACAATCCTTGGAAAAATAAGGGTTTATTTTTTATTTATTTTTTTGAGATGGAGTCTCGCTCTGTTTTTTAATGATGCAGATGCTTAGAGAAGTCTAAGGTATTTTGAGTATCTAAGAAAAGAAAATACATTTAAATGGTTAAAAATGTATAAAATAATCTAATCACAGAAGGAACTTCTTAGATCCAGATATTTTTGCAGCAAAGCCACAAATGATCTTACACAACTATTTATGAAGAAACTCTACAATAAATAATGTTATAGAGCAAAAGTTTTCTCCACCTCCTGTCTATGTAGAATGTGCTTTATAAATTATTTGATGATATACCTAAGGGAGTTAAACTTGTTCTTTGCTTTCCCTCATCATCTTCCACATCAAATTATTGTCATCATCTCTAACAGGATGCTCATTTCTATTTTCAAACTAATCAGTAAAACAGAACAATATGCATGATATGCAAAAATACAAAATTATAAAAGGTAAAACATGAAAGTAAAGGTATACATAAGATAAAATTTTTACACAAAATATAAACATGTATTCTCATCTACTAAATTACTACAAAAGAGCAAGAAATCAAGTTCTCCCCTTCCAACTCCCACAGGAAGATAATTCAGTTTTTAGCAATATGTTCAACTCATTTTAGCCACATAATTGTGCAACAAAAATTCTGAGTGCTATTGATCACATTTTTTTCTGCTCTTCTTTTGGAAGCTGCTTCTATATGTTAAGAGTAAATTCTGAAGCTAGGTGTGGTGACTTGCACCTGTAATCCCAGCACTTTGGGAGGCCAAGGTGGGAGGATTGCTTGAGGCCAGATTTTTGAGACTAGTCTGGGCAACATAGCAAGACCCCATTTCTAAAAAAATTTGCCGGGCATGGTGGCATGTCCCTGTGGTCCCAGCTGCTTGGGAAGCTGAGGTGGGAGGATCGGTTGAGCCCAGGACATCAAGGCTGCAATGAGCAATGTTCACACCACTGCACTCCAGCATGAGCAACATAGTGAGATTCTGTTTCAAAAAATATTTTTGAAAAACCGTATATTGTGGGCCTTTGATATACATTTCTAGGAATGAGGCGTGCCTTCTTTAGAAGTACACCTGCTAGTACAGATCCTGTACCAGATCTTGACTGCCTCCATTGCTGCCTGTTTCATGGAATATTATATGTTTGATGTTGCTATTTTCAACTTATTACAGCATTAAAACACTCCTGGGATGTATTTATTTGAGGAGTAGCGGGAAGAAGAAAGAGAAGGAAGTAGGCCAGGCATAGTGGCTCACGCCTGCAACCTCAGCTTGTTGGAGGCCAAGGCAGGGGGATCACGAAGTCAAGAGATCGAGACCATCCTGGCCAACATGGTGAAAACCCATCTCTACTAAAAATACAAAAATTAGCTGGGCGTGGTGGTGCACGCCTGTAATCCCAGCTACTCGGGAGGCTGAGGCAGGAGAATTGCTTGAACCCAGGAGGCAGAGGTTGCAGTGAGCCAAGATCGCACCACTGCACTCCAGCCTGGAGACAGAGCAAGACTCCATCTCAAAAAAGGAAGAAAGAGAAGAAGCAGAGAAGAGGGAAGATGAGAAGAAACCAAATATTCTATAGAAACAAAGTGAAACCTAAAATTCTATGCAAACTTTAAAAAATAACTTACCTAGTACAGCAGACTCTTGGTTCAATAGTGGGGAAATATTGGTTGGAGAATTCAGTGATAAAGAATCATGTGAATTGTAATAAGAGGAGAGGGATGTAGAGGATGTTGGCAACAAAGAAGAAGGAAAAACAGTTCCATCTTGCTTCTCAGGTAAATCAAGAGACATCTTAGAACCGGTACCACTTGGAGGCCATGATGAAAAATAAGGATCTTCCACTAAAGGTATGTAAGAACATACATCAAGAGCACCAGAGTCATGGTGCTTCACATTAGAGGCATTACATATTTGGTGTTTAGAGTCATACGGCAGTGAATAATTCAGTTCTGCTGAAGAAACATGCATTAGTTTTTGAGACTGCATCTCTACAAAAGAAGAATCATGTGGTTCAGATTCCAAATAAGAAAAGTTTTCCTTGCTGTCCACCTCCTTGGTTTCTCTCTGCTGTATCAATTCAAAAGGAGTTGATTTGGTCCGTGTTATTGGCACCTTTGAATCAAAATATCTTCCTGCTGCATTTACAGGTTTAGAATTAGAACATGCCTCAAACAAAAGAGAGCCCAAATCCAAACTTTGATGCTTCTGAAGAGGTTCCCCAACTGTTGGAAATGCCTTTGTCTGCCGTTTCATGGTTGTATCAGCATTTTTGTCAAAACCGTAATTTAGCTCCAGAAAGTCAAAAGAAGTGCTTGATTTAGCAGGGTGCAAAACTAGCTCTTCCTTTGCACTTATTTCAGAAGTCCTAAAGTCAAAGGAAGAAGATTCTGTGTTTTCCATTTTTGTCCTTTGTTGGTTCATCATTTTTGCTGCTTTTATGGTACTAAAACAAAAAGAAAGCGTAATAATGACACCATACCCCAAATAGGCCTCTTCCTAGCATCACAATGATGTATAAGCATGAGATTCATCTCCCAGACACATTTAGTCAACGTTTAGATATATAAAATTGTACTCACCTTTTTGGTAAGTTAGGAGAATAAGAGTCTGCTTGGAGAGTGTGATTTTGCTCAGGAATACAATACTTTGCTTGACTCTTTAAAAGAAATAAGTCAAAGGCTGGTTTTCAGTGAAGCAATGTCAATAAGATATTTTAATATTTAGAAGGCTGAAAAGTAATTTTTCAGGAAATGCAAAGATTTAAAATAATTCATGAAAGGGTTAGATTAGCTTCCAAAATATTGAACTCAGCAAGAACTCGTTCATATACTGAGATGGCCAGAATAAAGGATTAATAGTGTCATAGAAACTAGAAAGGATTTGTGTATATCATCTTTGCAAATGTGGGAGTTTTAAAAATGTTCTTTGGTGAGTAACTTTAGTCTCAAAAACACTCTGCCTTTAGAAATTTCAGCATCTCAGCCCTTTATAGGTACTCTGGACCTATTTCATCTTGTTCTACTCTTTTCCTCCTCACTATGCTCTAGATATACTGTGTTTCTTGCCATTACTTTAGCATGCCAAACTTACTTCCAAGTCAAGGCTTTTACACTTACTATTCCTCCTGATGAATATATTTTTGCTCCAAATTTTGCATGGCTGTCTCCTTCTAAATAATTAGATCTCTGCTTAACTGTCATCTGCATAAGGAAACCTTCCCTGACCACCCAACCTAAAATCACACTTCTGCGCCTGTCCAGCCATGCTCAATCTTCTTTTTTAAGAGACAGGGCCTCGCTATATTGCCCAGTCTGGCCTCAAACTCCTGGGCTCAAGGAGTCATCCTACCTCAGCCTCCCAGGTAGCTGGGACCATGCACGTGTGTATCACAGTGCCTGGCTTCAATCTTTTTTTTTTAATTAAGTTAGGGTCTTGTTCTGTTGTCCAGTCTGGAATGCAGTGGCACAAACATGGCTCACTGCAGTCTCGACCTCCTGGGTTCAAGTGCTCCTCTCACCTCAGCCTCGCAATCCTTATTTTTTATAGCAATTATTATGAAATGTGTTATTGTGGTTCATAGAATCTTAAAATACCATTGATTATAAAATATATCTTCATTTCAGAGATGTTAAAATCCATTTTGAACATCTCAATTGATGCAGAAAAAGCATTTGACAAAATTCATGTTAAAATCACTTAAAATAGGAATGTAAGGAAATTTTCTCAACATGATAGAGGCCATATATGAAAACCTATAACTAACATATATTCAGTGGTGAAAGACTTAAAGCTTTTCCCCTAATATCAAAAACAAGACAAGAATGCCAACTTTTACCACTTTTATTCAACTTGGTACTAAAGTTCTAGCCAAAGTAATTTTTTAAAGTAATTTTGTTCTTAGGCAAGAAAAAAAAGCATTCAAATTGGAAGAAAAAAAAAAGGCTGCACACGGTGGCTCATGCCTGTAATCCCACCACTTTGGGAGGCTGAGGCGGGTGGATCCCTTGAAGTCAGGAGTTCGAAATCAGCCTGGCCAACATGGTGAAAGCCTGTCTCTACTAAAAATATAAAAATTAGCTGGGCATGGTGGTGCACACCTGTAATCCCAGCTATTTGGGAGGCTGAAACAGGAGACTTGCTTGAGCCCAGGAGGCAGAGGTTGAAGTGAGCCGAGATCACGCCACTGCATTCCAGTCTGGGCGACAGAGTGAGACTCTGTTTCCAAAACAGAAAGGAAAAAAAAAAAAGTAAAATTATCTCTATTCTCAGATGACATGATTTTATATATGGGGTTCCACAAAAAATCTGCTAGAGCTAATAAACAACTTCAACAAAGTTGCAGGATGTAAAATGAACACACAAAACAAGTTGCATTTCTATACATTAGCAATGAACAATCTGAAAAGAACATTAAGGAAACAGTTATATTTATAATGGCACCAAAAAGAATAAAATACTTAGGAATAGATTTAACCAAGGAGGCAAAAGACTTGTATACTGAAAACTACAAAGCTTTGCTGAAAGAAATTAAACAAGATATAAATAAAAAGACATTCTCTGTTCAAGGAGTGGAAAATGTATTATTGTTAAGATAACATTACTACTAAAACTGATCTACAGGTACAATGCAATTCTTATCAAAAGCCCAATGGCATTTTTACATAATTTGTTTAAAAACCAGAATAAAATTCATGGAATTTCAAAGGACACTGAATAGTCAAAACAATCTTTAAAAAGAAGAGCAAAGTTGAATGACACACTACCTGATTTCAAAAACTGCTACAAAGCGACAGTAATCAAAACGGTGTGGTACTGACATAGTATAGACCAAAGACCAATGAAATAGAAGAGCTTAGAAAAACACAATTACATATGGTGGGCAATTGATTTTTGACAAAAGTGCCAAGAAAATTCAGTGGAGAAAGGAGAATGTTTTCAACAAATGATTCTGGGAAAAGCTAAATACACACATGCAAAAGAATGAAGTTGAGGCTGGGTGCAGTGGCTCACGCCTGTAATCCCAGCACTTTGGGAGGCCGAGGCGGTGGATCACCTAAGGTCAGGAGCTCGAGACCAGCCTGACAAAAATGGAGGAAACCTCATCTCTACTAAAAATACAAAATTAGCCAGGCATGGTGGTGCATGCCTGTAATCCCAGCTACTCAGGAGGCTGAGGCAGGAGAATCACTTGAACCCAGAAGGTGGAGGTTGCAGTGAGCCAAGATTGTGCCATTGCACTGCAGCCTGGGCAGCAAGAGTGAAACTCCATCTCAAAAAAAAAAAAAAAAGAATGAAGTTGGACCCTTATGGCACATACAGAAATTAACTCAAAAATGGATCAAATACCTAAACATAAGAGGTAAAATGTAAAACTGTTACAAGAAAATGGGCAAGCTTCATGACATTGAATTTGGCAATTATTTCTTGGATAGGACACCAAAGGCACAAACAACAAAAGAATAATAGGAAAATTGGACTTCATTGAGATTTAAGAATTTTACACACCAAAGGACACAATCAGCAGAGCAAAAAGGCAACCCTTTGACTGAATGGAAGGCGATATTTGCAAATCACATATCTGATAAGGGATCAATATCCAGAATATATAGAGAACTCCTGAAACTCAACAACATGTAAACAACTCAATTTTTTTTTTTTTTTTTTTTTTTTTTTTTTTTTTTGCGGGGCGGGGGACAGAGTCTTGCTCTGTCACCTGGGCTGGAGTGCAGTGGTGCGATCTCGGCTCACTGCAACCTCTGCCTCCTGGGTTCCAGCAATTCTCCTGCCTCAGCCTCCCAAGTAGCTGGGATTACAGGTACACACCACCATACCCAGCTAATTTTTGTCTTTGTAGGAGAGACGAGGTTTCACCATGTTGGCCAGGCTGGTCTCGAACTCCTGACCCCAAGTGATCTGCCCACCTCGGCCTCCCAAAGTGCTGGGAGTATAGGCGTGAGCCACTGCATACAGCCTCAATTTTAAAAATGAGCAAAATCTGGGCACCATGGCTCATACTTGTAGTCCCAACTACTGGGGAGTTTGAGGTGGGAGGATTCCTTGAGGCCAGGAGTTTGAGACTAGCCTAGGCAACATAATGAGACCTTGTCTCTTAAAAAAAAAAGTTAAAAAAAAATTAGCTTTGTGTGGTAGTGCATACCTATAGTTTCTGCTACTCAGGAGCTGAGGTGGGAGGATCACTTAAGGCCCAGGAGTTTGAGGCTTCAGTGAGCCAGGATGGTGCCACTAGACTCCAGCCTGAATGTCAGAGCAAGACCCTGACTAAAAAAAAAGTGGGGGTGGGTAGGGGAAGGCAAAGGACTTAAAGAGATATTTTTCCGAAGAGGATATACAAATGGCCAATAAGACCACAGAAAGGTGTTTAATCATTAGGAAAATACAAATCAAAATCACAATGAGATACCACTTCACACCTAATTAGGATGGCTGCCATCAAAAAAACAAAATAGGCCAGGCGTGGTGGCTCACGCCTGTAATCCCAGCACTTTGGGAGGCTGAGGTCGGCGGATCACGAGGTCAAGAGATTGAGACCATCCTGGCCAACATGGTGAAACCCCATCTGTACTAAAATACAAAAATTAGCTGGGCGTGGTGGCATGTGCCTGTAATCCCAGCTACTCAGGAGGCTGAGGCAGGATAATCGCTTGAACCCAGGAGGCGGAGGTTGCATTGAGCTGAGATTTCGCCACTGCACTCCAGCCTGGCAACAGAGCGACACTCCGTCTCAAAAAAAAAAAAGAGAAACTGGAACCCTTGTGTACTGTTGGTGGGAATGTAAAATGGCACAGCTGCTATGGAAAACAGTATGGCTGTTCTACAAGAAAACTAAACATAGAATTACCACATGTAATTCTACTTCTGGGTTATACCAAAGTAATTAAAAGCAGGGATACAAAGATATATTTGTATACCGGTGGTTATCACAGCATCACAGCAGCCAAAAGGTGGAAGGAACTCAAGTATCCATTGATGGATGAATGGATAAACAAAATGTGTGCGTGTGTGTGTGGTGTGTGTGTGTATAAACATATACAATGGAATATTATTCAGCCTTAATGAGTAAGAAAATTCTGACACATGTTATAACATGGAAGAAGCTTGAGGACATTAGGCTAAGTGAAATAAGCCAGACACAAAAGGACAAATACTATATGATTCCACCCATATCAGGTACCTAGAGTAGTCCAATTCATAGAGACAGAAAGTAGAATGATGGTTGCCAGGGGCCAGTGGGAGGGGAGAATAGGGCGTTATTGTTTAATGGACACAGAGTGTCTGTTTAGAATAATGAAAGTTCCAGAAATAGTGATGGTCACTCAACATTGTGAATATACTTAATGCCACTGTATTGTACACTTAAAAATGGCTAAAATAGCAGATTAAAATGATATATTGTACCACAATAAAAATATTAATTGGAAAGTATCTCTTCCTTTTCTATTTCCTGGTATAGACTGTATAAAATTGGTGTTAATTCTTCCTTAATCATTTGATAGAATTCTCTAGTGAAACTATGTGGGCCTGAGATTTCTTTTTTGGGAGTTTTAAAATTACAAATTCAGTTTTTCTAATCACTAAGGGGCTATTCAGATTATCTATGTCATGCCGAATAAATTGTGGTGGATTGTGTTTGAGAAAATAATCCATTCTGGGCTGGATGTGGTGACTCACGCCTGTAATCCTAGCACTTTGGGGGGCCAAGGCAGGAAAATCCCTTGAGCCCAGGAGTTCAAGACCAGCCTGGGCAACATAGCTCCTATTTCATTCCTGATATTGATAATTTTTATTTTCTCCTTTTTTATCTGTGTCAGTTTTTAAAAAGGTTTCTCAATTTCATTGATCTTGTTAAAGAACCAATATTTTTTTATCTTTTAAAAAACCAGGCTGGGCACCTTGGCTCACGCCTGTAATCCCAGCACTTTGGGAGGCCGAGGCAAGCAGATCACCTGAGGTCAGGAGTTCAAGACCAGCCTGGCCAACATGGCAAAACCCTGTCTCTACAAAAATACAAAACTTAGCTGGGCATGGTGGCACATACCTGTAGTACCAGCTACTTGGGAGGCTAAGGCAGGAGAATCGCTTGAACCTGGGAGGCGGAAGTTGCAGTGAGCCAAGATCATGCCACTGCACTTCAGCCTGGGTGATAGAGTTAAACTCTGTCTCAAAAAAACAAAAACAAACAAAGAAAAAACCAATTCTGATTTTCTCTATTACTGTTTCCAATTTCATTGATTTCTGCTCTTTATTTCTTTTTCTATATTCTTGGAGTGAGAGCTTAGATTACTGAGACCTATACTGTTTTCTAATGGATGCACTTAGTGCTGTAAAGGTCCCTTTCAGTACTGCTATAGCTTCTGTCTCATAAATTGTGATATGTTGTATTTTCATTTTTGTTTAATTCACTGTGTTTCTTTATTTCCTTTGAGACTTTCTCTTTGACCCAATAGATTATTTAGAAAAGTGTGGTTTGATTTCCAAGTATTTGGATACTTTTCCATTACCTGTTACTGATTTTTTATTTTTTTAATTAATTAATTAATTTTTGAGACAGGGTCTCGCTTTGTCACTCAGGCTGGAGTGCAGTGGCACAATCACAGTTCACTGCAGCCTTGACCTCCCAGGCTCAAGCAATCCTCCCACCTCAGCTCCCTGAGTAGCTGGGACTACAGGCACATGCTATCACACCTGGCTGAGTTTTTAATATTTGTAGAGACGGGGGTCCCCCGTGTTACCCAGGATCATTTTCAACTCCTGGCCTCAAGGAATCCTCCCACCTTGGCCTCTCAAAGTGCTAGGATTACAGGCAAGAGCCACCATACCCGGTCTCTGTTACTGATTTCTAATTTGATTCTATTGTGGTCAGAAAATATATTCCGTATAATTTCAATTTTTTTTTTTTTTTTTTTTTTGAGACAGAGTCTCGCTTTGTTGGCAAGGCTGGAGTGAAGTGATCCTGTCTCAGCTAGCTGCAACCTCCGCCTCCCAGGTTCAAGCGATTCTCCTTCCTCAGCCTCGTAAGTAACTGGGATTACAGGCACCCATCACCACACCTGGCTAATTTTTGTATATTTAATAGAGACGGGGTTTGGCCAGGCTGGCCAGGCTGGTCTCAAATTCCTGACCTCATGTGATCCACCCACCTTGGCCTCCCAAAGTGCCGGGATTACAGGTGTGAGCTGCCGTTCCCAGCCTAATTTCTTTTTTTTTTTTTTTGAGACGGAGTCTGGCTCTGTCGCCCAGGCTGGAGTGCAGTGGCGCAATCTCGGCTCACTGCAAGCTCCGCCTCCCGGGTTCACGCCATTCTCCGGCCTCAGCCTCCCGAGTAGCTGGGACTACAATTTTTAAAAAATTTTCAGATTTGTTTTATAGCTCAGGATATACTCATCTTGATATATATTTTCCATAAGCACTTTAAAACAATGCGTATTCTTATTAGAGTGTTCTGTAAGTGTCAACTAGATTTTGTCAGTTAGTGGTGTTGAGTTCACCTATATCCTTGCTGGTTTTCTGTCTAGTTCTATCAAAATTGTTGAAAGAAGAATATTGAAGTATCTGGCTATGACTGTGAAACATCTGTTTCTCTCCTTTAAGTTCTATGAGTTTTTCTTCACATATTTTGCAACTTCATTGTTTGGTCTATATACATTTAGGACTATTATGTCTTACTGGCAGATTGATCCTTTTATCATTATCTCTCCCTATCCCTGATAATTGTCTTTACTTAAGTCTACTTTATCTGATATTAACAGTCACTCCTGCTTTCCTTTGACTCATGTTTACATGATACATCTTTTTTCCATTCCTTTGTTTTTAGCCCTCTTATATATTTGAAGTGAGTTTCTCATAGACAACATATAGTTGAATTGTTTTTTTAATTCTCTGTGCCAATCTGGCAATTCACTCTACCACCAGTAAATATTGGTGTATTTAGGCTTATATGTTTAATGTAATTATTAATATGGTCAAGTTTCATTCTGCTATTTTATTTTTTGTTTTATTTTTATTCTGTTTCTCATTGCTATTTTCTTTTTCCTGACGTTTTCTCTTTCTTGCATTTTTTAGAATTCCATTTTGATTTACCTACAGTGTGTTTTATTATATCGCGTTGTATAGCCTTTTTTTAGTCATGGCTCTAGATATAGATTTAGATATATGGTATCACACTCTACTGGTATTGTCATTTTACCAGGTCAAGTGTGGAAGCCTTATCTTCCTTTATGTTTCTTACCATCCTCCTGTTACAAGCATTTAAAATATTTTCTTTAATACATTTAGAACAACATCAGTCAGTGTTATATTTTAGCTTCAATTGTAAAACATAATTTATAAAACTCAAGAGGAGAAGGAAAGTTTATTATATTTACCCATGTTTGCTTATTATATTCTTTCTTCCTTCTTTCATCATTTCCTTTCTGTTTAGAAAGCTTCCTTTGCCATTTTTTTAGGGTAGGTCTACTGGTAACAGGTTATCTTAGTTTTTCTTCATCTGAGAATGTCTTGATTTCCACTTCATCCCTGAAGGATGTTTTCGCTGGATTGACAGTTATTTTCTTTCAGCACTTGGGAAATATTGTGCCAATTCCTTCTGACCTCTATGATTCCTAATGCAAAATATGCTGTCATTCTAATTGTTTTCCTCCTACAGTTAAGGTGTCATCTTTTTCTGGCTGATTTCTAAAACTTTTTTGTTGTTTTTCATTTTCAGAAATTTAATTATCATGTATCTTCCAGTACTTTTTCAGCCCTGCCCTTTCTCTTTTCTTTCTGGGATTTTGATGACACAATGCTAGATTTTCTTTCTTTTTTTTTTTTTTTTTTTTTTTTCTCGTCTCTTAGTTCCCTGTTTATTTTTTTCAGTCTATTTTATCACTGTTGTTCAGACTGGGCAATTTCTATTGTTCTGCTTTTCAATTCATTAATACTTTTTTCTGTACCCTCTATTCTGCTGTTGAACCCATCTATTTTGCTTCAGTTACTGTATTTTTAAGTTCTAAAATTTCCATTTGCTTCTCTTTATATCTCGTTTTTTGCTGAGATTCTTTTTTTTTTTTTTTTTTTTTTGATGAGACTTTGTATTTTTTAATTTGGTTTAAGCATGTTTTTACTTTTTTTCTTTTTTTATATTTTCATTCTTTTTATTGTTTTTGTTGTTATTGTTTTAAGCATGCTTTTAATTGCTCACTGAAGCATTTTTATCTTGGCTGCTTTAAAATCCTCGTCAGATAATTCTGACATCTGTATCATCTCAGTGTTGTCACCTATTGTCCTTTTTTAAATTCGGTTTGAGATCTTCCTGGTTTTTGGTATAATAAGTGATTTTCAACTGAAATCTGGGTATTTTCACATTATTATGAAACTCTGAATCCTAGTTAAGCCTTCTCTTTTTGCTGGGGCTTTTTTTGTTTTTTTACAGAGTCTTGGTCTGTCACTTAGGCTGGAGTGCAGTGGTGCGATCTCAGATCACTGCAACCTCCATCTCCTGGGTTCAAACAATTCTCATGCCTCAGCCTCCTGAGTAGCTGGGATTACAGGTGCACACCATCATGCCCAGCTAACTTTTGTATTTTTAGTAGAGATAGGGTTTCACCATGCTGGCCAGGCTGGTCTCGAACTCCTGGCCTCAAGTGATCTGCCCGCCTTGGCCTCCCAAAGTGCTGGGATTACAGGCATGCATCACCACACCTGGCCGTTGCTGGGGCTTTTTGATACTCTCTAGCAGGGGAAATGGTAGGGGGTGCTTCCTCATTGCTGCTGGGTGGATCCTACCTCCACCAGGTTCCTCACTTAGCCTCTGTTGACACTCCAGGGCATGCACTGTTGGGAAGGCTCCTCACTTGTTCTCCACTGACACTGTAGTGGGAGTGGCCTCATTACCACCAGATGACTGTGAAAGTCCTGACTCTCCACTAGGCCTCTTCTGACACTACTTCAATGGGAAGGCATTGTGGGGTCATGTTAATACCAGGTAGAAGCCTAGGTTCCTCACATTGTCTCCACTGACACTGTGATAGTGGTGACCTCATTACCACTAATGATGGTGAAAGTGTTTAGTTTCCACTGGGCCTCTTCTGATGCTACATATGGTCTCCACTGACACTGCAGGATAGGGAGCCTCATTACAGGCCAGTGGGGATGAAAGTTCCAGCTCTCTATTTGCCCTTCTCTAACACCACCCAAGAAGGCATATTGGACACCTTATTATAACCTTGTAAGGGTGGAAGTATAGGCTCCCCACTCAGCCTTTGTTGGTATGGATGAGATTGGGTCAGCTTTTGCTTCAGTGTTGGCTACAGTAGAATGATTATTGTCTAATAATGTTCTGTCTTGATAGGCTGCCCATTTACTGGTTCTTTGGCTAGAGATAGCAGGCTTTTATTGGGGCATCTTTTTTCTCTGCACTGTTAGCATTTCTCAGTTGTTGGCATCTTAAGCACCAAGTTTAAATTATATGAGGCAAAGAAAACCGAGGGAGCTCACCACCATTTTGTTTCTCAAGTCCGGAGGGCCCTGACTAGTCTGTCTTTTTCTCTCCATCCCTCAGAGTTTTCTAGTGTTTGTTTCATGTATAATATCCAGGATTTCTAGTTGCACTTAGTGGAAGGAATAGGAAAAGTATCTCTACTAGATCTTTCTAGAAGCAGAAGTCCTCCATGGCTATCTTTAACCAGTTCCCCCTGTGAGGGGTTGAACTGTGTTCCTGTATCCCCATTTACTGGCTAAGGACCCACTCCAAACAACCCAGCTATCCAGAGCCATGGCACTGCTACTGGGCTACATTTGAGTACTGACATTTCCTAGAACCTAAATAAAATAAGCACAGTTACTCCAGCAACACATTAAGACAATATTCTTTGTTCAAGTAGACTTTATTCTAAGGGTGTAAGTATGGTTGATAATCATATAATTATATGACTGCATTAATAGGTCAAAGGAGGGAAAATCCATCTAATCACTCCATAATGCAAAAATAGGCAATTGATAAGAATTCAACATGTTGGCCACGTGCAATGGCTCGTGCCTATAATCCCAGCACTTTGGGAGGCCGAGGTGGGCGGATAATCTGAGGTAAGGATTTCAAGGCCAGCCTGACCAACATGGAGAAACCCCATCTCTACTAAAAATACAAAATAAGTCAAGCGTGGTGGCACATGCCTATAGTCCCAGCTACTAGGGAGCCTGAGACAGGAGAATCACTTGAACCCTGGAGGCGGAGGTTGCAGTGAGCTGAGATCGCGCCATTGCACTCCAGCCCAGGCAACAAGAGCAAAACTCCGTCTCAAAAAATAATAATAATAATAATAATAATAATTCAACATGCTTTCTGAAGAAATTCTCCAGAAAATGAAAATCAATGAATTATTCCTTTAAACAATTTAAAAATTCATATGTCCAATCAAAATTCAAAATTATGCTTAGTGAGACACAAGAATAATTCCTATCAAAATTAGAATTGTTTATTTCACCTCTATTATTTGACATTGTTCTGGGATTACTAGCCAATGAAATGGGCATGAATATAAAATAAGTAACAATTCCTAGCAACTATATTCTTATTCCATGTCCCTTCACCATATCATTTCTCCTTGCAGTTGATATTAACTATAAGATTGCTTAATTAGTTCCCTAGCCCCATCAGTTATTCTGGCTTTCTTCCCACCCACCTGTCTTGCTGAGGTCTCAAGTATGCTTCATCATTCAAATGATGAGAATTATGATCAGGGCCATGTCTGAAACACTTTGTATTCCTAATGCTGAGAAAATAGTAGAGCCTCAGTGAGTATTTTCAGATTAATAATTTAAAATGCGATATTAAAAATTGAAATGTATATGTCACATATCACTTGAACCCAGGAGGCAGAGGTTGCAGTGAGCCAAGATCACGCCACTGCACTCCATCCTGGGCGACAGAATGAGATTCTGTCTCCAAAAAAAAAAAGAAATGTATATGTCACATGAAGGCAAGGCAGCAGTAATTTTGTCTTGTTAAGGTTTGTTCAGAATCTAACACTTTGTGGTTATACAGTATTTAACATCAATTTTTGTGATGAGATCAAAATAGCATATCCTAGAACTCTCAATATTTTTTAATTGGCATTTGGCCAAATCATAATAGTTTTTATATCTTAGGCCTCCAGCTGAAAATCCTTTGGATATTCTAAAATATTCTCAAAACTTCAGTGATTCAAGAAAGCAATCAACAGAGTGAAGAGACAACCCGTGCAATGGAAGAAAATTCTGCAAACTATACATCTGATAAGTATCCAACAGCATTGGATACTAACATAGCATAAGGACTCAACCCAACAACAAGAAAACAAATAACCTGATTTTAAAATGGACAAAAGACCTGAAAAGATTTCTCAAAAGAAAACATACAGATGGCCAACAGGCATATGAAAAGATGTTCAACATCACTAATCATCAGGGAAATGCAAATTGAAACCACAGTGACCTGTCATCTGTCACTTGTTAGGATGGCTATTATCAAAAAGACAAGAGATAACAAAAGTTAGAATATGAAGAAAAGAGAACACTTGTACCCTGTTGATGGGA
The DNA here is from genome assembly GCF_024542745.1 of Macaca thibetana thibetana. NCBI lineage: Eukaryota > Metazoa > Chordata > Mammalia > Primates > Cercopithecidae > Macaca > Macaca thibetana. The sequence continues at coordinate 113,172,500 of NC_065578.1, forward strand.
ACATAAATTAGTACAGAAATTATGAAAAACAGGATGGAGATTCCTCAAACAATTAAAAATAGAACTACCATATGATCCAGCAATTCAACTTCTCAGTATATATCTGAAGGAAATGAAGTCACTGTGTCAGAGAGATATCTGCACTCCCATGTTTATTGCAGCGTTACTCACAATAGTCAAGACACAGAATCAACCTTGGTGTCCATCAGTAGATGAATGAATAAAGAAAATGTGTATACATACACAATGGAGTACCATACAGCCTTTAAAAAAGAAGGAAATCCTGTTATTTGTGACAACACGGATGAACCTGAAAGACATGCTAACTGAAATAAGCCAGGCACAGAAAGACAAATACCACATTATCACTTATATGTGGAACCTTTTTTTTTTTTAAGTGAAACTCATAGAAGCAGAGTATAGAATAATGGTTACCAGGAGGCTGGGTGGAGAGTTGGGGGAGAGATGGGGTTAGGGAGATGTCAGTCAAAGTATACAAAATGTCAGACAGTAGGAATAAGTTCAAGCTGTACAATGTTGTATAACATGGTGACTATAGTTAATAACAATGTATTATATACTTCAAAATAGCTGATAGTAAATTTTAAACATGGGAGCAGAATATATGCTTGCCCTTTTACTCCTATTGTTTCTAAATTTAGCTGAAAACTAACTGTATGCAGTAGGTTAATCAGAGATGAATTTTTTTAATAATTTTTTTTGAGACAGGGTCTCACTCTGTTGCCCAGGCAGGAGTGCAGTTGTGGGATGTTGGCTCACTGCAGTCTTGTCCTCCTGGGCTTATGCAATCCTCCCAGCTCAGTCTCCTGAGTAGCTGGGACCACAGGCACATGCCTGTGCCTGGCTACTATTTTTCTTTTGAGACAGAGTTTCACTCTTGTTTCCTAGGCTGGAGTGCAATGGTGCAATATCGGCTCACTGCAACCTCCGCCTCCTGGGTTCAAGCGAGTCTTCTGCCTCAGCCTCCTGAATACCTGGGATTACAGGCACCTGCCACCATGTCCAGCTAATTTTTGTATTTTTAGTAGAGACTGGGTTTTGCCATAGTGACCAGGCTGGTCTTGAACGCCTGACCTCAGGTGATCTGCCCACCTCGGCCTCCCAAAGTGCTGGGATTACAGGCATGAACCACCACGCCCGGCCATTTTGAAAAATTTTTTTGTAGAGAAAATTGTTATGTTGCCGAGGCTGGTCTCAAACTCCTAGGCTCGAACCAATCCTCCCACCTTGGCCTTCCAAAGTGCTGGGATTACAGGCATGAACCACCTCGCCCAGCCAAGAGATTATTTTTAAATTTTTATTTCTCTTTGAGACAGGGTCTCACTTTGTTGCCCAAGCTGGAGTGCGGTGGTGCCATTTCAGCTCACTGCGACCTCCACCTCCCAGGTTCAAGCAATCCTCCTGCCTCAGCCTCTGGAGTAGCTGGGACTACAGGTATGCCCCACCACTCCTGGCTAAATTTTTTTTTTTTTTTTTGAGATGGGGTTCACCATGTTGGCCAGGCTGGTCTTGAACTCCTGACCTCAGGTGATCTGCCTGCCTCAACCTCCCAAAATGCTGGGATTACAGGCGCGAGCCACCGGACCTAGTGAGATTAATTTTTTAAGTTAAGTTACCTCAAATTAATTTGCTCTTTTCCACAGGAAATTTTTAGTGCAGCCCTATGCACATCTGATGCTCTCAATTTAGTTGTGACAATGGATAAATCCTGCAACAAATCTGACATCCCTTGACCAAAAGCAAGTACGAAAATTTTTTTGACATCATATCTAGTTTAAATTTTACCTCTGTTCCAGAATGTTTATCTCTGATAACATCCATCTGTCTCTTAAATAGTTCTAATACAGCATTGTAGACCAGTTCATATTGTTCCTGAAGAGCATCACAACCCAGAACAAATGAAAACAAAAAGAAAAAAAATGGTGAACTGCAGGACCAGATTTTAGGAATTTGAACACCAATCAAATCCTAATATAGCAGACCCAAAAGGACAATCAGCATGTTATTAAACTTACTAACAATGCCTTATGCTTGCATAGTTCACTTCAGATTTCAAAGCACTTTTATGCTGCTGAAAATAGCTATTTGATACACCTGTAACTAATGTACAAGAATCTTATGACTTGTTTCTTTTATGTTCTAACCCTACTTTCTTATCTTTCTCTCCATCATTCCTCTAATTCTGTTTCCTTTGCTCATATTAAAAAAAAAATGTATTTCATTCTAGATGGATTTTTTGTAAGCAACCTTCATCTTTTCTGGAAAAAGAGATAGTAGTTGGTGTATAGATAGGTAACTTCAATGTATACGCTTTAATTCGGTCCTCTCAATTGCTCTATAAAGTAGATAGGCTATTATACCTATTTACAAACAGTTTATCCCAGGTCATTCAGAAGGAATTTCCAGGACTTGACTCAGAAACTTAATTTCCACACTCTTAGTTCAGTGCATTTAGATAAAGTTGCTAAAATTTTGTCCTAGTAAAGATACCAAAGAAAAGTAAACCACTAAATAAGGTTTGGAAATTTGTGGTTACAAAAGGATTTCACCATAGAGAAATGAGACCTCTACTATTACAAGGTTTACGAGTTATTACTATTCTGTTTTAGCCTGTACTTGCTCAAGCACTTAATTTTGAACCTACTTTTTATCTGAATGGGCCTATTCAGAGTTTTCCCTGACGCTTTACACATTTCTATACAAATAAGGAACAATATTTTTTCAAAGATAATTTTAGCAAGAAACAATGCAGAGTCTGTATCATCCAACATAGTCATTAGTATGCTCTTTTTTTTTTTTTTTTTTTTTTTTTTTTGAGACATGGTCTCACCATGTTGCCCAGGTTGGAGTGCAGTGATGCAATTTCGGCTTATCGCAGCCTCGACCTCCCAGGCTCAAGTGATGCTCCCACCTCAGTCTCCCAAGTAAGTTGGGACTGCAGGCACCTGCCACTACACCCTGCTAATTTTTGTATTTTTTGTAGAGACAAGGTCTCACTATGTTGCGCAGGCTGGTTTTGAACTCCTGAGCTCAAGCGATCCACCTGCCTCAGCCTCCCAAAGTGCGGGGGTTATAGGCATGAGCCACCACATCTGGCTAATTTTTTTAAGAAAGAAAAATCAGGGCCGGGCAAGGTGGCTCACGCCTGTAATCCCAGCACTTTGGGAGGCTGAGGCAGGTGGATCACGAAGTCAGGAGTTCAAGACCAGCCTGGCCAGCGTGGTGAAACTCCATCTCCACTACAAACACAAAAAATTAGCTAAGCATGGTGGCACGTGCCCGTAGTCCCACCTACTCAGGAGGCTGAGGCAGGAGAATTGCTTGAAACTGGCAGAGCGGAGGTTGCACTGAGCCGAGATCGTGCCATTGCACTCCAGCCTGAGTGACAGAGTGAAAGTACATCTCAAAAAAAAAAAAAAAAAAGAAAAGAAAAGAAAGAAAAATCAGACAGGAAGCTCTCATCTGGTTACAGTGCCATTTCCTGGTTAGAGTAGTGTCAGAAAAAAACAGCTACAACTGTTAAATTCAATTAGTTGTTTGATAATGCCAAAATGTGAAGGCTTTTTCAGCTGTCTTTCAACTCTTAAAAGTAGACCTGAAATGGAATTTGTTTTTGAAATGGAGTATAGTTTTATTAAATTAGTATTGCAATTTATGTAACTAGATTCCATACTTCTGGAATCTTTATGCATTTACATGGATCAGCCTTCTTTCAAGTCTGACAGCATTAAACCACTAATGCTTTCATTTCATATAAGCTTTCTCCCTCACAGGTTGAATATAGAAAACACCTACACTCAGCACATGAAAAGTTATTTTTTTCCACCAGCTATTAGTGGAAAACCTGTGGAGGCCAGTTTTATATTATAATAGCTCTTTATTTTTTCCCTTTAATTAACAACTTCTAGACTAAAATATCTGAATTGCCATTGTCAGTGGTTTTATCTCTAAAACTATTTGCATCTTCATTTCTAAATGTCTTAAACACTTTAAGGTCTTGCTATTTAAGTCGTTAAAAGTAGTTCTAACAGATTACACAAAAGTGCCTGTTAATAAATATCAATATACATATGATGAATGAATGGGTCAATTCTAAATTCTATATTAAAAATGAATACCGCTTAGAAAACTAAAACTGTTGGGTAAAACTATTGGTGTAGAAATGTGAGTGAAATTAATATTGTAGACAGTGAGAGATTTGAGCTAGGAGGAGAAGGGAAGAGCATTCCTAAATGGAATGAACAAGTGTGGGCATTCTGGGGTAGGTTAAAAGATTGTGATACATAAATATAGTGTGATTATAATATATACATATATATATATATACACACACACACACATATTTTTTTTTTTTTTGAGACAGAGTCTCACTCTGTTGCCCAGGCTGGAGTGCAGTGGTGTGATCTCGCCCACTGCAACCTCTACCTCGCAGGTTCAAGCAATTCTCCTGCCTCAGCCTCCTGAGTAGCTGGGATTGCAGGTGGCTGCCATCATGTCCAGCTAATTTTTGTATTTTCAGTAGAGACGAGGTTTCAGCATATTGGTCAGGCTGGTCTCGAACTCCTGACCTCAGGTGATCCACCCACATCAGCCTCCCAAAGTGCTGGGATTACAGGTGTGAGCCACCGTGCCTGGCCCAATTATGTGTTTTTAAAAAAGTATGCATGCAATAAGAATCAGGAGAAACTATAGAAAAATAGTAATAGTGGCTATCTCTAGGTAATAGGAATATATTTTTTATTTTTATTTTTCAGTGTTTCCTAAAATGAGCACATAGACTGAATTCTCCATATTCTGTTACCACATCCTGAGGTAGAGATTATAAATCCCTGATTTTCTATGCTTTCAGAGATGAATTTTATCACTACAAAATTTCAAGTTAACATGACCTAGCTATTTCAAGTTCACAAGCCAAACAGTTTGTTGAATAGTTTTACAACATCCTTTGTAAGGAAGTAAGTAATATTACATTGGTGTCTTAATATTTTCTGAACAGACAGTAAAATAAGGAATGAAAGGAATTTGACCCAGGACAAGGGATACAGGAAAAATATTGGGATATTCAGAGTTACAGAAAATGGCAATGGACTCTAGAGCATGTAATAGTAAATTGGTGTTATATGTGAGCAGTCAGCTGTTTTTGGATGCCTCACCATTAAACATAGAGATGGAGCAAGACTCAGACACACTTTCTGATCCATTCACTACAGTTCATACCTGAGTTTGAACTAATGAAGGCCTCTGTGTCCGCATTTCCTGGATCAAACTGAAAACACTGAAGTTCTCAGGAATTATCTATCGAATTAAAGGGGAAAATATCTTATTCCTTTCAATACTTTGTTAATAAATTATTGCTACTTTTTCATAGTCTTGTACTTCCATGGCATCTGCTCTTCTAACATGGGGTAATATCAGAAAAAATGATGCATTTTTAAAACAAATGAGGTTTCTTATCACTTGCAACATGATTTAAAGCCTGGTATTTTCCCTAGAAAAGACTAAAGAAACTCTTCAGAATGATTTCACACGGTGTAACCAAATGTCTAAAACTATAGATATAAGGAGGGACAAGATTCAGTAGATGCACAAGTATGAGAGTTGTATAAAATAAAAGAGGTTGGTAGATAGGTCTAAAGGCCATATTTTAAACTTCCTATTAGACATTAAAAAATGATTTATAGATTGGAACGCAAAGTATGATTGCAGTAAGTTGAGTCCATCTATTAAAGCAGTTTGGATAAAGGAAGGGTAACTATATAATTTAGGACAGTGGTCCTCAAACTTTATCATGCATCACAATCACCTGGACAGCTTGCTGGGCCCCCATCTCTAGAGATACGGTTCAATTCAATGGGGCCCAGTAATTTGCCTTCACCTTAGGTTAGGTGCACCTAACCCCCTTGGGCTTCAACCCCTACATTATTGGAATCTCCAAAGATGGGAAAACAAACATTAAAGGATATATAAATTACAGACTTTCTGGGAGTCTGAAAAAGTAGAAATAGAAATCTTTGACCTATTTTCAATATTTCACAAGAACTAACAGAAATTATATGTCTACTAAAACAGCTGCACAAGCTAAGTGAAATACCTGGTTTCCTTGGGTTTTGTTTTTTGTTTTTGTTTTTGAGACGGAGTTTTGCTCTTGTTGCCCAGGCCAAGTGCAATGGCACAATCTCGGCTCACTGCAGCCTCCCTCTCCCAGGTTCAAGTGATTCTCCTGCCTCAGCCTCCCGAGTAGCTGGGATAACAGGCATGCACCACCACACCCGGCTAATTTTGTATTTTTAGTAGAGATGGGGTTTCTCCATGTTGATCAGGCTGGTCTTGAAGTCCCGACCTCAGGTGATCCACCCACCTCAGCCTCCCAAAGTGCTGAGATTACAGGCATGAGCCACCGCACCCGGCCAAGTTTTCTTGGTTTTGATTAGAATTGTCAACTCAGAATGGTTGAACAGTAGAACAGTGATATCCAGTAAAAATATAATGTGAGTCACATATGTAATTTTAAATTTCCTTTCCTTTTTTTTTTTTTTTTTTGAGAAGGAGTTTCACTTTTGTTGCCCAAGCTGGAGTACAATTGGTCCGATCTTGGCTCACTGCAACCTCCACCTCCCAGGTTCAAGTGATTCTCCTGTCTCAGCCTCTGGAGTAGCTGGTATTACAGGCATGTGCCACCACACCTGGCTAATTTTGTATTTTTAGTAGAGACAGCATTTCACCATATTGGTCAGGCTGGTCTCGAACTCCTGAAGGTAATCAGCCTGCCTTGGCCTCCCAAAGTGCTGGGATTACAGGCGTGAGCCACCATGCCCGGCCGAAAATTTCTTTCTTTTCTTTCTTTTTTTTTTTTTTTTTTTTTTTTGTGAGATGGAGTCTCACTGTGTTGCCCAGGCTGGAGTGCAGTGGCACAATCTCGGCTCACTGCAAACTCCGCCTCCCAGGTTCACACCATTCTCCTGCCTCAGCCTCCCGAGTAGCTGGGACTACAGGCGCCCGCCACCACGCCCGGCTAGTTTTTTGTATTTTTAGTAGAGACGAGGTTTCACCGTGTTAGCCAGGATAGTCTCGATCTCCTGACCTCGTGATCCACCCGCCTCAGCCTCCCAAAGTGCTGGGATTACAGGCGTGAGCCACCGCGCCCGGCCTCTTTTTTTCTTTTTTTTTTTTTTTTTTTTTTGAGATAGAGTCTCTATCACCCAGGCTGGAGTACAGTGGCTCAGTCTCTGCTTGCTGCAACCTCCACCTCCCGGGTTCAAGCGATTCTCCTGCCTCAGCCTCCTGAGTAGCTGGGATTACGGGCATGCACCACTATGCCTGGCTAATTTTTTTGCTTTTCTTTTTTTTTTTTGAGATGGAGTCTCGCTCTGTCACCTAGGCCGGAGTGCAGTGGCGCGAACTTGGCTCACTGCAAGCTCCGCCTCCCCGGTTCAAGCCATTCTCCCACCTCAGCCTCCTGAGTAGCTGGAACTACAGGCGCCCGCCACCACGCCCGGCTAATTTTTTTGTATTTTTAGTAGAGACAGGGTTTCACCATGTTTGCCAGGATGGTCTCGAACTTCTGACCTCGTGATCCGCCTGCCTCGGCCTCCCAAAGTGCTGGGATTACAGGCGTGAGCCACCACGCCCAGCCTAAATTTTCAAACAGACACATTCAAAAATGAAAATAGGTGAAATTAATTTTAATAACATAGCCCAATATATATTACATTTCTAACAAGTTCTCAGGTGATGCTGATGCTTCTTGTCTGTGGACCACCCTTTAAGACCCACCTACCTGGGAACTAATTTAATCATCTGACAGAGTGGGTCTACAAGTACATTTTCTAGAAAAAATGAACCATGAAGATAGATATTTTGAAAAACCAAACAATTACTAATATGAAAGCAGTAGAGTAAGAAAATGGGAAGTGCCTGCTGAGAGAAACTCACCCCATCTTTTAGCAACATCCATGTATAGTCAATAGCACAAATAACACCAGTCCTTCCACAGCCAGCACTGAAATGAAAGATCACAGTAGCATGTATGCATGTATACCTAGAGAGAATGGACCATTGACAGTAGCTGGAAAATTTCACCAACAGATTTGAGGAAGAAGATGCCTGGGGACAATTAAACTTCCCAAACCCCACCATTTCCCAGAGCACATTTGTCATGCCACAGGTCCTAGGCAACATCTCAGAGCAAGAGTCTCTAGAGTTGTACTACTCACAAGTAACTTATCAGAAAAACATGAATTTAATGCTTAGGTTGAATTTATTGTCGTTTGTTTCTGCTATTAACCTTTCCCCCTTTCAATTACAAAGTCCTGGCCAGACGCTGACATTTGGTTCATTCTAGGTAGAAGGTTTATACATAGCATCATACCTGCAGTGAATGCATATAGGAACACTGTCATCCTCTTGGTAACAACGTACATCCCAGATGAGCTCAAGGATAGGGTCTATAGATGAAGGTACATCATGGTCTGGCCAATTCTTGTAATGAAACTGGTAGATAGTTCGAGTGTCCTATAAAAAATAGCCAGATGGGAGGGGAAGAGAGGCAAGGGCAGAAAAACTACCTATTAGGTACAATGCTCACTACCTGGGGTGATGCGATTATTCCGTGGCACACAGTATTCCCATGTAACAAACCTGCACATTTACGCCCTTATGTATTATATTCATAAAATTAAAGTTGAGGCTGGGTGTGGTGGTTTACACCTGTAATCCTAGCACTTTGGGAGGCCAAGGCAGGCAGATTACTTGAGGTCAGAAGTTCAAGACCATCCTGACCAACATGGGGAAACCCTGTCTCTACTAAAAATACAAAAATTAGCCAGGCATGGTGGCACACACCTGTAGTCCCAGCTACTGGGGAGGCTGCAGCACAAGAGTTGCTTGGACCCAGGAGGCTCAGGTTGCAGTAAGCCGAGATTGCACCACTGCACACTCCACACTCCAGCCTGGGTGACAGAGCACAACTCTGTCCCCTCCTCCCCCCCAAAAAAAAAGTTGAAATTATTTTTAAAATAGCCAGGATAATAAGACAACTGAAGGCTGGAACTCCACCTCATTATACCAAGACATCAGTCTGGCATACTAAGTTTTATCTATATCCTTTTAGAAATTTATTCCGGTTTCTTCTCTATAAATCTCAGGTGACCAGATGCTTTCTGAAAACAATTAAAAGTGATTTCAGGTCACTTTTGACCCCATCTGCCCCATTCACAAGAGGCAATAGCTGGATATGAAAATAGTTGGGAAACCAGTGTTTCCCAACCGGTATGCCTCAAATGTGCCACAATCATGCTGATATATTAAATCTCTTTGCCTTAGAGAAGCTGGGCAGGGCCTAGGGCAGCCTAAGCTCTCAAACTGGTCCCCAGTCTCTATGTACTGTTCAGCTTCTGTTTACCCTACAAATATTATCATTTTATATGTGTGTCATGGTAGAGAATAGATTGAAGACATATTATACCAACGGTTTCTTCTTTTTTTCTTCTTCTTTGAGACAAGGTCTTGCTCTGTCACCCAGGCTGCAGTGCAGTGGCACCATCTCAGTTCACTGCAACCTCCGCCTCCAGGGCTCACATGATTTCTCCTGCCTAAGCCTCCTGACTAGCTGGAACCACAGGCATGCACCATCACACCCAGCTAATTTTTTTGTGTTTTTAGTAGAGACGGGTTTTTGCCATGTTGGCCAGGCTCAAAATTCTCTTGAATATGAAGACTCATTCACGACATCAAAGACCCTACCACTCCCCATTGTCTTATGCCCAGCCTTAGCTACACACATCTATATTTACTTGCCTGATCTCTATAGGCTTTTGATAAACTCAAAAGCCTTAGAGTTTTTATACTTACACTATTGAACTTAACTTTTAGAGTCCTGATTATATAATCAGATTTCCTTTTTTCAGCTTCCTAAAAAGAAAAAGAAGACCAAAATATTAGTGATTGCAAAGAGAAGCTCACTATAAGGTAGACCCTGAAGGCTTTACTCAGACATGAGAACAGACATTATACTTACACAGGATATAGAGAAAGGGCCAAATTCCAGCTGCATCTCTCCTGGCTCAGCCCAGTAGCGCTCACACTTTTTCTGTTGCACAAAGCAGAATGCAGTGATTTCCCTCCATGTATTCTAGTCTCTTCGGGGGAATAAAACCCACTCCCTCATCTGGAAGCATATTTAGCTCTGTCCTTCACCTTAGGTTAGGTGCGTCTAACCCCCTTGGGCTTCAACCCCTACATTATTAAAATCTCCAAAGATGGGAAAACAAACATTAAAGGATATATAAATTACAGACTTCCTGGGAGTCTGAAAAAGTAGAAATAGAAGTCTTTGACCTATTTTCAGTATTTCACAGGAACTAACAGAAATTATATGTCTACTAAAACAGCTGCACAAGCTAAGTGAAATACCTAGTTTCCTTGGTTTTGATTAGAATTGTCAACTCAGAATGGCAACAGTAGAACAGTGATATCCAGTAAAAATATAATGTGAGCCACAAATGTAATTTTAAATTTTCAAATAGACACATTAAAAAATGAAAAGAGGTGAAATTAATTTTAATAACATATCTTAGCCCTGCATATCAAAACATTTTGACATGTAACCAATATAAAATAATTATCAGATATTTGGCATTTTTTACTAAGTCTTCAAATTCCAGTGTGTATTTTATATTTATAGCTAATCTCAATTAGGATGCCAAATTTTGGAAGTATTTTATTTCCATTTAGATTTAATAAAACTTACATCTGAAAAATTTTCACATACTCAAACAGCTTTCTGATAGCTGAATTGCATGTCAGTTTTTAAGTTTAAATCAATTAAAATAATTGAGTTCCCCAGTCACATTAGCCGTATTTTAAATGCTCAATAGCTGTATGTGTCTGGTGGATGCAATATGGGACAGCACAGGATTAAAAGCTCTGGCTGGCAGTTAAAGATATCTGATTAATAGAAATGGGCAAGTGATTTGTTAAATCTTTTTTTTTTTTTTTTTTTTTTTTTTTTGAGACGGAGTCTCGCTGTGTCGCCCAGGCTGGAGTGCAGTGGCCGGATCTCAGCTCACTGCAAGCTCTGCCTCCCGGGTTTTTACGCCATTCTCCTGCCTCAGCCTCCCGAGTAGCCGGGACTACAGGCGCCCGCCACCTCGCCCGGCTAGTTTTTTTGTATTTTTTAGTAGAGACGGGGTTTCACCATGTTAGCCAGGATGGTCTCGAACTCCTGACCTCGTGATCCGCCCGTCTCGGCCTCCCAAAGTGCTGGGATTACAGGCTTGAGCCACCGCGCCCGGCCGATTTGTTAATCTTAAAAGCATATTTTGTTTTTAACTTTAAAACATAGAGTCTACTGAGAAAACAAATAGGATTCTTATGAGAAAAAAAAAATCCCCTGAGAATCACGTGGCATTGCAAAATTGAAAACTAGAAAGATGACATAAGTTTTATCTAGGCACACTTAGGTAAGTTCTGCTGCCAATTTCACCTTCCTTTTTCTTCTTTCCTTTGTTTGTAGGTCAGCAGGTACTAGTAAGTAACTTACCTTTCCCATTTCATACTCCATGCATGCCATAACAATGATCTGGGGGATGAAATAGATAGAAACTTAAACATTCATGTATAGTTAGAAAGAGCAGTTAATACATGGATCCCAGAGTCAGAAAGTATTAACCATTCTTTTTTCTTTTTTGTTTTTTTTTTTTTTAACCAAAAAAGAAATCCTGGTAACTTATGAAACATTGCTCTTACTCTTCCTTCATTCTGACAATACTTCCCCTTTCTCTGTTCAAACCAGTAATCTTGTTACCAGATGAACCTGTCAAGGTAAGAACTTTCTAATTTTTAAATTTATTTTTATTATTTTAAAAAATTTATTTATTTTTGAGACAGGGTCTCATTCTGTCACCCAGGCTGGAGTGCTGTGGCACAATCTCAACTCACTGCAGTCTCAACCTCATGGGCACAAGCAATCCTCCCACATCAGCTTCCTGAGTAGCCGGGACTATAGGCACACACCACCACTCGCAGCTAATTTTTGCTTTTTTTGTTTTTTTTTGTTTTTTTTGTTTTTTTTTTTTTTTTGAGACGGAGTCTGGCTCTGTCGCCCAGGCTGGAGTGCAGTGGCCGGATCTTAGCTCACTGCAAGCTCCGCCTCCCGGGTTTGCACCATTCTCCTGCCTCAGCCTCCCGAGTAGCTGGGACTACAGGCGCCCGCCACCTCGCCCGGCTATTTTTTTTGTATTTTTTAGTAGAGACGGGGTTTCACTGTGTTAGCCAGGATGGTCTCGATCTCCTGACCTCGTGATCCGCCCGTCTCGGCCTCCCAAAGTGCTGGGATTACAGGCTTGAGCCACCGCGCCCGGCGATTTTTGTATTTTTTGTAGAGACAGGGTTTTGCCATATTGCCCAGGCTGGTCTAGAACCCCTAGGCTCAAGCTATCCACCCCTCTTGGCCTCCCAGAGTACACCTGGCTAAGAACTTTCATTTCCTTAGACAAGAATGGCATTGTGATTCTGACTAAAAGAGGCCTGAACCCTGAAGTTCCACTGACCAATTTTTTAAAGGCACTGTTTTTAATAAAGTAGAGAATAAAGTAACAGAAGCAACGCTATACTTACAAGGACGTTGTATTCCCAAATCATCCTCCAGAAGTCCAGGAGGGTTGTAGATAAAGGACCCTGGGTGGCAATATAAGTCTTGGGTCCATAAACTCCCTAAAGGGGAACAGAAATTACGTGGCGTGACTACAAATAATACCGTGTTCTCACCTAGTCCTCCCCTTCCCTTTTTTTTTTTTTTTTTTTTGAGACAGTCTCACTGTGTTACTCAGGCTGGGGTGCAGTGGCATAATCACGGCTCACTGCAGCCTTGACCTCCTGTTCTCAAGCAATCCCCTTACTCAGCCTCTCCAGTAGCTGGGACTACAAGCACATGCCACCACACCTGTTTAATTTTTTAACTTTTTGTTGAGATGGGGTCTCATATGTTGCCCAGGCTGGTCTCAAATTCTTGGGTTCAAGTGATCCTCCCGCATCAGCCTCCCAAAGTGCTGGGATTACACGCATGAGCCACTGAGTCCAGCCAGCCCTCCCCTTTTTTTAGGTATCTAGGGAAATGTGGACTGCTTTTATTTTCTTTTTCTTTTTTTTAGATGGGAGTCTGGCTCTTGTCGCCCAGGCTGGAGTGCAGTGGCCTGATCTCAGCTCACTGCAACCTCCACCTCCCAGGTTCAAGCAATTCTCCTGCCTCTGCCTCCTGAGTAGCTGGGACTACAGGCGCACACCATCACGCCTGGCTAACTTGTGTACTTTTAGTAGAGACAGGGTTTCACCATGCTGGCCAGGCTGGTCTTGAAACCGTGACCTCTGGTGATCTGCCCACCTTGGCCTCCCAAAGTGCTAGGATTACAGGCGTGAGCCACTGCGCCCGGCTGTTTTCTTTCACTGTACCTTAATGAAGTTGGCATTGATGTAGCTGGAATCCTCATCAGAGGTTATCAGGGATAGTTCTACCCGGCTATAATCATCTATAATACAAAAGACAGACATAGTATAATTAAGAGAGCTTAGTCAGCAGATTTAAGTCAGGGCCTAACACTGTGAATAGTGTATGCTCATGCGTGAACAAGTGAATGAATGAATGAATGAATGAATGAATGAATATTCTTTTGCAGTCATAAATAGTACAAACTAAGTTGTCAATACTATGTTCCAAGGTCAGGATCAGTAAGCAGTGAGTACAAAGAAATAGTAATGATTGAGGTTGGGAGAAAGTATGAGTTTATAGAGAGAAATGGAACTTACAGGGTAAAATATCCTTATATCTGTTTTTCTTGATATTCTTGGGCTTCTCAGCCACAGTTGTAGGATAGGTTTTGTCTGCCTTGTACTTGGTAGATTGCCTTTTCAGCTTCTGTAATAAGATTCCAAGAATAATTAATCTTCATAGAGAAATGGGGTAAGAAGCTATCTCTAAAGAGCTTTCCTTTTCCACTGGCAAAACATTCTACCTCAACCCTTTTATTATCTTCTGGTTCTGACTCCATTCAGGACAGAGCTGCAGAGCATAAAGAGACCGGAGTTCAGTGACATTTGGGGAAGTGAAAAGATCACACTTACTGCAGCTGAGCCATAGATAGTGTGAACTTAAAGGTGAAAGTTGTGAATATTTTAAGAACCAAATATCTTCTGGAAGCAAGCTATATGCTCCACCCAAAGGGAGATATTAAAAGCTTAATTTACTTTCTTCATAACTGCTTTTTAGTTAAATGGTCAACTGGAAAATTATTAAGTTCCATTAGTCTTTTTACTTCAGATCACTTTTTTTTTTTCTAAGTAGAAGTGGAGCTTAAGCTGAATAAAATCTGTCTGTATCTAGCAAAATTTCAAAGATTTCAGTTCCAAAAGCAGTCACTTTTTTTTTTTTAAATAGAGTTTCACTCTGTCACCCAGGGTGGAGTACAGTGGCTTGGCCACAGCTCAATGCAGCCTCAACTTTCTGGGCTCAGGTGATTCTCCCACCTCAGTCTCACCTCCCACCTCAGCCTCACCTCCCACCTCAGCCTTACCTCCTGAAAGCTGGGACCACAGGCGCGAGCATCACACCTGAATAGTTCTCATATTTTCAGTAGAGAAGGGATTTCACCATGTTGCCCAGGCTGGTCTCAAACTCCTGGGCTCAAGCAATCCACCTTCCTTGGCCTCACATAACTTTTATTACAGTATATTATCATAATTGTTCTATTGTATTACTAGCTATTATTGCTAATCTCTTGTTGTGCCTAATTTATAAATTGACCTTAATTAAAGATATGTATGTATAGGTAAAAACAACATAGTATGCATAGGATTTGGTACTATCTGCAGTTTCAGGCATCTACTGTAGGTCTTCAAACACATCCTCTGTAGAGAGAGCCTACGGTAATTTGAATTCCTCTAGATTTTCAGAACTGGATTTGAGAGGAGAGATACTGAACTGATATCTTTTTGTTTGTTTGCTTGCTTGCTTTACTTTGAACCCCAAGAAGCTATTGAACTATCTTTATACCATATTTTTACTTCAAGATGGATATGGATAGAAATGGACTAATTTGGGAATTTAAGGACACATGAAAGACTATGCTGAATTTCAGCTGAAGTTACACCAATTTTTCAAATCTCCCTACTCTTAAGCAACCCCAGAATGATCATTTTCAGGTTGCTGTTGATCCCAGGGCTGCTGAAAAGATCTCAAGTCCCAGAACAGTTTATTCTAGGAATCTCCAGAACTAAGCTCAGTGCATACTCCTTGTTATACTGTTTTTATTTATTTTTGTTTTATTTTGCTTTTGGAACACTTTCTAGGGAGAATGCTATACACAAACCCCTTTGCGTAAGATATGCTTCAATTAATTTGGCAAAATGTTATAAAGGTGATGGATGTGTGTGTATGTGTCCTATATTTGTTTAGCTGCCTTCACTGCCACCTTCAACAATGAGGCAGAATGGCTTTTATTTGTCCTACTCCTTTTCTCCCCCTGGAGTAATCTAGCTGGATGACAAAGGGAGACACTCTTAGCAAAACATCACACAGGAAATGCCTACAGAATAATTCATTTGCAATGTATGAAAGATTTGATTTTTTTCCTTCAAACATCTTAAGGTCATACCACTGTGAAGACTTCCTTTTTCTTTCTGCATTTTTTTTTTTTAGACAGTGTCTCGCTCTATTGCCCAGGCTGGCGTGCAATGGCATAGTCTCAGTTCGCTGCAACCTCTGCGGCACGGGTTCAAGCAATTCTCATGCCTCAGCCTCCCAAGTAGCTGGGATTACAGGCGCCTGCCACCACGCCTGGCCAATTTTTTGTATTTTTAGTAGAGACAGGATTTCACCATGTTGGCCAGGATGGTCTCGATCTCCTGACCTTGTGATCTGCCTGCCTTGGCCTCCCGAAGTGCTGGGATTACAGGCGTGAGCCACCGCGTCCAGTCAATTTTCTTTTGTATTTTTAGTAGAGATGGGGTTTCGCCATGTTGGTCAGGCTGGTCTTGAACTCCTGACCTCAAGTGATCCCCCCACCTCGGCCTCCCAAAGTGCTGGAATTACAGGCGTGAGCCACCGCGCCCGGCAGGCTTCATTTTTCTCTTCCACCTCTCTTCCTGCCAGACACCTGGGATCCAATACCCCAACAAAGAACACATTAGGGCACAATTAGGACAGAAGAAGTGATAAACTACACCAGAAAAGGAGGAACTCTGAGAGTAGAAAGCAAAAGGGTATAAAAGAGGAAGCAGGGTCATGGGGATGGGTTTAAGTTTGGGAAGAAAAGATACGAGATCTAAAGGGTGAAGTTATTTCTCTGCCAAGTACAAGGTAGGGGGTGTGAGTTCCCTAGAAGAGGTACCATCAAGAGAAGTCAGGGGAATAGTTGCCAAGAGGATAAAGTGAAGAGGCTGGGTGTGGTGGCTCACACCTGTAATCCCAGCACTTTTGGAGGCCGAGGCAGGCAGATCACTAGGTTAGGAGTTCGAAATCAGCCTGGCCAACATCGTGAAACCCCATCTCTACTAAAAATACAAAAAAAAAAAAAAAAAATTAGCTGGGCGTGGTGGCTGACCCCTGTAATCCCAGCTACTCAGGAGGCTAAGGCAAGGAGAATCGCTTGAACCTGGGAGGAAGAGATTGCAGTGAGCCAAGATCACGCCACTGCACTCCAGTCTGTCATCCAGCCTGGGTGACAGTGTGAGACTCCGTCTCAAAAAAAATAAAAATAAAAAAGAGAATAAAGTGAAGAGAGAGCTCAGCATCCCTTATGGGCCCTGAAATAGGGTGGAATATGTGAGAAACCAGATTCTGTGTATGCTTGATAAGCTAATAGTAAGTTCATTTGGTTTGTAGATGATACTACCCCTTTCGTTTCAAGAAAGGAGAGGAGAACGGGGATCCTGGCCAGTATAACAAGGAGTACTAGATTCTAGAAATTCGGATTGAGTCATTTGCATGTTATTCTCATAGACTAGTAAATAAAATAAAGTCACTCCCAAAAGAGAACAGAAAGTAAAAGAAAGTACAAGACCACGATATCTTTGCCTTGAAGGACTACATTATTGAATAGAAGACATAGCATTTTAGAGACATTTTAGAGAGAAGAAAATCAAACTTGGCCCTCCTGTGCTAGGTGGGAGAACACAAAGTTTGGTTATCTCCAGAACTTTGCAAGGTAGTTCCTCCGTGCCTTGCAAATATAGGTCAGTATTATCCCAAGCCTCCATCAGGACAGAAAAAGCGCGAGTGGTAAGGAATGGCATTAGGAGTTCAGGCCTCTAAATCCAGTAATCAGGAGAACTACCAACAGGAATGGAGGACAAAACTGAATTGTCTGAGCGTGCAGTGCAATCATCTTCAACAAGATCAACAAACTTATCGAGGTTAGTTTCCAGTGCAATAGTGGGGCAAATGGGTAGGTGGGTAGGCAATAGCTAAATTGGGGTGAGTAAACCAAGAGGTTCAACTTTAGATACATAAAATGTGAGAAAATGGCAAGAAATGTGTGTGTTTGTTGGTTGGTTGGTTTTTGAGACAGAGTCTTGCCTTGTCGCCCAGCAGAGAGTGCAGTGGCGCAATCTTGGCTCACCTCGACCTCTGCCTCCCAGGTTCAAGTGATCCTCCCGCCTCAGCCTCCTGAGTAGCTGGGATTACAGGCACCTGCCACCATGCCCAGCTAATTTTTGTATTTTTTTTAGAGATGGGGTTTTACCACATTGGCCAGGCTGGACTTGAACTCTTGACCTCAAGTGATCCGCCTGCCTCAGCCTCCCAAAGTGCAGGGATTACAGGCGTGAGCCACTGTGCTTAGCCAAGAAATGTGTTTTAAGTGTCCTGTGAGTAAATGAAAATATAGGACTAGATGGTCCCTAGTGAGAGACTAGAGTTGGAGTTAGAGAAGTCAGCTTCAGAGGTGATGTGATACATTTATTCTGGTGGTGGCATTTTTAAAAATTGCACATTAATGTGCACAAAGGTCAAGAAATGCCGATAGATATGTTCAAGTGATAGGCTGATTCCCAGGAATGAGTAGTGTCAATTCATAGATGTTTGTGCACTTGCTCTGTAGGATGTACCATGTTGATAACTGTTTGGTTAGTATCATTACTGTAATACATACAGAACCAGGATGTATCTATGTCTCCTTTATAGAACCAAGATGTAACCAGAGCTTTGATCTGTCTCTGGTCTTCTATTGAGTCTCCAGAAGTTGCTATAGTACCAGTCTGAATTCTAGTATATTTTAAATCATTAGCACTTAAACCTGGCCTTCAGAACTAGTTATCTTCTTTCTGTTGGGATTCAATGAATCGTTCATATTTAATAAATGCCTTTTTTTTTTTTTAAGATGGGGTCTCACTCTGTCATCCAGGCTAAAGTTTAGTGGCGTGATCTCGGCTCACTGCAACTTCGCCTGCAGTGAATCACTTGTGGTAAGCCAAGATCGCACCATTGCACTCTGGTCTGGGCAAAAAGAGCAAAACTCCGTCTCAAAAAAACAAACCAACAAAAAAAAAAAAACTGAAATTGTGGTAAGTGCTATGAAAAATAACATATGGTGCTAATAAGAACTTATAATAGAAGATTTGATCTATTCAAAGAGGTCCAGAAAGCTTTCTCTGGCCAGGTGTGGTGGCTCATGGTTGTAATCCCAGCACTTTGGGAGGCTGAGGCTGGAGGATCACTTGAGTCCAGGAAGTCAAGTCTGCAGTGAGCTATAATCAAGCCATGGCACTCCAGCTTGGGTGACACAGCAAGACTCTGTCTCCAAAAAAAAAAAAAAAAAAAAAAAAACGGAAAGAAGAAAAGAAAAGAAAGCTTTCTCTGAAGAAGTGACCACCAAATTGAGATCTAAAGAATTATTAGTCGGGCATGGTGGCTCACACCTGTAATCTCAACACTTTGGGAGGCTGAGATGGGAACCCCAGAGGTTGAGGCTGCAATGAGCCATGATCACACCACTGGACTCCAGCCTAGATGACCAAGTGAGGCCCTGTCTCAAAAAAAAAAAAAAAAAAAAAAAAAGGCCAGGCACTGTGGCTCATGCCTATAATCCCAGCACTTTGGGAGGCCCAAGGTGGGCAGATCACGAGGTCAGGAGATCGAGAGACCATCCTGGCTAACATGGTGAAACCTTATCTATACTAAAAATACAAAAAATTAGCCGGGCATGGTGGCATGCACCTGTAGTCCCAGCCACTCAGGAGGCTGAGGCAGGAGAATCACTTGAACCCAGGAAGCAGAAGTTGCAGTAAGCAGAGATCGCGCCACTGCACTCCAGCCTGGGAGACAGAGCGAGACTCCGTCTCAAAAAAATAAAATAAAATAAAATAAAGTAAAAGTACTAAATGTTATCTAGGTAAAGAGGAGTGTGAGGAATGTTCAAGGCAGAGGTAACAACATGTGTGCAAGGCCCTATGGCAGAGGAAGCATGGCAAGGACAAGAAAATGAGCATGCTATAAGAAGCTGGAGAGACACTATGTAGGGTATTGGTAGCCATTTTAAAAGGTTCTTTGGGAGGTACATGAAGTTCTATTTGTGAAGCACTTTTAGCACAGTCTGGAACACAGTTCTATGGATTAGCTGTTGTGACTGTGGAAAGCAGATGAACAGAAAACGTATATAAGGAAATGCAGATTTAAAATAATCATGGAACATTTTCAGGCTCAGAAATCAAATAAGTGAAATTAGCATAATAAAGTACTATTTTATGCTAGTTATATCAGAAAAAAAAAAACATGATTTTTACCTGATACAGTTTAAGAGGTTAAGAGGCTTTGAAAAAAAACAGACTGGTTTCAAATCTGGGTTTTGCCATTTCATGGGTAAAATGAACATAATATTCTCCTCTTGGGGTCGTTGTAATGATTAAATGAGATCATATATGGCAAAGCACTTCGCAGATTGCCTGATACATAGTAAGTAGGCAAAATTTTTTCATCTTTTATTCTTTTTTATATTTATTAAGTCTAGCAGAGTGGTAGAGAAGATGATAAATTCACATATTGCAAATTAGAAAAACTCCTTTGGAAATACATTTGGTAATACTTAACCAATTAGATGCTAATAGTCTTTGACCCAGTAATAACATTTTTGGGGATCTAGCCTAAGGATTAATCCAAAAGAAGGGAAAAACCACATGGAAAAATATATTCATATTAGTGTTATCAATAATCATTAAAAATTAGAAATTACTCAAATGTCTAACAATGGAGAAATAATTAAATTATTTGGATATTACTATGTCTCAGGAAGTTTATATACTTATTATCTTCACAGCAGTTCCTCAAAGTGAATATTATTCCCAGTAATTATTCGATTACTGACTTAATCAAAGGTCACACAGCTAATCATGGGCATAACCTAAATTCAAAGCAAGATTTATATGACTCCGAAGTTTTTATGACTTCAGATGATAAAGCAAGACTACCTGAACTTGAAATTCAATTCCACCACTTACTAGCTATGTGACCCTGAGCAAGTTAATTAACCTCTCTGTTTGTTTCCTCACCTATAAAATGGAAATGAAAACAGTACCTTCCTCAATGGAGTAAATGAGTTGATACATGAGTGTTTAGAACAGTGTCTATAAGAGGTATACAAGCATTCTCTATTATGATTATTATTCTTTCATTATAAAAAACAGATGGACAGACCGGGTGCAGTGGCTCACACCTGTAATCCCAGTACTTTGGGAGGCCAAGGCGGGCAGATCACGAGGTCAAGAGATCGAGACCATCCTGGCCAACATGATGAAACCCTGTCTCTACTAAAAATACAAAAATTAGCTGGGTGTGGTGGTGCACTCCTGTAGTCCCAGCTACTCGAGAGACTGAGGCAAGAAAATAGCTTGAACCCGGGAGGAGGAGGTTGCAGTGAGCCGAGATCACGGCACTGCACTCCAGCCTGGTGACAGAGTAAGACTCCTCAAAAAACAACAACAACAACAACAAAAAAACCCACATGGACAAATACATGTCCATGTGATGATGCTGCATTATCAACCATTAAAAATTATATACATTTTAATCAGCCTGATAATTTTGGTATAATGGTAAGTGAAAATATGAGAATACAAAATTGTACCTATGCTATAATAACCATAATATAAAAAATTATATAAATGGACAAGAACTAGAAGATCCACACAAAAAAGCTGTTGTTGGTTTTCGTGTGTGTGTATGACAGGGTCCCACTCTGTCATCCTGGCTGGAGTGCAGTGGTGCAGTCTCAGCTCACTACAACCTCCATCTCCTGTGATCAAGTAATCCTCTCACTTCAGCCTCCAAGGTAGCTGGGACTACAGGCATGTACCACCACGTCTGGCTAATTTTTTATATTTAGTAGAGACGGGTTTCACCATGTTGCCCAGGCTGGTCTCAAACTCCTGGACTCGAGCCATCTGCTCGCCTCAAAGTGCTGGGATTACAGGCACGAGCCACCTCACCTGGCCAAGATCCACAAAAAAAGTTTTGATTTGTTAGAATGTTGGTACTATGGTGAATTTACTTTCTTTTAACTTTCAATAACATTGTTTTATAAGAATAACAATAATAAGGAATGTTTGAAAGTACCTTTAGAAATTTCAACAGTATAGTTGCATCCTGCTGTTTCTGCTGTGTAGAAGCTACACTAACTATGCACTATGCACTTACCCTAAAACTAGGTCCTTTGAGAGACTCAGTGTCATTGAATGAAGTAGAACACTATTGGATAAGGATTAATTTCACAGCTCTGTAATAAGACAGATCTGAGTCAAATTTCATCCCTATGGCTGAACAGCTGAGTGAGCTTAGGCCAATTATTTAACTTCTCAGCGCTTCAGTTTCCTCATTTGTAAGTCAGAAATCACAGTTGTAGCTATTTCACAGGGTTTTCTTAAGGAATAGTAAATAAGAAAATGAATGTTGATGTTTCCTTGACTACCCCACCCAGATTGTCACAATTATATTAAATATTTAATATACTAATTAGCTTGTTTAATGTCTGCCTCTCTAAGACATATCTATTGTCTTACAAAATAAGCTCCACTAAAGCATGGAGTATTGCATTGCATTCCTAGCATCTAGGGCATTACTTTGCACACAATAAGCACTCAATGAATGTTTATATGAATGTATAAAAACCTTAGATGGGTGGTCAGTGGTAGCTTCAACTACAGAAAAGTTACTGAATTTAGTCCTGGCACAGGGAAAAGACGTAAGCAGCATGGCATTGGCTTCAGCTGTCATAACAGGACTGCCACATCGAATTATGAATACAGTCCTCTCAGTATCTGTGAGGGACTGGTTCCAGGACTACCCCCTTCAAGATACCAAAATCTATGGATGCTCAAGTCCCTCATATAAAATGGCATAGTATTTACACATACTATACACGTCCTCTTGTATATTTTAAATCATCTCTAGATTACTTGTAATACCTAACACAATGTAAATGCTAGATAAATTGTTGTTATGCTTTACATTTTTTATTTTTTGTTGTTGTGTTATTTTTGGGTTTTTTTTCCAAATATTTTTGATCCATAGTTGGTTGACTCCAAGGATGTAGAACTTGGGGATACAGAGGGCCATCTGTATTGTTCTCTGTACAAAGATGTCTGGCCAAGAAGGAAGTGGAGACTGAAATCTGAACCATGGACCTGGGGAGAGGGTAAAGGGGTTAGGATGCACAGGGAATCTACCTGGAAATAGATATGCATTTTGATAATTCCCCTAAAGGTACCACCAGTTAAGTGAACAGTGGCCTTGTGTCACAGAATTGGTCCTCCAACCTCAGAAACATAAAATCCTGGGAGAATACATTAAGGGCTCAAGATGGGACATGGAACATGACCAGATGGAAAGCCCTCCGATTTAGTGGCAGTATTTTCCTTGTCCAAGCAAGCAATGTAGTCTCATTCACCACTCCTCTACTCCCCCAAAGCTCTCTCTCTGGTGTCTCATCTGAAACCTTTAGATGGAGCTGAGAGGAAGACTATTTTTCCACTGGAGGACATGAGTCAGTGAACAGTGAGGTTACACTTAATCACCACCCAAAAACAAGGTCCTAAAAATCAGGAGCTAGAAAAGCAAGGAAGTGATTAATATAAAAGTCAGCATAGTGATTATCCCTTGACCAGGGTAGGACAGGACAGGGTGGGATGGGGGCAGCGGACCTGATGGGGCAGGGGTCTTCGGGGGTCTGACAGTTTCTTGACTTGGGTGGTGGTTACACTGCTAATGGTTGCTTTACAATTATACTTAGATGTTTTATGTACTTTTCTAAATGTGTATTATATTGAACAATATTAAACTGCTTAAAAAAACTATAACAAGTTTTTAAGCAGGGAAAAAATGACCAGATTTGGCTGGGTGCAGTGGCTCACGCCTATAATACTAGTACTTTGGGAGGCTGAGGCGAGTGGATTACCTGATTGGCTAGACTAGCCTGGTCAACATGGTGAAACCTTGTCTCTACTAAGAATACAAAATTAGCCGGGCGTGGTGGCTCGTGCCTATAATCCCAGCTACTTGGGAGGCTGAGGCAGGAAAATCACTTGAACCAAGGAGGTGGAGGCTGCAGTGAGCCAAGATCGTGTCATTGCATTCCAGCCTGGGTGACAAGAGCAAAACTCCGTCTCCAAGAAAAAAAAAAAAGACCAAATTTGTATGATTAAAAGAGCACTTGGGTGTTGAACTGAAAATTGATTGAAGGTAGGGCAAGGCTAGATGCAGAGAAGCCAGTTAGGAAGTAGCTGCTATATTTTAGTGAGAAACTACAATGACTTTAGCTGAGAAAAGGTAAAATATTAGGGATATAGTCTACATTATTATTATTATTATTTTTTTTTTTTTTTGAGACAGAGGTTCGTTCTTGTTGTCCAGGCTGGCGTGCAACAGCTGTATCTCGGCTCACTGCAACCTCTGCCTCCCGAGTTTAAGCAATTCTCCTGCCTTTTGAGTAGCCTCTTGAGTAGCTAGGATTACAGGTGCCCACCACCACGCCCAGCTAATTTTTGTATTTTTAGTAGAGATGGGGTTTCATTATGTTGGCCAGGCTGGTCTCAAACTCCTGAGCTCAGGCAATCCGCCCACCTCGGCCTCCCAAAGTGCTGGGTTTACAGGCGTGAGCCACAGGACCTGACCAGTCTGCATTATTTTTAGAAACACAACTAAAATAAAACAGAGGCCCGGCACTGCCCATCAGCCCACTTTTTACATCTATGCCTTGGGTTACTTTGGCTTAGGAATTATAGTGCAGGGGCAGGGACATGTATACACATGTCCTACTTAACTCCTTTCAGGTAACTCTACCAGAGGGGCTCAGACTGCTCAGCCAGTGGCAGTGAGAGCACATTTTTCATAGTACCACAAGATTATCCACGTTGAGCTGACATCGGAGTTCCTGTCATAATATCTAATCACTCAATAATATCTAATTACTCGAGACATTCAGAGTGTTTTCACATCTACTATCTGGTACCAGAGTTTTAGCTCCAAGAGGCAAAGGTTTTGGTTCTTTTTGTTCACCGCTGTATTTTTAGTGCTTAGAACTGAACTTGGTACCTACTAAGTGCTCAATAAATAGTACTCAGTAAATGACCACATTTAATTATTGTTATTGATATTTAATCATCACAACAATCCTGTGAGGATAGGTAGGACATTAATTATTATCCCTATTTTATAAGTTAGAAAACAGAAAGATTTAAGAACATGTCAAATACTTGGTAATTTAGTGAAAAAAATCATGATTAAATTTCAGGTTTGTACTTCAGTTCTCCCTTTTCCCCCCATTTCTTCACAGCTGAAGAGCTAAGGTTTAAAATTCTTATATCTCTGAAACACCAGCTGTAAGTATTCTAAAATACATGATAGGTACTATTAGACACCCTATGTTATCTGATGTCTCAGCTTGTAGGGTGAATGAGGCCTACCCAGCTGCCATTGCATCAATAATCACAGTTCTCTCAAAGGAGATGCATTGTTCTTCTGGGTAATCTAATCCACCCAACCTGAACCTATCTTATACTCATGTTTCTCTCTGTGACCTACGCTTGTCTCTACTCTCCATCCTAGCCATTCTACTTCTCCAAGAAAAAGAAGTTAAGGAAGGCCTGTTATTGAAAAAACACATTATAATATATTTTTCATATGAAAAAGAAAAGAAAAATGATGGCCAGACATAGTGGTTCATGCCTGTAATCCCAGCATTTTGGGAGGCGAGATGGGAGGAGTGCTTGAAGCCAGGAGTTCGAGACGAGCCTGGGCAACAAAGCAAAGCGCGTCTCTCCAGAAAAAAAAATTTTTTTTAATTAGCCAGGCATGGCGATACACACCTGTGGCCCCAGCTACTCAGGAGGCTGAGGCAGAAGAATCACTTGAGGCCAGGAGTTCAAGGCTACAGTGAACTATGGTTGCACTGCTGCACTCCAGCCTGGGTGACAGGGTAAGATCCTGACTCTTAAAAAAAAAAAAAAAACTGTGGCAGTGGGTAGTTTTGGTGCTCTTCAAAAACCTTTGTCAGCCAAATGGAATCCCAAGGGGAGGCTAAAAATGTAATATTGTATGAAAAGTTAACATTGGTCTCTTTCTTCTTAATATTAATTAAAATTAGTAATATGAAGCATAAACCACAACTCAGATATCTGGATGATATCTGGGGAAATCTGGATGTTCAATTAATATTAGTGGTTTTATATCTGGAGTTGTATATGTCTTCTGTAGGATTCCTAACCAAACTCCAAAGAGCTAGCAAACAAAATATTAAAACCAGTAATTTTGAGAGAATACGTAAAATACATGCAAACCAGTCAGAGAAGTCAGACTTTAGTTTGCCTTTTTTTCTGTCTTCCCCTTCAAGGCCTGATATTTACTTTATCCCAAGGGCAATTTGGTCTCAGAAAATTGGACCCACATAGTCAGTTAAATAGTGTATGTAACTACCCTGAGAGGGTAACACACAGAACTCACCAGAAATTCATTGGTAAATTCCTCTTTGTTAATTTTCTTGCTTTGGGCCTCATCCAGGAACTTCTGCAGAATTTCTCTTTGGTCCATGCTGCAGAGCAAGAGAAATAGTCTATAAGCAGGTTGAGGGAGGGCATGTCAAATGTGTGTCATGGCCGAGACACCTCCAAAAAGCCACTGCTGCCGCCTGAGCAGAGCATGCTGAAGTCTGTGGTTTACTGACTTCATCACAAGCCCTAGAGGAAATTAGTACGTAACCACCTTCTGTGGTCACATAACACAGCCATCATCTTGCTCCAGGGCCCTAGCGCCTTCCTTCTCAGCAAAGGAACCTGGTTACAATTCAAATTTTTAACAAACAAGAGGCTAACCGGAACATAAATTGTGGTCTGCTTAACTCTGAGATTATTCCATTCCATCACTCATACGCAAAACCCACCTTTCTTCTTGCCTCCCAGAGAAAGAGCAGAATTACAGGTCTCCTGCATGAGTTCTGTCTCTCCCCATTTCCCCAGTGAGCACAAGGGCCCAGTTGACACCTTCTGTTTCCTTATGTCCCAGGTGAACTCTGCAAAGTTCAGTTAGGCCCAGGAAAGAAGACAGACACCATTTAGAGTTACATGTCTTCTACCCCGACTGTTCATCAAAAGGTTTCTTGTCAGTGTGATCAACGAGAAACTTCTGTTCATCACAGAAGGTGTTTTTATTCATAACTTTTAAGTCTGCTATATATACCTCAAACTCTCTTTTGAATGAAGCAAAGTCAGATGCTTCTGACAGTCTGTGTCTCCCCCAGGACTGGGGAAGTGCTGACCTCCATTAGGGGAAGTGTTCATTTCAGCACCTCTTCAACCCTCCCAGTAGCCTTTGAAGCTTCACTTGGGTTCTGGATATAAAGACTAAGAGTGTTGGTCTATACAGGATCCAGAGCAAGTGACCCCCACAAGGAGCACCTGACCAGGCAGTTAGCACAATATCCTGCATATGTAATGCTGGTAAACTGTGATGGAAAGAAAAGAAAGTAAAATCAACCACCTTGCTGACAACATTGTAACTTTTAGGGCAGAAAGCCTGAAGAACTGTTTCTAAAGAACACATTTCTACTCTGCAACCAATGTCTTAGGAAATAAATTTGTTTCAGGAAGTTATGCTGTGCCTGTGGCATTTTGGCCCTGAAAGGCAGGCTCTTCTAGAAAAAGCTTCCACATCTCAGCTTGCATAACCTCTCAATGGGTACAAGTCTACCCAAGTGCCTAATTCAGTGTGAGAACATCCCAAAATCAGCATATCATCTTTGTTGAAGGCAGAAGTTCAACAAATGTTAACAAAATTAGTCTTGATCCCAGGAAAACTGGGAAATGTGTTGTTAGGGCTTCCTCTATTTAAGATATTAGCAATCCTTTCTGTTTTGCAACATTATTCAAACTTCTTTCAGGATATCATGATTCTGAACACTGTTTATTCTGAATATTAAAGATACTGCATGCTCTTTACTAAGTACTGCAAAAAGAAAAGTAAGATCATTGAGATATCTTGGTTATAGGTGACTTAAAGACAATATTTCAAATAAAGAAACTCAATCCCAGTACACATAAATTAAACCCTCATTCTTCAGCAATATTTGTTGAGAATGGTATGTTTCTCAAATTATTCCCACCTAGAATTAAAAGAGAATTTCTTGCTGCTCTAAGTAATGTGATGTTTACTTTGGCTATTTTAAAACATAAAATATGGGAAATCTTTGATTTATAAGAATACAAAACTTCAAGTTTATAATAACTAAAACCATGTAAAAGTATGTACATAGTTAAAGACTAAAAGGTGCAAAAGAGAATCAATTGTATAAGTGTGATGGGATAAAGTTTGCTTTCTAAAATTATTATACTGTTTTTAAAATTAGAAATAAACATTTAAAAAATCCATTAAGTTGTTCAACAAATTTATTGAGTACCTACTAAATTCTAAACATTATCTTAGGAGATGGGCATACAACACTGAGAAAGCCAGAATATGGTTAAAAAAAAAAAAAATCCATAGCCAGTTAGTAAAGCACCTCAGAACTAAAGATACAGACATGATTACTGATAAAAATTAAAACATTCCTTAGGTAACTTTGGAAAAGAACATAAAAATAAAAATATTCCAAATAACTTGCTTAATTGCAGAGTAGCAAAGCATAATCGTAAAAGGAAAATGATTTTCTATGTTTGGACAAATAAGATAATACAGTTTTATAATTTCTCTGTACCCTTAGAATGTCCTCAATTACACCAAAACTAAAACTTTATTTTTATTAATTGATTAGGCAAACCTGCCTAATAAAATTTAAATCTATTTTTCTCAAGCCTATATTTCAGAACAATCTCTTACTAACTTTCTTGTTTCTTCTTAAGGAGGGAGAAGATAGAAATAAATAGGAGATAACAAAAAAATTTTTGCTTAGATGCCTCCATAGTCCTTTTCTTCAAAATCTAAGAATCTGTAAATAGTGTGTTGGCAGAACTTCACACTTTTTAAAAAAGCAAGCAGCAATTTTTAAGATTCTATTCAACTGTAAACCCAAAAGGTATAGAGACATTGTGAAATAACCAAACCCCCAAAACCCACTTAGCTACAAGGCCATTTCCTGAGCAGACCACTCAAGCAAGCAAAAAACAAACTGAAGAAGAAAACACAAAACTTTAATTTTTTTTGTTTTGGTTTTTTTGTTTGTTTGTTTTGTTTTGTTTTGTTTTGATTTGAGACAGGGTCTTGCTATGTTACCCAGGCTAGTCTGGAACTCCTGGGCTCAAGTGATCCTCCCACTTCGGCCTTCCAAGTAGCTGGAGCTATTATTATTATTATTTTTTAAATAAGCTACTACTTAATTTATCACACTTCCTTCTACAGATACCGAAGGGCAATAAGAGCATAATACTTTTTGATGAAGATTGTGTTGACTCATTTGTATCTTGTGGGAAGATAAAGAGCTGGGGAGGGGAAACAAGACTTGCAGTAAAGGTTGGCAAATACCTAAAAGAGTTTCAGAATTTATGATGAGTCATTTAAACCAGTCTGGCATAAAACCTAAGTGAATACAACAATTCCATGCAATAAAAAAAGACTTACCAACATTTTGCCAGAACCATCAAGTAAATTGTGGGAAGTAAATTGTGGATGAGCACCTGAAGAGGAGTGACAAGGCCACATCTCACTGCTGCCTCATGTGGCTGTAGTGTTTGGTCAGAAGGAAGAACACAATAGAGAAGAGTGCTGGTCACCATGTCAGCTGTTCCAACAAGAGGGGCGTATGCTAGTTTAAGGGGAAATATCAGTATCATGGAGGTCAGGAATTAGATTACAATACAGGTTAATTGAAGAGAATTTCAGGAAAGACTACAAGGATAAGATAAACTATTCAATAGGAAAAACATTCAGGATTCTCAGAACATCCTTCTCTCTTTTGGATGAGGAAGAGACATGTTTTACCCTGGAGAAGATACTTACCCAACCTTAGCTTTAGTTTCACTACCCTTGCCTTTCCCTACATCCCAGGGTCACTGATTTGATGTGGGATATATACACTGTCTGTGAAACATTCAGTCTTTTGTAAGCATTCTCTTGATCACCAAGACCTATTGGAAATTTTTCCTTAATGTCTTTTTGATTCAACCTGTCTTTTCCATTCCCACTTAGTCCCATTCCCACTTTCACACCTGGATTCCTATAGCAATAAACTTATATTATCTTCCTATCTATATGCTTCCATTCTAGTATCTCCTGTTAACCAAGGCTGGATGAAAGTTCTTAAAACTGCACTTTAATGATAAAGAATCAGAATAGTTATTGATGGTCTATGGGAACAAGTCTAGATTCCTTAGCTTGTCACCAAGCCCCTCCCTGTCAACTATCCCCAGCCAACCTATCCAAGCACATCACCTACAGACCTTGTTCATTCTACTTCTTTTTCTACTTCTCACTTGTACCCCTAAGTTTCACCACGATGAAAATAAAGCCATAAAGCTCAATTACTTTTTCTTCAAAAATCTTGCCCTTAACTGTTTCACCATGATCTTCCCTTAGTCTGAATCTCTTCAATATAAATCTGTATATACAGCTATAGACATTTTCTTCATTTATTCAATTTCCTTGTCTCCTATAAGTTTAAGAGTTTATTCAAAAGATGCCCCGTTTTTCAGATTTATCAAAGGCAATGATAGTGTCTTCTATGCATTTGTGTAACCCACAGTGCTTAACATGGTCTTGAGAATACATACCTAAAATAAGTCTGTTGTGATAATGTAAGCTAATGTGGTTACACTTTGGTGAGGGATCTACTCTCACTTGGTTACTCATTATATCAATTACTCCAAGTCTCTTGCCTGGCACAGTCTGTGCTTCTTGTCTCTAGCTAGGCACTTTCATTATGCCAGGAGCAGATGGGCCTTCCTACATGGAGGCACAGGAACCTGGCAAAGGGTACTTTCCTGAATGCTGCTGTCCAAGCAGCAAGGCTATTATTATGAAAGGAATGGTGTCAATACTGAGCTTCAGAGTCCATCTCTGAAGAACTGCAATAGCCAGAAATAAATGACCTCCTTTATCTCTAGAATAGGCTTGTTTCTCCTTTTATAAATGAACACGGAAGAGGCTTATAAAATGCCTTTAATTAAGCTTGTTTCATTTTGTCATGTTTTCACGTCATCCATGGTAGGAAAAGTTCCCCTACCCATCTTCTAATCTACTGCTTGTCACTACAGCATTCTGAGACCTCACTAAGTCCTTCAGTTCACCTGCTGCAGACTTCATAGTCAACCTCCCACATACTACACAGGGAAGCATACTCTGTCTTTGGTTTCAGAATCCTCAAGAGACAAAGGGCAACCAATAAATTGCAATTGAAGCATTTTTTTATTTTTTTATTTTTGGGAGGCAGAGTTTTGCTGTTGTCCCAGGCTGGTGTGCAATGGTGCTATCTTGGCTCACTGCAACCTCCGCCTCCTGGGTTCAAGCAATTCTCCTGCCTCAGCCTGAGTAGTTGGGATGACAGGCGTGAGCCACCACACCCAGCTAATTTTTATATTATTAGTAGAGATGGGGCTTCACCATGTTGACCAAGCTGGCCCTGAACTCCTGACCTCAGGTGATGCACCCGCCTCAGCCTCCCAAAAGTACTGGGATTACAGGCATGAGCCACCAACTCCAGCCTGAAGCTTTTTTTTTTTTTTTTTTTTTTTTTTGAGACAGCGTCTTGCTGTGTCGCCCAGGCTGGAGTACAGTGGCACCATCTCGGCTCACTGTAGCTCCGCCTCCCGGGTTCAAGCGATTCTCCTGCCTCTGCCTCCCGAGTAGCTGGGACTACAGGCGCCCGCCACCACGCCCGGCTAATTTTTTGTATTTTTTAGTAGAGACAGGGTTTCACAGTGTTAGCCAGGATGGTCTCGATCTCCTGACCTTGTGATCCACCTGCCTCGGCCTCCAAAAGTGCTGGGATTACAGGCGTGAGCCACCGCGCCTGGCCAAGAGCATCAGGACTCTTAAAGCTTAGCATCCTGTTCAAATATAATCAAACTTGAAGTCTCATCTGAGTCAATCATTTATTCATTCATTTAATGAATATTTTTAATATCGATGTACATGACAGAGAATGAAGAGGAGGGGTGTTACAGAAGTATACAACAAATTGTATCCTTCAGCGATCCTTTATCCTAGTGGGGAAGATGACTATACAGATAATTACAATTTAAGGCCATTTTTTGGATAAGAAACATAAAAGTGGTACAAACAAAAGTTCGAGGAGGCAGAGGCCACTTCTTGTTCTAGTTATACAGATAGCCTTCATGGAGAAAGTGACAATTGGGTTGGGTCTTGACGATGTCTACAGGTAGAGCCTCAGAAAAAGCAATATGAAACACAGAGAACAGTAGGAGGATGGCTTTAGTGACTGGCTCGGTTTTACTAGAGCATTGGGATTGTAGAGGAGAATCATGATTGATTAAGGCTATATAGGGCAGTTAGGGCCAGATCCTAGGGGAATTTGAATATCAGACTGAAAGTCAGGCTTTATTTGATGAACAGTAGGGAGCCGCTGAAGATTTTCTTTTTTAAACAACCTTATTGAGGTAGTGCTAATGTACAATAAACTACACATTTCAATCAGAGTATACAGTTTGATAAGTTGGTATGAAATCACCCATAAAATCACAATCAAGATAATGAACATATCTAATCACCCTCAAAAGTTCTACTGAAGGACTTTAAGAGAATGGCATTCAAAGCAATGCTTTTGGAAAGTTATTTCTTGATTTAACAAATAAATGCCCCCTTCTGATAAAATGTTTAAGTCCTATAATCTTCATTGGTATGTTAAATTTAAAAATGAATGATACCATATACAAAAATGAATCAAAACAATAGACAAAGGAATCACAGCTTTGATCAATCTGATGTCAGTATATAGGATAGACTGGAATGGAGCAGGAACAGAACAATTTATTGAAAGCCTAAGTAGGAGGCTTTATTAATAGTCCAGGCAGTTGCTAATAAATCTGGTAGAAGAACCAGGACAAAAAGGAAGTAACAAATAAGAAAAACTGTTGGGTGAGTTGGACTGGAGAGAGAGAGACAAGGTAAAAATGACTGAGGTTTTGAGCTAGTTGTATGGCAAACGGAGAGTATGGGGATAAGAAAGGTACACATAAATAATAAGCGTCTGTGGGTATGGAATTGAGAAGGGAAATAAATCATATTTAGGAATTACTCACAGTGATGTGAAAGGTAAAGCCATTAAGAGTGGTTTGCCTCTGTGAGAGCCAGGGTTAATGGAGAGAGAAAAAAGTCAAGCTAATACCTTATGAACTCCATAACATAGAATTCCAAATTGCTAATGGCACAGTGTTTAAAATATTCCAGGCACTGGCCCTTTACAAAGTGTATTGTTTTATTTATCTCTCACAAAAATCTTATTAATAAGTTACCAAATCATCTCTATTTTACAAATGTAGAAACTAAGGTACAGAAGAATTATGTCTCTTACCCAATGTCACATAATTAGCCTATAGTGAAACTAAAGTGTTAAAATCAGGCAATCTGAATCCATTTTTATTTTTTTATTTTTTATTTTATTTTATTTTTTTTTTTTTGAGACGGAGTCTCGCTCTGTCGCCCGGGCTGGAGTGCAGTGGCCGGATCTCAGCTCACTGCAAGCTCCGCCTCCCGGGTTTACGCCATTCTCCTGCCTCAGCCTCCCGAATAGCTGGGACTACAGGCGCCCGCCACCTCGCCCGGCTAGTTTTTTGTATTTTTTTTAGTAGAGACGGGGTTTCACCGTGTTAGCCAGGATGGTCTCGATCTCCTGACCTCGTGATCCGCCCACCTCGGCCTCCCAGAGTGCTGGGATTACAGGCTTGAGCCACCGCGCCCAGCCTGAATCCATTTTTAATTCCTGGGTTACAAATGTCTTCTTCCTGCAGCCCAATCACTTAAACTCTCCTAAGATAGAGTCTCCTAAAATACACAACACCTAGGCCAGAGCTGCTTAATGCATTTGCCTAGTATAATCCCCGTGGGCACCATATCTTCAAATCTCAAGATAATGCAGTATACTTGGAACTGTTTTATGAGCAACACAGGATAAAACTGGGAGCTGGAATTATTCAATTTAGATTGAATTTGCTAAAACTTAGTTCAAATGCATAGACAGAAGTTTATTTCATAAAACAGAATAGCAACAGTCAAAGTATTTTGATTTTGCCTATGAAGTCAAATACCACAAAACTCATCATCTTGAGTTTATAGTAACATAAGGGACAAAGGAGTACAAGTTTCTTAATGGTTAGCCAAAAATATAATTTCTACTAAAGAGAAACAGGACACATCATTTACAGATTACTAACCTGTTGTGATTTAACTAGGAATAAAGGAAAAAGCATAACTTTATTTATTTTCTTTCTTTTTTTTTTTGAGACAGTTTTGCTTTTGTCGCCCAGGCTGGAGTGCAGTGGCACCATCTCAGCTCACTGCAACCTCCGCCTCCCAGGTTCAAGTGATTCTCCTGCCTCAGCCTCCTGAGTAGCTGGGATTACAGGCACATGCCACCCAGCCTGGCTAATTTTTTGTGTTTTTAGTAGAGACAGGGTTTCACCATGTTGGCCAGGCTGGTCTCAAACTCCTAACCTCAGGTAATCCACCCGCCTTGACCTCACAAAGTGCTGGGATTACAGGCATGAGCCACCGCGCCAGGCCAAAGCATAACTTTAAAAAGCAAAAATATATTAACAGCACTACATATTTACTTCTCTGAATTTAGAGGGGATAGATGGATGGCTGGCTGATAGAGGGGAAGTGGTTAGCTTTATTAAACTTTAGCCAAAGTCATTAATGCTGCTTTTCGTGAATCACAGTAGCAATGCCTTTCTTCTTGACATTCAGGAAAGTAGTCTGGTTTTCGAAGTCTCTACCTGATGACTGCCTACTAATCTGTTAGATCATTAAGGACTATTTTGAGATATAAGATCATACAAATCATAAGTTTTGCTTCTAGTCACTCTCACTTGTAGGGCCAGAGAAATGGACTACTCAGGAGCTACAGAGCTCTCTGATTGGCTGAAGACCTAGAGAAACTGTGGATTATGCAAGAACTAACAAACATATGGAGACTAAGTTCCCAAAAAAGAGTTAAATATCTTTGAGTTTAAACCCTGTATCCACAGCTGTGTTTGCTGGAATTGTCAGGACTGTAATAGAGTTTCAACTACCAAGGAGAAATGTTGATTTAGAGAAGGGGTCAGCCAACTTTTTCTGTAAAGAGCCAGCTAGTAAATATTTTGGACTTAACCAGTCATATGGTCTTCCATAATCATTCAACTCTGCCATTGTAGCGCAAAAGTGGCCATGAACAATATGTAAACAAGTGAATGTTACTCTATTCCAATAAAACTTTATTTACAAAATAAGACAGCAAGCCAGATTTGACGTGTGGGTTGTAATTTGTCAATCCATTCTCTAAAGTGATGGCTGTCACACTCTATATGTACATCAGAATCACCTATGGAACTAGTTTAAAAGGTAGGTTCCTAGGCTCCAGCCTACCCTTACAGAATCAGAATCTCTAGGAATGCGAATCAGCAATTTAATAAGGTCCACAAGTGGTGTGTGAACCACACTTTTAAAGCTCTGTGCTACGCAGCTAGCTTTATGTCAGCTGGGGTGGCCTTGCTGTCCTAGATGTGGGCCAGCACTTCCTGCATCCTGTGGCAGTAACAATGCAGTAACTTTTATTTTCTTTGACCTTCCTAGTAGAAACAACTATTTTTTTTGTTTGTTTGTTTTTTGGGTTGTTTTTGTTTTTTGTTTTTGTTTTTTTTTTTTGCTTACAACCTCTAAAATGCATAAAATAGTCCTCCTCAGGTGAAATTAACATGAAGTTTAGGGATGATTTTTGAATGAAAATACTCAACTTAAAATAACAAGATTTTAGGCCTGGCACGGTGGCTCACGCCTGTAATCCCAGCACATTGGGAGGCCGAGGCGGGCGAATCACGAGGTCAGGAGATCCAGACCATCCTGGCTAACATGGTGAAGCCCTGTTTCTACTAAAAATACAAAACATTAGCTAGGCATGGTGGCGGGCACCTGTAGTCCCAGCTACTCGGGAGGCTGAGGCAGAAGAATGGCGTGAACTGGGGAGGCAGAGCTTGCAGTGAGCTGAGATCGAGCCACTGCACTCCAGTCTGGGTGACAGAGCAAGACTCCGTCTAAAAAAAAAAACAAGATTTTTCAACCAAAAAGCTTCCTGAAATCCTTTAAATTGCAAAATTAGTAGACAAGATGCTTACCAAAGGACAGGGCTAAATCTGAAGGAATAGTTTCCATTATTCTCCCTTCTCTCAAAATACCTCCAGCAAAGGCCTGCCCTGTTGTTTATAATTCCACTACTAACAAGTCATTACTTTGTGTCTAGAGGTCTTTGCTTCAACAGAACCTCATTAAAGCTCATGTGAAAACAGAAAGTAGAAAATCTCTGTGGTTTGCGTTAAGTTGACAAAAAAACAAAACAAAACAAAACAAAAACCAACTCTGTAGGCCTCTGGCAGCTGCTCCCAACTTTAACAATCAGTAAAAAATAACTTATTCAGCTAAGTTCAGTTCTGATAAAATGAAAAAAGTGTTTTTTTATTTGTTTGTTTGAATTGCCAGGAGTTAATCACCCAATCAGTCAACAAGGAAGTGATGTTCAGTCTCGTGAATAGCTCCACCTCTTCAGCTCTCCAGATTTTCCTAGGAAAGACAGTGAAAATCCTACAGTCAAAGGAATTGCTTTCAGGAACTTCCTAAGAAACCAGGAAATGATCTGCAGATAGCTCCAGGAAATGTAGCTCTTATTAAGGCTTCCACTGACCCCGTAAATGCTCTATGACAGCATAAGTTCTAATGATTACTAAAACATGGGCTTAGAATACCTTCTATGGCTACAACTACAGCAAAGATTGTTTTTTCTTAGATACTATTAAGGTGATTCTGACTTCCCTAACACACACATAAAGATGTTAGGAAAAAAAGACCCAGAAATTTACAAGGGAACAGAGTGAAGCCAGGCTGAAATTAGAACTCTACCACGAATATACTTTATAGATGATTATGTGTAGGAAATGAAGATTAGCTTTACAGTAGTCAGCAGTCAATATTTTAGGTAGCATGACTCTGGAGTCCAACACCCACAGGCTGATCTTCTGTCTGCTCCACTTTTCCATGGCAAGAAAATCTAGGCATTTTCAGCAAAATAGGGAAGCCTGTTTTCCTGTTGGTTTCCAATTTACCAAAAGGGTCATGAATTGGAATCCCAGGTATTAGTACAAAAACAGTGCAAATACCTAGCAAAGCCAGGAGCCCCAACACACTTACCCAACCTCCCTGGCTCTGGATGAACTCCCGGATGGCTCGGTTCCCATTGATCATACCCGTCATGGGGATAGCCACCTGTCCCACTACTTCAGGAGCGATGTGAGCCATATACTCAAGAAGTTTCACTGACACTGCCAGAAAGGCTCTCTCATAAGCTAAGCTGGAATCCTGAGCACACCAGGTCTTGCTGAGAGATTCCACTGTGTTCTGGAGTATAGCTCCTGCCTGAGGAAAGACAAAGGAAATATCAACAGAGTATCCCTCAAAAAGTGCAGGAGGCTGCAGGTGCAGGAATCCAGTAGAGCGATTGTTTCTTAGAGTGCCAAATGTGCAATTGGTGGTAACTAATGAAATCTCAGAGGGTAGATGGATAATCTTTTCTCGTTTTAATATTTTGTTATATTAATGGGCATTTGAAAATACATAAGTAGTCCATCAAACCCATGATTTCAGATATTGTTGCTTAGGTTAAACAAAATAAATTAAAAATGATTTGAAAGAAAAATATTAAGTATGTGATAGTCCAGCTGGTTAAATTGTAAAGGTATTGCTTGAATGACTAGGAAATTGTCTGGGAAACTCTCAAGTAAAGACCGGGCGCGGTGGCTCACACCTGTAATCCCAACACTTTGGGAGGCCGAGGCAGGCAGATCACCTGAGGTCAAGAGTTCAAGACCAGCCTGGCCAACGTGGTGAAACCCTGTCTCTACTAAAAATACAAAAATTAGCCAGGCATCGTGGCACAGGCCTGTAATACCAGCTACTCAGGAGGCTGAGGCAGGAGAATCACTTGAACCTGGGAGGTGAAGGTTGAAGTGAGCCGAGATCATGCCGCTGCACTCCAGCCTGGGTGACGGAGCGAGACTCTGTCTCAAATAAAAAAAAAGGCCGAGTGCAGTGGTTCACACCTGTAATCCCAACACTTTGGGAGGCAAAAGTGGGAGGATCACATGAGGTCAGGAGTTTAAGACTAGCCTGGGCAACACATTGAGACCCTGTCTCTATGCAGAATTTTAAAAAGTAGCTAGGCATGGTGGCACATGCCTGTGGTCCCAACTACTTAGGAGGCTGAGGTGGGAGGATCACTTAAGCCTATGAGATTGAGGCTGCAGTGAGCTATCATTGA
Organism: Macaca thibetana thibetana; assembly: GCF_024542745.1. NCBI lineage: Eukaryota > Metazoa > Chordata > Mammalia > Primates > Cercopithecidae > Macaca > Macaca thibetana. Next base: position 113,210,500 of record NC_065578.1, read on the forward strand.
GCTACTACACTACAGCCTAGGCGACAGAGAAAGACTGTCTCAAAAATAGTAATTAATTAGAATTAATAATAAAATAATAATTAATTAAAATAATTGAGTAGCTCTTCCTTTTCCTCTTTCCTTTTCAAATATGGGATCCAAAAGCCATTAGGTGGGTCCAAGCAAGATCTGTGGGGATTTAGGCGGGTCAAGCCTGGCCAGAGCTGAATATCAGAGCCCAAACAAGCTGAAAAGGACATCCATGTGGGAGGGCACCTAAATCTTGATTTCTAAATATCATTCTCCATTAAAACAAACCAAAGGCCGGGTGCGGTGGCTCACGTCTATAATCCCAGCACTTTGGGAAGCCAAGGCAGGTGAATCATGAGGTCAGGAGTTCAAGACCAGTCTGGCCAACATAGTGAAACCCCTTCTCTACTAAAAATACAAAAAGGTAGCCGGGCGTGGTGGCGGGCGCATGTAATCCCAGCTACTCTGGAGGCTGAGGGAGGAGAATCATGTGAACCCGGAAGGTAGAGGTTGAAGTGAGCCGAGATGGCGCCATTGCACTCCAGCCCGGGCGAAAGTGCGAGACTCCGTCTCCAAAAAAAAAAAAAAAAAAAAAAAAGGTGGGCGCGGTGGCTCACACCTGTAATCCTAGCACTTTGGGAGGCCGAGGCCGGCGAATTGTCTGAGCTCAGGAGTTCGCGACCAGCCTGGGCCAACATGGTGAAACCCCGTCTCTACTAAAATACAAAAAAAAAAAAAAATTAGCCAGGCTTGGCAGTGTGCGTCTATAGTCCCAGCTACTTGGGAGGCTGAGGCAGGAGAATTGCTTGAATCCGAGAGGCAGAGGTTGCAGTGAGCTGAGATCGGGCCACTGCACTCCAGACTGGCAACAGAGTGAGACTCGTCTCAAAAAATAAAAGAAACCAGCGCTCTCTGGAGAATGGTTGATTTCAGTTTGGGGCTAGGGAAGTATAAGATCTTCTGTCAGAAATTAAGGAAGTACTCAAATAAAAATAGAGACACATCAAAGAGGTGCAGTCTAGAGTGAAAGCACTCCCACTAGCTAAAACTAGGATGATTTGAGCATCTAAATTAATAATGACATTAACAGATTATAACCCACTGAATAAAGTAGGAAATCATGGGTCCAATGCTGATAAAAAATGAATGCATTGAAATTTTGATGAGATGTGGAATATTTACATAGTTTCAAAGTATCTCGCCATAAAACACTTATTAATTACAAAGGGGAAAAGAGTAACTTTATAGAGGAGAAGCCTTACAGACACCATCTTAAGTGATTAAAGTTAACAACATCAATACTGGGATAAAATGAAATATTGTGCCAATTGATGCAATGCACTGAGAACGCAGCAATACTTCTGTGATATTCCTACCAAAGGTACATATCTTTAATTTATTCAAGAAAAAACATCAAACAAACCCAATTAAGGGACATTCAACAAGATAGACCATAGTCTTCAAGTGTCACGGTTATGAAAATCAAGGAAAGACTGAGGAAAAATTCCAGATTGGAGGAAACTAAAGAGAAATGACAACTAAATGCAATATGTGATTCTGGCCTACAACTTTTTACTATACGTTACATTATCAGGAAAAATGGCAAAACTTGAAAGAGATCTAAGGATTAGATGAAAATGAATCAATGTTAATTTCCTGGTTTTGATGGTTAGAATGTGGTTACATTAGAGAATGTCCTCGTTTGAAGGAAGTATAAAAGTATTAGGGGTTGATGAAATATCATGTCAACTCCCTCCTGTCAAATGATTAAAGAGAGAAATTATTTGTGCTATCCTTGCAACCTTTCCCTGAGTTTAGGGCTGTTTCAAAATATTTTTTTTATTAAAACAAGTTCAAGTCAAATAATTTTTTTTTTTTTTTTTTGAGACAGAGTCTTGCTCTGTCACCCAGGTTGGAGTGCAATGGCACCATCTTGGCTCACTGCAACCTCCGCCTCCCGGGTTCAAGCAATTCTTCTGTCTCAGCCTTCCGCGTAGCTGGGATTACAGTTGTGTGCCACCATGCCTGGCTAATTTGTGTATTTGTGTTTGTATGTATGTGTGTATGTATGTATTTATTTATTTATTTTGAGAGGGGGTCTCGCTCTGTTGCCCAGATTGGAGTGCAGTGGCGAGATCTCAGTTCACTGCAACCTCCCTCTGCCTCCCAGTTTCAAGTGATTCTCCTACCTCAGCCTCCTGAGTAGCTGGGAATTACAGGTGTGCGCCACTATGCCCAGCTAATTTTTGTATTATTAGCAGAGATGGGGTTTCACTATGTTGGCCAGGCTGGTCTCAAACTCCCGGCCTCAAGCAGTCCGCCCCCTCAGCCTCCCAAAGTGCTGGGATTACAAGCATGAGCCATGGCACCCAGCCAAAAAAAAATCTGTTTAATGAAAAAAAAGTCAACTCAGCTATCAACTACCTAGGACAGCCTCAGGGCAAGTAACTGGAGGTAACAGGTCCAGTTCTGCTTGAAAGTAGTGTAGGCACACTGCCCAAGCTATGTATAGTAGGAAGAATAAAGCATAATGGTTAAGAGTGTGGTTCTTTTTTTGAGACAGAGTCTTGCTCTGTCGCCCAGGCTGGAGAGCAGTGGCCCGATCTCAGCTCACTGCAACCTCCGCCTCCCAGGTTTCTCCTACCTCAGTCTCTCAAGTAGCTGGGATTACAAGTAGCTGGGATTACACCCAGCTAATTTTTGTATTTTTAGTAAAGACAGGGATTCTCTATGTTGGCCAGGCTGGTGTTGAACTCCTGACGTCAAGTTATCTGCCCGGCTAATTTTTGTATTTTTAGGTAGAGATGGGGGTTTCACCATTTTGACCAGGCTGGTCTCGAACTCCTGACATCAGGTGATCCACCCAGATGGGCTAGGCGCGGTGATTCACCCCTGTAATCCCAGCACTTTTGGAGGCCGAAGCGGGTGGATCACCTGAGATCAGGAGTTCAAGGCCAGCCTGGCCAACATGGTGAAACCCCATCTCTACTAAAAATACAAAAATTAGCAGGGCATGGTGGCGGGTGCCTGTAATCACAGCTACTTGGGAGACTGAGACAGGAGAATCACTTGAATCCGGGAGGCAGAGGTTGCAGTGAGAGTCTGTCTCCAAAAAAAATAAAAAAAGAAATTCTTACTGAGGACGTATTATATATAAGGCACTGTTACAGGTTGTGTGAATATGGCAGTGAACAAAACAGGTTAGATGTTTGCTTTTGTGGTGTTATATGCAGATGGGGAGAGGTTGCTGCGGCGATAATAGCTTCCATGATAACTCATACAGGGGCATAATGATTAAATGAGATAATAATTGCACATTGTAAGTGATAAGTTAATATTAGCTGTCATTGTTGATATATATCAGCAACATCTCCTAGATACTGCCTTATTGTCTTTACATCTGAAACAGAGTCCAAGTGCTACTGCCAGTAATCAGCATTCTGATGAAAAGCCAGCGAGCTGCTGTAGGGCTTATCCCTCATTGCATCAAACTTGTAGACTGCCTGTCATTCCTGTATATACTTCACTGCTGGACCCTGGGGGAAAAAAGTGCCCACCTCCAACAAAATAAATATTAAAATATGCATAAGCTGGGACCAGGTGTGGTGGCTCATGCCTGTAATTCCAGCACTTTGGGAGGCCGAGGCAGGCCAATTGCCTGAGCTCAGAAGTTCGAGACCAGCCTGGGCAACATGGTGAAACCCCATCTCTACTAAAATACAAAAAATAATTAGCCGGGTGTGGCGGCGTGCACCTGTAGTCCCAGCTACTTGGGAGGCTGAGGCAGGAAAATTGCTTGAACCTGGGGGATGGAGGTTGCAGTGAGCCAAGATCGCACCACTGCACTGAAGCCTGGGTGACAGAGCAAGACTCCATCTCAAAAAAAAAAAAAAAAAAGCATAGGCTGGGTGTGGTAGCTCACGCCTGTAATCCCAGGACTTTGGGAGGCCGAGGTGGGTGGATCACCTGAGCTCAGGAGTTCAAGACCAGCCTGGGCAACATGGCAAAAACCCATCTCTACTAAAAATAAAGATAATAAAAATAAAAAATAGATGGGCATGGTAGCACTTGCCTGAAGTCCCAGCTACTCAGGAGGCTGCAGTGGGAGGATCGCTTGAGCCCAGGAGGTGGAGCCTGCAGTGAGCTGAGATCACACCACTGCACTTGAGCCTAGGTGACAGAGTAAGACCCTGTCTCAAAAAAAAAAATGCTATACTTTGCCAAGAATAAAGTGCTATAAAATGTGCTCTATGCACACTAAGCACAGCTCTGATGAAGACCAAGTAGAGACAAGCTGAAGGTTCATCAGCCTATGCCAAAAATTTTCCATCTCCATACCACTTAGGTTTTAGCAATTGGAGAATTCTTGCTATACCTCCTTGGAATATAAGCCCCCAAATATTTTCATAGAACATTCCTAGTCACCATAGTATGGGAGTAGTAAGAAAAGGAAGTTTGAAATAGGAAAAAAAGCAGCAAACAATAGCATGAAGTAGAAACTTGACCTGTTCTTGAGTGGTTTCTGCAATGATGTTTTTGGCGTGAGTTTCCAATTCTGCGTTAAACTGGTCACCCAGCATCCGAAGGCGACCAGCAATGATAACCACGTCAAAAGAGCAAGGCTCTCCTACGACAGAGGGAACACATTTGTTACAATGCTTGAAGCAATGGCAAGTCCCAGGAATCTGGGCAATGGAAAAATTGGTCTTGTTTTTAAATAATTTTCACATCATCTCCCAAGAGCTTAAATGTTTTGTCAACACCAATAGTCAGAAAGTTTCTCTTCATTGAGAACCTCTTTCCCTTTAGGTGTTACTGAAAGCTTAGAGTTTGCCTTTTGAAACTTAAAGGAAATAAATAAAACATACTCTTTTTTTTTGAGACTGAGTCTCTGTCGCCCAGATTGGAGGGCAGTGGCATGATCTCTGCTCATTGCAACCTCCGCCTCCCAGGTTCAAGCAATTCTCATGCCTCAGTCTCCCATGTAGCTGGGACTACAGGCGTGAGTCACCATGCCTGGCTAATTTTTGTATTTTTAGTAGAGATGGGGTTTCACCATGTTGGCCAGGCTGATCTCAAACCCCTGACTTCAAGTCACCTGCCTTGGCCTCCCAAAGTGCTGGGATTACAGGAGTCAGTCACCATGCCCAGCCGAAAACATACTCTTATTGACCTGCAATCACCACCTAGGCCAGGAGCCTTACCTGAATCTACTTCATCTACACAGCATAGGTTCCGGTTGGCAACCTGCAATGTTGGGGCCAAGAAGTCCATGAGTAGAGTGTTCACAATGCATTCCGTTTTTTCCTCAAAAGTTTGGGGGCTCTTCATTTTAGATGTTTGCTGCCAAGTTTCGCTTTTCCACAAAACAAGCAGTTTTCAGCCCAGCAGGAAGTTAAAAACACTTGTAAATCAACAAATGTTTCTAACTCTTGTAGTTTCCTGACATGTAGTCCTGGAACTTTTCCCACTAGCTTTCTTCAAACACAGCTGCTCAGAAAGGTGGGACTTCTCGGAGGGGATTACCTACTTGGAACTGGGGAGACTTTAAAGACTTTAGGTTCTTTATCTCAGACCACACCCTAACCACATAAAGTTAATGCTTAACTTTTATCGTTAGATAGCCAATCTAGAACTGAAACAGAGTTCAGGAAGAGCCTCTGGAGTAATTTTATTAAGAAATACTTCCTTTACTTCTTAGGTCCTGCATATGGCATAATTTAAAGGAAGGTTTTGAAGTTACAGTGGACCAGCATTCAACTTCTGTTTACGCAGCCGGGGGCGGTGGCTCACGCCTGTAATCCCTGCACTTTGGGAGGCCGAGGCGGGCGGATCACAAGGTCAGGAGATCGAGACCATCCTGGCGAACACGGTGAAACCCCGTATCTACTAAAAAAAAAAAAAAAATTAGCCGGGCGTGGTGGTGGGCACCTGTAGTCCCAGCTTCTGAGGAGGCTGAGGCAGGAGAATGGCGTGAACCTGGGAGGCGGTGGAGCTTGCATTGAGCGGAGATCGCTCAACTGCACTCCAGCCTGGGCGACAGAGCGAGACTCCGTCTCAAAAAAAAAAAAAAAAAACCCTTCTGTTTATGGAATTTATTTGCCATAATCATATAATAATTAGTTACCAAACAAGGAACCATACTTGGCACTATAACATAGAAAAATGATACAGGCACAGTTACTGTGCTCATGAAGCTTACACTTCAGCAGAAATGACAGACATTAAATGACTAATCACATAGTTATTTGTGCTATTGAGATCAGTGCACTTAGATCAGTGAAGTGTAATAGAGAATCAAGCCTTTGATCAGTTTAATAGGGAAACAAGCCCAGGGGACTGGGAAGGCTTCCTTAAAATAGTAGCATCTGAGATGAGCTCTGAGGAATAAGTAGGCATTCACTATGCAAAAAGGAGGCATAATACTATTCTAGGTGGAGGGGTAGCAAATATAAAGTCTGGGAAAGTTAAAAAAAACAACTCAAACAACTTGGAATTATAATGGGGACAAAGGAAAATATTTCACAGATAAATTATGAAGATTAAGTAAGATAACATGCAGAATGGCCTAGCACTGTTGGCGTACAATAAATGTTAAATGTCCTCCTTTTAGCCCAAGGCATAATGACCAGGATGAAAGAGATCTGAGATTCTCTCTCTAGCAAAAGGATTTTCCTAACAGGGTCGGACTCCATCACTGTTTTAAGAGATCTCATGATTGGACACTTATCTGTAGTGGTTGCCTTTTTAATGTAGCTAAACCTAGATTTTGGGTCTGGGTCTCAGACCCAAATCAAGTCTATCAGCAAACTTACCACTCAACTTCTGACCTGGTGAAGTTATTAACAGCTCCAACTAATAAAAGAGTCAAGCATAGGCCGGGCACGGTGGCTTATACCTATAATCCCAGCATTTTTGGGAGGCCGGGGTGGGTGAATAACCTGAGGTCAGGAGTTCACGACCAGCCTGGCCAACATGGTAAAACCCATCTCTACTAAAAATACAAAAATCAGCTGGGTGTGGTGGTGCGTGCCTGTAATCCCAGCTACTCGGGAGGCTGAGGCATGAGAATTGCTTGAACCTGGGAGGCGGAGGTTGTGGTGAGCCGAGATTACGCCACTGCACTCCAGCCTGGGCAACAGAGCGAGACTCTGTCTCCAAAAAAAAAAAAAAGAAAAGATTCAAGCATAAACAGTAAGTCAGTTGTTCAGAATGGAATTTCTGTCTTGCAAAATATCAAAGCCAATCTTGTGTTTTCTGTTCCATTTGAAAACACATACAACCACTATACACCTATTAAAATGGCCAAAATCCAGAACACTGGCAAAACCAGATGCTGGTGAGGATGTGGCGCAGGAACTGTCATTCATTGCTGGTAGGAATGCAAAACGGCACAGCCATTTTGGAAGAGTTTAGCAGTTTCTCACAAAACTAAACATCCTCTTAACATATGATTTAGCAATTGTACTCCTTGGTATCTACCCAGAGGAGCTGAAAACTTGTCTACATAAAAACTTGCACATGGTTGTTTATAGCAGCTTTATTCATAATTGCCCAAACTTGGAAGCAACCAATATGTCCTTCAGTAGGTAAATGAATAAATAAACTGTCATACATACAGACAGACAATAGACATTATTTAGTGCTAAAAAGAAATGAGCTGGCCAGGCGCGGTGGCTCACACCTGTAATCCCAGCTACTCAGGAGACTGAGGCAGGAGAATTGCTTGAACCCAGGAGGCGGAGGTTGCAGTGAGCTGAGATGGCACCACGGCACTCCAGCCTGGGTGACAGAGTGAGACTCCATCTCAAAAAATAAAAAAAGAAATGAGCTATCAGGCCATGAAAAGATGAGGAGGAATTTGGGTGATAATTGGACTTTGGGTAATAATTGATGAGGTAAGTTCATCAGTTTAAAACAAATTGTACCACTTTGATTGAGGATGTTGATAATGGGGAAGACTATGCTTGTGTGGGGGCAGAAGGTATATGGGAAATCTCTGTACCTTTGTTTCAATTTTGCTTTGAACCTAAAAAACTGCTCTTAAAAAGTCTTAATTTTTAAAAATGATCATAAATTGCTTTTGGAGTAAGAACACAAATTATGTTCCCATGTAGCTAAAAAAAGCGCTATTTTCATTTGTCATCTGTTGCTCATTCTCTCTAGAGACAAAAGGGCTGAAACCTCCATTATTACTAAGTAGGCTTCGGATCTTTAACATCAGAAGGGCACTCAGAGAAAATTGTAGGCTAGCCTCCTTTCACATTAGAGCTAGCCACTGACAGTTGAAGGATTCTAAAAAATACATTTGTGACATACTCCCAAAACAATATATAAAAAACGAAAATATTTATGAGACCATCCAGCTGGTATTAAATAGCTTGCCCAAGTTCACACATCAGTGTAGAGGACTATGTGCTCGCAAACGAGACGTTCCCGATAAGTCCTGCTCTTGCAAACGAAGCAGGGCGTTGGGGGCTTGTTTATGTGTAAACATCTTGAAAATCCAGAAAGTCAGGGAAAGGTCAGAAAAACAACAATGTGTCTTGTGACTTGGCAACATTCCACAAACGACTGTATAAAATAAAGCAGAGCACGCCATTCGAGGCGGCCACCATGTTTGTCTTGTCTTGTGTTGTCTTGTGTGTTCATTCCTTTGTTTAGGAAACACGCGGACCCCAACACATCAGTAAGTGGCAGAATAAAACCAAGTCTGTCTTACATCAGACTGAAGCTTTTCCCACAGTAATAAACCACCTTCCTCATTTCATTATCAGTATGCTCATGCCATCTTTGAACTCGAATCTTGAGTCCAGGGGTGGCGGCACACACCTATAGTCCCAGCTACTCAGGAGACTGAAGCAGGAGGATCACTTGAGGCCAGATCAAGGCTTCACTGAGCCATGGTCACACCACTGCACACCAGCCCGGATGACAAAGCAAGTCTCTGTCTCAAAAAAAAAAAAAAAGTCTAATTTCAACTCCTTTGCATTGTCTTTTATAATCAATGTTGTAAAGCTATAGAAAGAGAGTACAGCCTGTCATTGGCAATGTGGAGTAAATTTTCCACGTTTGTTTACTTCTTCTGGGCCTTCAATAAAGCACCCTCCAAAACTATCCCTTTCCATCAGCCCACATACCTTCACCCTTGCAGTTGTAATATTGTGCTCTTAATTATTACTGAAAAATGATAAGGCCAGAATTTTTTCACCGTCACTTGTTTCTCTTGCTACCCTCTGACCACAACAATTTACATCCCTCCCCGAAAAGCTTTGTCTCATTGTATCATTGGCTTAAAGTCCAGGATCCTGTCATGTGTACCAGATGTGCATGTGGATGAAGATCCTTGGGTGCAACTCCTCTCAACATGGAGACTTGTAACTAAGAAAACAAGCAATGTGTCCCCTCTCCCCTAAACACCCCATATCTAAGAAAGGAATAGAATACAGAACACCTGTTCAAAAATAGGGGGAACGGAAATACATCACAGTCACTGATTCACAACTATAAAATGATGGTAACTAAGCAAATTATTGCCTCTGCGGTGTTCCAAAACACTATTGTCTTTGTGGGACCTCATTACATACACAACATTCTGTTTACCTGTCAACTAAGAATGATATTAGAAGGCTGCTGCTTTAAGAGCACAGTATGGACTACCTTCATGGATTGTAAAATATAAACATCTACTTATATCACATCATCAAACCCCATGTCTGCAGAAGCTACAGAGAGTTCCTAGGGGGGAAAATATTAAAGCATTAACTTAATAGTATACTTGAGCTTTAGTCATTTTTGCTTATAAATTAGTAAAGCCAGGCTATAGGAGAAATCAGTTCTTCATTGAGATAATCTTAAAAGTATATTTTCCAAAAGCAACAATTTCATATTCTATGTATGCCTCTTACATTACAGAAAAGCGACCAAGAAGAACATAGTCTTCTAAAAACTCCAATAGTTGGGATTACTTTAGTATTTTCATTTATTCAGTTGCTTAGTCATACCTAATTTTCTTTAGATCAACTTTTCAGTTATAGTCTTTAATTTTAAAAAGTCAATCAATTTACTCAGTTTCCACCACCTGCATCCTGTTCCCTTGATACACTTTTTTTTTTTTTTTTTTGAGATGGAGTCTCACTCTGTCGCCTGGGTTGGAGTGCAGTGGCGCAATCTCGGCTCACTGCAACCTCCGCCTCCCGGGTTCAAGTGATTCTCCCTCCTCAGGCTCTTGAGTAGCTGGGATTACAGGTGCCCGCCACTACACCCAGCTAATTCTTCGTATTTTTAGTAGAGATGGGTTTTCACCATGTTGGCCACGCTGGTCTTGAACTCCTGATCCTGTGATCCACCCACCTCGGCCTCCCAAAGTGGTGGGATTACAAGTGTGAGCCATCACGCCCAGCCCCTTGCTACGCTTTGAATTGGCAGCACTTCAATTTTATTTCTCCTAGTATGTAAACATTCACCATTTAACTGAACCATAAAAATACAGAAAATGCAGTTCTGAAGTTGTTCTAATCCCTCCCTTTCCTACCCCTGAGGATCCATGGTCTAAATCAGTGGTTCTCAAGTAATGGCCATTTTGCCACCTGTCCCAGGGTAACTTTGACAATGTCTAAAGACATTTTTAGTTGTCACAACTGAGGATTCTACTGGTATCCAGTGGGTAGAGGCCAGAGATACTGCTAATAATCATTCTACAGTGCAGAGGAAAGCCCCTCACAACAAATAATTATCTGGCCTCAAATGTCAGTATTGCCACTTTTAAGAAATCCTGGTCTAGAAGAAATTCCATTATTTTCCATATAGGTGATACAGTATCGTAAAACTCATTTCAAACATCAATCCCAAAACACATCAGAATCTAATTATATACAGCCATTCATTCAATAAAGATTTACTGAGTAATACTATGTGGCAAGCACTATGGAAATAAAAGGAAAGAGAGAATCACTCTTTTTTTTATTTTTTATTTTTTTATTTTTTGAGACAGAGTTTCACTCTTGCTGCCCAGGCTGGAGTGCAATGGCATGATCTTGGCTCACTGCAACCTCCACCTCTCGGGTTTCAAGTGATTCTCCTGCCTCAGCCTCCTGAGTAGCTGGGATTACAGGTGCCCGCCACCACACCTAGCTAATTTTTGTATTTTTAGTAGAGACGGGGTTTCACCATGTTGGCCAGGCTGGTCTCGAACTCCTGATCTCAGGTGATCCACACACCTTGGCCTTCCAAAGTGCTGGGATTAGAGGCATGAGCCACCACACCCGGTGAGAATCATTCTTAAAAGTTGTTCAGGCCAGGCGCGGTGGCTCATGCCTGTAATCCCAGCACTTTGGGAGGCCGAGGCAGGTGGATCACCTGAGGTCAGGAAATTGAGACCAGCCTGACCAACATGGTGAAACCCTGTCTCTGTTAAAAATACAAAAAATTTGCTGGGTGTGGTGTGGGCACCTGTAATCCCAGCTACTCGGGAGGCTGAGGTAGGAGAACTGCTTGAACCCGGGAGACGGAGGTTGCAGTGAGCCAAAACCGTGCCATTCATTCCAGCCTGGGCAACAAGAGCAAAACTCCGTTTAAAAAAAAAAAAAGTTGTTCAATGGGGAAGACCATTCAATAAACAACTCACAAAACCCAGGCTCTTACCAGAAAATTCAATACTGTTTGTTATCTACTCCTATTAAGAGCCTAGTTGAGGCTGGGTAACACCTGAGGTCAGGAGTTACCAGCCTGGGCCATCATGACGAAACCCCGTCTGTACTAAAATACAAAAATTAGCCAGGCATGGTGGTGCATGCCTGTAGTCCCAGCCACTTGGGAGGTTGAGGCAGGAGGATGGCTTGAACCTGCAATGTGGAAGTTGCAGTGAGCTGAGATCATACCACTGCACTACAGCCTGGGTGACACAGCAACACTCCGTCTCAGATTAAAAAAAAAAAAAAAAAGAGCCTAATTGAGAGAAGTGATAGGTGAAAAATTTTCTGAAGGGTATGTGTTCATCTATGTATCTAGATAGTAGAAATCCTTGAATTAAGCTGGATGATGAAGGCTATATTCTTGGATCATGTTAAGTCCTTGAAGAAATGCCTTCATTAAGCACCATGTTGTTGTTGTTGTTATTATTGAGACAGGGTCTTGCTCTGTAGCCTAGGCTGGAGTTCAGTGGTGTGATCATAGCTTATTGCAGCCTCAACCTCCTAGGCTCAAGCAGTGCTCCCACCTCAGCCTCCCAAGTAGCTGGGACTACAGGCACACACTGCCATACCTGGTTAATTTTTTACTTTTGTAGAGATGGGGATCTCACTACATTGCCCAGGCTGGTCTCAAGCTCCTAGCCTCAAGTGATCCACCCACCTTGGTCTCCCAAACTGCTGAGATTAAAGGCATGAGCCACCATGTCTAGCCTACTTTTTTTTTTTTTTTTTTTTCGATAGGGTCTCCTTCTGTCACCCAGGCTGGAGCTGGAGTGCAGTGGTGTGATCACCACTCTCTGTAACCTCGAACTCCTGGGCTCAAGTAATCCTCCTGCCTTAGCCTCTTGAGCAGCTGAGATTTCAGGCATGTGCCACCATGCCCGGCCAACTGAATTTTTTTACACACAGGGTCTCACTATGCTGCCCAGGCTGGTCTTGAACTCCTGGCATCAAGCAATCCTCCCTCCTTGGCCTCCTGAAGTGCTCGGTTACAGGCGTGAACGACTGCACCCAATCTAAGCTCTATATTAACGTCTCTGCTTTCGTTGAAGAATACTGTAAGAAAGTCATGTGAAACCCATTACTAACTTCTCATAGGATCTTGCACATATCTTAGTACCACCTATGTGAAACTACATGTAAATTTCTTTTAGAAATCAATGTTTCTTCCTCTCTGATGACAATTATAACTGTTTCCCTTATGACTGCTAAATCGCCTATAGAGACAAATCAAGGCTCAACTATATCACCTAATAGACCCAAACAGCCTGAACATTTGTGTATTTCCCCATCCCTAACCCAGCTGGTCTTAACTGGTATTTTAATTTTCCCATTCTGGATTCGCTAGTCTTATTTATATTTTACCATCATTTTATTAGATTTGTTCTTGCCATAAGTTGCTTCAATGTACAAAATGTGGTCAGGTAAGAACAGAATAAAAATTGAGGACAAGCAACAAGAAAACAATCACAGTACTACTGCTAGAGGTATGCTCTGGCTACTTTCACAGCTTGAAGGAGATCCCTAATGAAGGCAGTGAGGGTTAAAGAAAACTTTCTGAAGGAGCTTATGAGTGAGCTGAACACTGAAAGATAGACAAGGTGTTAATTCAAGAAGATATGAGGGTGAAAAAATGTTCCAGACAATAAAAGCAGGTTTAAAGCACAGAGGTGAAAGAAGCTGGTGTATACAGGGAACTGCAATGCAAATGGTTTGCTTCTGCCAGAAGAAAAGGCATTTTGGGAGTGGCAAGACTTGACACCAAAGAGGTACTTTAGATGACATTAAGGACTTTGGAATCTGGCCTAAAAAGCATGATTGGAAATATGAGAACAGTTAGCAATTTGCTATAATAATCCAGGGAAGAAAAGATGACCCCCATAAATGATGACCCCTGTCAGTTTCCACACATCAGCCATCTTTAATTTCTAACACAATTCCTAAAATTGATTAGGAAATAATCCAAATCCCATCCTTACCCCATTCCCTTACCAACATTAACCTTTACAACATCATCATTGAAAAATGGGGTCAATTGCCAATAGGAATGAAAGGAATGAATCAATGTTCTTTGGCCAAAAACTTTAGAATCCTGATTTCTAGATTTTCCACTCTCCTTTGTATCTGATATTATCTGGACTTACTGCCAGCTCTAAAAAGAAAGACTAAGAAACTGTAATAGTTGGCCGGGCGCGGTGGCTTAAGCCTGTAATCCCAGCACTTTGGGAGGCCGAGACGGGCGGATCACGAGGTCAGGAGATCGAGACCATCCTGGCTAACACAGTGAAACCCCGTCTCTACTAAAAATACAAAAACTTAGCCGGCCGAGGTGGCGGGCGCCTGTAGTCCCAGCTACTCGGGAGGCTGAGGCAGGAGAATGGCGTAAACCCGGGAGGCGGAGCTTGCAGTGAGCTGAGATCCGGCCACTGCACTCCAGCCTGGGTGACAGAGCGAGACTCCGTCTCAAAAAAAAAAAATAAAAAATAAAAAATAAAAAAAAAAAACTGTAATAGTTATTCATCTTACTCTGGACAAGCAACAAGAATCTGTTATGATTTTATTTCTTCAATTGTTCCAATCACAGTTTCTAATACAGAAATAAAACTATTCAGTGTCTCGGTTCTTGCTTCATTTTGTTTCACAGAGATCTGCATTTCTGAGTTTTCAGGCTCCAATAGCAGTTCTGTTAAGAACAGACAACCAGTATCATCCTGGGCACTGAGGTATGCTTTCCATGGCCGAGTCCCAGCCCTACTCATTGCGATGGTCTGGATGTTCACTACTTGAAGAGCCATCTGGAGGGTGTCAGGATGGAATTCTCCCCGCCAAGGCAACACTTGCTGATGAGCAACTTTGAGGCTAAGCCAAGTTTTCTCAAAATAATCAGCAGTAAGCTGGCGATTGGGGACTAGCATGAGGGCTCCAGAATCAGGGAGTTCTTGTTCTCTCTCCTTGTTATCCTCAGGAATCAAGGGTCCTAAAAAGAGACAGAAAACTTGTGTGAAAGATACTCTTAATCTGTAGGAGCTAAGTTTTTTACCCAAATTCCCAAATGTACACAATGTGACTTTCATCTTTGGATAAATGGCTGAAATAACCAATGATGAACCTCTTTCTTGTTCACAAATGCTTCAAATTCAGACAACAGTCTGAGCTTTAGTGCTAGGATACTCTACTTTCTGCCAATCATTGAAAAGGTAAAGATTTATCATGACAAGATTTAATGTAAGGACCGTTTTTACCTGACGCGGCAAAGGATGAAGTTTTAGGAAGCTCTGGGCCACAACGCTCTGTCCCCTGGCATTTAGAGATAGTTGCCCAGTGGGCTTTGCCATACACTGGCACCAGTGTGTTGAAATCCGAGGCCCAGCTATTCACAGGTCTTTCTGCCGGATCCTCCAAAAGTCCAAGAGTAGGGTCAGATTTAGGGCTACACAGAATCCGCTTAACTTCATCAATGCCAACTAAGAGGAGGCGATAATAGAAGAGACCTCGGTCCCGTACAGCCATATCTTTTTCTTCCTCTGAGGTAAGACAACAGATTGACTTCATTAAAAACAAAACCACTTTCCTCCTACTTTTGTGCCAACCATAATAGGAGAAAAAAATGAAGGAGAGAGGAAACCCTAGGAAGCATTAACATTTTCTTCTCGGGTCCCAGACATGACTCACCAAACAATGAAAGCTATTAAGAATCTTTACTATGGGTCACGGCAAGCACTATTTCCTCCTGCAAAACCCACCTATGCAGTAATACAACAATCGTCCCAGCATGTCCTGGCACTCAGCAGGTCGAGAGAGGAAAAGGCGCAGCAAAGCAGTGAGCAGCTCCATCTTAACAGCTGGAAATGTTTCCGACTTCACATTCTCAACAAAGTCCTCTAACACATAAGGAGCATTAGGAATTCTTTCCCCGTGGACACCAAGTAGCCAAATAAGTGCTTGCTTCCCCTAGAGAATAAAGGAATAAGAGCAAGCGTTCAACACTTGACCGTCTAAAACAAAGGAGATCGTAGACAGCCACTGGTTTTGCTTTTTGCTTAGTGCCAGCAGAAAAGGTATAATCTTTAGTTACTTCATTTAATTTACCAATTCCCCCTACTACACTATACTCTCTATAACAAATAGGAATGAAATTCTAATACACAAGAGGAAACTCAAAACTTTCATAGCCTATGTTGGATTAAGCAATAAATAAGGTTTCCTCAGGTTTGGGGCCTCTGGCCCAATTGGGGTTTAGTGTTTCAGTGGAAGTTGCTCGAAGAATTTCTCTAAAATTTTCACAGAAGTGGTTACTAACCTAGAGTGCACATCAAATTAATCTGTGAAGCTTCTTAAAAATGTATCTGTCAGCTGGGCAGGGTGGCTTGTGCCTGTAATCCCAGCACTTTGGGAGGCCGAGGAGGGTGGATCACCTGAGGTCAGGAGTTCGAGACCAGCCTGGCCAACATGGTGAAACCCTGTCTCTATTAAAAATACAAAAATTAGCCAGGCGTGGTGGTGCACGCGTGTAGTTCCAGCTACTCAGGAGGCTGAGGCAGGAGAATTGCTTGAAACCAGGAGGCAGAAGTTGTAGTGAGTTGAGATGGCGTTACTGCACTCCAGCCTGGGCAACAGAGCTAGACTCTGTCTCAAAAAAAAAAAAAAAAAAAGTTATCTGTCTAGGTCCACTACCCCTGAATATTTAAGTCAGTAGACCTGTGATTACGTCCAAATCTTTGTAAAAATTTCACAAATGACTCTAATTCTCATTCTAGCTAAAAACTCCATGGTCTAAATCTCTGACTCAAAACTGTTCAAGAGAGGCCAGGCGCAGTGGCTTAGGCCTGTAATCCCAGCTCTTTGGGAGGCTGAGGCGGGTGGATCACTTGAGGCTAGAATTCTAGACCAGCCTAGACAACATGGCAAAACTCTATTAAAAATACAAAAATTAGACGGGCGTGGTGGTGCACACCTGTAATCCCAGCTACTTGGGAGGCTGAGGCAGGAGAATCACTTGAGTTTGGGAGGTAGAGGTTGCAGTGGGCCGAGATCGCGCCACTGCACTCCAGCCTGGGCGACTATCTCAAGCAAAACAAAACAAAACAAAATTGTTCAAGAGAACAATGGTATCAGAGTTTTGTAATAAAAACTGTCAGATAAATCTTGTTTTTATAATTTATATGCCATCTATATCCAAAAGAGAATCTAAGGTGGCAATCAATTCGAAGAGTGTCCACTTCAAACACAGGGTAGAGAGAATAATTAGATTCCCTTTTAAAGGGCAAGGTTTCAAGCATTCTCCCTCTACCTAGAAGTAAAGGAGAATTATAGTCTACCTCACTATCTTGAATGTTCTCCTCACAGCCGGGCAGGGCCTGACACACAGCTTCAGTACACTGAGGACACAACCAAACCAGGTCTCGGAAAGTCTGCACCACCACTACAATACAGGCCAGGGTACAAAAGCACAGGATTAGAGCCTCCAGGTAGGGAGGAATCTTAAGAACAGTCATGTATTCAGACTCATGGTTCTGGCTGGATTTCTATAAAATGGGTTTTGGAGGTATGGTCAATGGTTATCTAAGAAATGTAATGAAATGAGCAATAATTTCTTGACTGCATATTGCTCTTACCAGATTGATGTGAGGATAAATGAACTAATGTATGAAAAAGCACTTTGTAAAACGTAAAGCCGTATGCAAATGTGTGTGGGGTAGTATTGCTGTTGAATGAAACACTAAAGACAGTATAAATGGAACCACCAGGCTTGGGAAAATGATAAAGCAAGTGAGGTGCCTAGGGTTCAAAATTGAAGAAGACATGCAGGATTGGCTCTTGCAGGAACCTAAGACTGAGTGCCTTCTTAAATTTTGCATCCTAGGCATCTTGCTTGACTTACCCTAGTCCCAACCCTGGAAGCCACTGCCTATGGCATACTGCCATAAAACAAAAGGAGAAGTAAAATTGGTGAAATATCAAGCAAGGTCATCCTAGTAGCCTTCATTGTCTATAGTACAGCCTTATAGACTCAAGGCAGCCTAAAGACTCAATATCCTATTAGATCCATAGACCCTATGCTTCTCTAACAGCAACAGATGATGATGCAAAGAAAAGTTCAAATCTCTATATTATTCATTCAACAACAAACATGTTTTGAGCAACTACTATAAGCCAGGCACTTGACAAAAAAATCAAAAATCCTAAAAAGGCAGGCATTACCTGTGGTAATGTGCTCTTGTCGAAGACCCAGCAACTCTGTTAGAATCTGAACACATTGATCTGTGTAAGTCCTGGCAATGCCACCTACAAAAGAAGGGAAAGAAGAGAAAACTGCTAAGTGAAATATTAATACCTCAATCTAAAATCATCTCCCACCAATCAAAGACAAAAGAAACAGAGCTATCTAAAAACAAAAAAGAGAAAAAAATCATTCTTTGATGAACTAAGAATATAAGTTTGCTATAAAGGGAACTTTGGTAAAAATCATTTTTTCTCACTGACTACTAGAAAATTAAAAGCTCATAGCAAAACAATTCCCCATTAAACAACGCTGAAAACTTATAGTAACAAAGGTATTTACATGGCAGCCAGATATGAGACACCCTTTTTGTTGCAGCACACTTGCAAAGGAGTATTTTTGCGGGGAACACTTGACAGCAGTCTCCTAAGGATTTCTAGTCTCCTCTTTGCTCCCTCTTCTCTGCCCCTAAAATAACCATGTTTTATTCCAAATATGAGGGTTCCTCCTCCTCCTATACTTGAAATCCTTCAAAACTTAGCTCAACAGCTGTTTTCAGTTTTTGAGTCACCTCCAGCCTTTTAAATTCCAGACAGGGTAATATGAAAAAGTCTGTAAGATTTAGGAATTATTCTGTGTTTGTCTACATTCAGCATAATACATAGCCCGTAGTAGAAGCTCAATAAACGACTGGTGGATTAACAAAGGACTTTGAGTCAGGAAAGTTGCATTTCAGTCCCATTTCTAAAACTGTATGTCCTTTTGGCAACTTGATAACTGTTTTTGTGCCTGAGTTTCTTCATCTTTAAAATGAAGTTAATGACATTTGTCTACTTTTCCTGACTGTCTCATGAGACTGTAGTAAGATGATGTATAGGAAAGCATTTTGGATAGAAAACAACAAAAATTTTAAGTATTGTAGTTTGAGTTACCTGTATTCTCCATCCTGGAAGATAGGGCAACACCAATCTTGACCAAAAAAAAAAGAAAAAAAAAACAAGTCTCTTCCCCCTTGTTTGTAGTCACTGACCCAATTATTTAGTGCATAGTACTTCGCTTCTGAAGCAAGATTCATGCCCTTTGCTCTCTATGGTTCCTCTAACCACAGCTTTCTCGCTGGCTGGTCTCTCAAGAAGGAAAAGCAGCAGACACCTACCTATGGCAAAGATGGCAGCCTGTGCAAAGTCCGCAGACACATCCGTGCAGTACCCTCGAAGCTCCTCTAGCACCTGCTGCACATTCTCATCGTTCACCAGCTCACACAGCACCTCCACTTTCTGTAGTTTGATGTAGTGGGGCTCCGAGTAGGAGCAAAAAAACTTTTTGTAGTGGCTGCTAAAGTGACCTGGCAAACTATGCAAGATCTGGCGTACATGACAAAGAGCAACAAAACAGAGCTCACGGCTCTCCGAAGAACAGGCAGCTAGCAAAGGTCCCTTGACCCGCACAAGGACATCTGTTTGTACATGGGGAAACTTTTTTGCCAAGATCAGAAAAAGTTTGGTAGCTCCCATCACCACACCTGGGCTACTGCTCTTGAGAAAACTATCCAACAGATTGAGAATGTCAAATAGTTCTTCCTCACTGCGGGGTTGGTAGCGTAGCAGAAAGTTCAATACCTCAGCCTGGCCCCATTGGTCCAGTTTTGACATTCTATCCAAAAAAGAAAACAAAAGAGCTATTTTAGCAACAAAATTAGGGCCATTTCCATGCCACTGCCATATGACCAGTTGGTTGTTCATCATAACAAAGGGAGAATTCTTAAAAATAGGCTGTGCCATAATTAAATCATTCTTTTCATGTACTATTTAAAGTTTACACAAAAAAGGCTTAAAATTCCAAGATGAGCTGTTAATACAAATGCACACTCACCTAAGACCAAAGACATGATCAGCATACACTGGGTCCAGGTTCCCTACATTTTAAGACACTATAAATGGCTTACTTTGGGGGACATAATGACTAGAGAAGGGCAGAACCTATTCCCACAGTATATTTCTATTTCCCTATATCAATAAGGGAAACTAAGGCAAATAAAAGAAATTCTCTTAGTGAAATGTGAGGGAGTTAATAGTGGTTAACTGGCTGGGCACGGTGGCTCACGCCTGTAATCCCAGCACTTTCGGAGGCCAAGGTGGGCAGATCACCTGAGGTCGGAAGTTTGGGACTAGCCTGACCAACAGGGAGAAACCCTGTCTCCGCTAAAAATACAAAATTAGCCGGGCATGGTGGCGCATGCCTATAATCCCAGCTACTCAGGAGGCTGAAGCAGGAGAACTGCTTAAAGCCAGGAGGCGGAGGTTGCGCTAAGCCAAGATAGTGCCGTTGCACTCCGGCTTGGACAACAAGAGCAACACTCCGTCTCAAATAATAATAATAATGGTTAACTTTCTTTTCTACTTCACATAAGTTGTTCAATACATCAACAAGATCCCACAAGGACACAGATCTCATAATAAAAAGAGCACTGAGGCATCCAAACCGATTTAAGAGATGGTGAGCAATGGGCTTATTGATGACAACGCCTCCTTCCAGTTTCAGAATTTCCTCTAGAGACCTCAAGCAGTTCACAACTACAATTGGATCCTGGTCACGCAGCAAACTGTATAATTCATTTACCAGGGCACCATCTATAAAAAAGAACAAAGTTCTTAGATAAAAAAGAAAAGCTTCAGAGTAACAGGGATGTAGCCAGAGTAATAGCTCCAAGTAGACAAAGTTGAACTTCTCTGCTACAAAAATGACAAAGGCCATACTAAAGTGCAAGGCAAAAAAAAAAAAAACTGCCATGTCCAGACTGTTTTAAGCAGCTAATACAAAGGATCTCACTGGGGCCCGAGAGAAAGGACTTCTCATCTCCAGAAGATACCAAGCCCTGCATCCTACTTAAAGAGATATGTACAGAACTGGGGCCACATTATTATTTTCTACCAAAGCTACATAATCTTTTATAAAGTTATACATAATAGAGGCACACTGACCATGATGGATTACACTGAACTTACCTACTTCAGAGTCTCCATGAAGATTATGCATCTTGGCACATCCAAGGACTGCCACTCTCCTGACATACGAAGCCTTATCCCGCAGACCATTGAGAATAGGCTGTTGTATATACTCCTGCACACCAGGCATCCTAAGCAACACATCCTGGAGTCAGCCAGATTCGGAAATACTAATTTTGACATATATCAAACCCTGTTCACCTAACAGAGTTTAGTAGATGCTACACCCATCAGATCATGAAGAATTGCAGAAAGCCTCTATCAAGCTTAAAAAGCCATAATTTGATGTTTTTGTTTTTCTCTTGTTTTTTTCAAGATGGGGTCTCACTTTGTCACCCAGGCTGCAGTGCAGTGGCCCAATCATAGGACACTGCTGCCTCTAATTCCTGGGCCCAAGCCATCCTCCTGCCTCAGCCTTGCTAGCTAGTAGCTGAGACTACAGGTGCGTGTCACCATGCCCATTTAATTTTTTGTAGATATAGGGTCTCACCATCTTGCCCAGCTGGTCTCGAATTCCTGAGCTCAAGCAGTCTTCCTGTCTCAGCCTCCCAAAGTGCTGGGACTACAGGCATGAGCCACTGTGCCCAGCCTAATTTGACTTTTCATTTGGAATAATGATGCACAGGCAGCAAAAAAATATATACACATAATTGTTTAGAGATATTTAACCAAAATTGAGGACTATTTTACTTAGACTGAGAATCAAAAACTCCCTGTAATAAAATTATATGATACAGGTTATTAAGCCAAAGCAGTGGCTGAAAATCTAAGTTCAGGGTACGATAATGTTTTCCCCAGTATTAAGGAGCTCAAATAAATTATCCTCTTTAAAAACCTACTGTGTGATCTCTTGAAGTCATCAGCCATTTAGGACCAGACAGAGAAGACGGTACTCACCTGAGGCTACACATGCTCCGTAACGCCAGCCCTCGCACCATTGGATTGGGGTCTGAGCAGTCTTTGCACAGCGTATTGATGGCCAGGAGAGCCAGATCTGGTTTCAGGGGAGCATATGTGCACATGTACAGATAAACCAACTTCTTCTGGACAATATCTACAGTGGCACTGGCCTTCACCATTTCCATAAAAACACCAGACATGTCCAAACCCTGAGTCATGTACCTGAAACCAACGCACATGACAGAAAGAAGTAAAATGCAAAATCCCCAACTAACAATGGAGGGAGTTTTACTTACATATCTCCTGGTTACCCAACTAGCTTGTGATCTCTTAAGAGGGTAGCAGCCAGGATTACCTTGTCTATTATATCACACAGTACTTCATACCATAGGCCTGCAATAAACATTCTTCTTCTATTCATTCAACAAACACTTATTATTATTTTTGAGATGGAGTCTTGCTCTGTTACCCAGGCTAGAGTGCAGTGGCACAATCTCGGCTCATTACAACTTCCGCCTCCCAGGTTCAAGTGATTCTCCTGCCTCAGCCTCCTGAGTAGCCGGGACCACAGGTGCGTGCCACCATGCTTGGCTAAATTTTTGTATTTTTAGTAGAGACGGGGTTTTGCCATGTTGACCAGGCTGGTCTCGAACTCCTGACTGCAGGTGATCCACCCGTCTTGGCCTCCCAAAGTGCTGGGATTACAGGCGTGAGCCACCGTGCCCAGCCTCAACAGACACTTATTGAATCCCTAGTACTTTGGTGAAATTCAACTTTTACATCCAGGGACATGCTCTTGGGACATAATCTTGAAGAAGGCGTGGTCTCAGACCTCTAGGAACTTCAAATCTATTAATGAGCCAGATAAAAATATCGTTAATTATGGTATGATTGATAAGTATTTAAACAGAAGTATTGTACAAGGCGCAGAGGGGATTCAGAGGTCTAACACCGGCAGGAAGTCAGAAAATGTTTCTTCACAGAGGAAGTAACACTTTACCGGAATGAGCAGGAGCTCACTAGGCAGATGTAATCGATGTAACAGAAGGTATGAGGTATGTAGACATGAGCAGGAGCGGCATACATTTTTTTGAGTCTGTAGGTAGTTGAATTAACAGCTTGTTCCTTGGGTGCTGTGGTAAGTTTGGACTTCATTGTTTCTCAAACTGGTCGCCTACTGGAATCAGCTGAGATGTTTATTAAAAATACAGATTCCTGGGTTCCCTCCTACCTTACTGAAATCAGAATCAATCCCTGGACTGGATGACAAAAAGCACCCCCAGGGATTTTTGTGCACCGTAAAGTTTGTGAACCATAGCTGTAGGCAAAAGTTATATGTTCAGATTTGTATAATGGAAAAATTCTGTCTCAAATGAGGCAAGGTGGCCTACTAGTAAGCTGCTGCAATTGCTTTGGTGATGAAGGCCTGGACCAGAGCAACAACGCCAATAAACAAGAGAGGGTGGATATTTAGAACTATGAATTCAAACCATCTGACATGAGAAGTGGGGATCGGGTGTCCTCAAGGTTGGCTCCCACGCATAGTCGCTGCTGGTGGCATTCATCAACACAAATGTAAGCCGAAGAACAGGTTTGAGGAAGACGGAAGAATGTCCGTGCTATTTCGGACATACTTTTGATAAACCATGCAAGTGGAAATGCCAAGCAGGCAGTGGGATACGTGGGTCTGAAGCTAAAAAAAAGAAGTCTGTACTAGCTATATTATAGATCCAGGAGTTAGCAGTAATTGTTCAAGCCTGTGATATGGAGGAAACTACCCAGGTAAGTAAAAGATGCTGCAGAGGAGAGACTGAGATGGTACTCCAAAGCAGCAGGACGAAGACCGAACCATATAATTGCCACGTGTGAAAGCTAATTTACCCTTTCAGAGAGACTGGGGCTAGTGAGCCCTGATGGGGATTGCAAAGGGAGCAAACAGCACGCGACGGGAGTTAGGTGATACCTAATCACTCGCTGGATGACATTCCGGTAGCGCAGCCTATCAGCTTGAATGTGAGGATTACACAAAGCCTTCTTCAGCTCCTTCACCACGTCCTCGGAGCCAAGGTACGGCATCTTCCTAACAGTCACAGGGCAGCTCCCACAGCTCCCACGGTAACTCGTGGGCTCCTTCTCGTCTTGATGTGGGAGCCTGAGTAAAGGAAATATGAGTCAGTGAAAATACTAAAGACGAAATCTCGCCTCAGGCTCGGCTTCCGTAGGGCCGGCACGCTGGCCCTGACACACTTCCACGCCCTCCGCGACCCCGCGAGCCCCACCCTGGGCTCTTCAGGCCCTACCCTCGCCCGGCAGGCCGTTCGCCCCGCCCACAGATCGGTCCCGCTAACACTAGGCCCTCCGCCGGATTTCCAGCGCCGCGTCCGACTGACCGCAGACCCCTCCCTCTCCAGTTCCAGCTTTTCTTGCGCCTTCAAGCCGTTCTCATCGCAGATAGGCCCAATCTTCCTTTCTGCGGAAGTCCCGCCCCCTTGTCAGGAGACCAAACAGAAGCGCGCTGCCGGTCTCCCAGCGAGCGAGGGCTGAGCTTGGTCCCGACTCCGACCTTAGGATGCCCTTCCCTCAACCTCTCACCCTCCAGGCGCAGTCGCGCGGCTCCCTCTGGTGGAGCTGCGGCGGGCAATCGGAAATCGGCTACTTCGGCCTGTCTCCTCCCAGCAGCGCGCGCTTTGAGTGCCCGGTTTGGCCTCAGCTCCCGCGCGGTTGGGAGTGTCGAGCGCCCTCCGCTATTTGGGCTCCCGCCGGCACGGTCACTTCCTTTTTCTGCCCACTCTAGTGACTTATTCCTCTGCTGGGCTCTTTCCCTTAGGGTATCTGGCCCTGTTCTTGCCCCAGCATGACTTTTATCGGGGCGCCGTTGTGGAAGCCTCACGCAGGAGCCCTGCCCCCGCGGAGAAGATCCCACTGGTGACTACAACCCTGCCACCATGAATGGGGTCCTGATCCCCCACACGCCCATTGCAGTGGACTTCTGGAGCCTGCGTCGGGCTGGCACCGCACGGCTCTTCTTCTTGTCTCACATGCACTCGGACCACACCGTGGGCCTGTCTAGCACCTGGGCCCGGCCCCTCTACTGCTCCCCGATTACAGCCCACCTCTTGCATCGTCACCTACAGGTATGGGGCTGGAGTCAGTCTCCAAGAGGTGGTCCAGGCATCTGGGTTGGGACTTCGACCTGTCATTCTTTGAGTCATAGAATGGGGGCCACCAAGACTGATGCGGAAGTTGTTTGAACCCAAAAATGCATCTTTAACTCAGAATAGGAACGTGGTTTCCAAGTGACCAACTTGAGATATTTAGCTATAAGTTGAGGAGATATTTTAGTCCAGCCAAGGAAACTATTGCTACCTTTATACATAAGCTAGGCTGATGTTTCCCAAACTTGCTTTTTTTTTTTTTTTTTTTTTTCCTGATACGGAGTCTCGCTCTTGTTGCTGCCAGGCTGGAGTGCGGTGGCACGATCTCGGCTCACTATAACCTCCGCCTCCCGGGTTCAAGAGATTCTCCTGTCTCAGCCTCCTGAGTAGCTGAGATTACAGGCGCACGCCACCACGCCCAGCTAATTTTTTGTATTTTTCGTAGAGACGGGGTTTCACCATGTTGGCCAGGCTGTTCTCAAACTCCTGACCTTAAGTGATCCGCCCGCCTCAGCCTCCCCAAGTGCTGGGATTACAAGCGTGAGCCACCACGCCCCGCCTAAATATGCCTTATCTTAAGAATCCACCTAATGTGCTGGGTGGTTCTCCAGCTCTCTCCCCACCCCACCCTTAAGTCTCCAAGATATTAAGATCAGGAGTAAGTTTGAAAATTGCTGACTAGACTGTTTGCTGAACTCTCCCCCCACCCCACCCAGACAGAGTGTCCCTCTGTTGCCCAGGCTGGAGGACACTCCAGTTCACTGCAAGCTCCGCCTCCCGGGTTCACGCCATTCTCCTGCCTCAGCCTCCCGAGTACCTGGTACTACAGGTGCCCGCCACCTTTTTTTATTATTATTATTTTCAAGTAGAGATGGGGTTTCACCGTGTTAGCCAGGACAGTCCCGATCTCCTGACCTCATGATCCTCCCGCCTCGGCCTCTCAAAATGCTGGGATTACAGGCATGAGCCACCGCGCCCGGCCAGCTGAACTCTTAATTAAATTGTACAAAGGGTGGGATGGGGAGTGGAAGGAGGAAGGGCAGATTGCTTGGGAATCCCCATTACAGCTTCTGCTCCCGGTGACTCAGGATTTGGTCAGCTTTCCTGATTCATGTAAAGCATAGTCCCTGACCCGGGGAAGTAACAGGGAGGGGAGTCGGTGGTGACTGGGATGACTAACTGTTTTCTCAGGTATCTAAGCAATGGATCCAACCCCTGGAGATTGGTGAGAGCCATGTATTACCCTTAGATGAAATTGGACGAGAGACCATGACTGTAACCCTCCTCGATGCCAATCACTGTCCTGGTTCTGTCATGTTTCTCTTTGAAGGATATTTTGGAACCATCCTCTACACAGGTGGGCCTCTCAAGGAATCCCAGTGACTTCTCAGACTTACCTTTTTTTTTTTTTTAAATGTATAGACTGGGGCCTCGCAATATTGCCCAGGCTGGTCTCAAACTCCTGACCTCAAGTGATCCTCCCGCTTTAGCCTCCCTAGTAGCTAGAATTATCAGCACAAGCCACCACACCTGGCAGACTTTTCTTGAGCAGCCTTAACTCAATAGAAGTCTGGAGGCGCTGAAGGCCTTCTAACTTCATCACATATGAGCATAGTGACCCCATCTCAACTGATTTCCCACTCTTTTTTTTTTTTTTTTGAAATGGAGTTTCACTCTTGTCACCCAGGCTGGAGTGCAGTGGTATGATGGTGGTTCACTGCAACCTCCGCCTTCTGAGTTCAAGTGATTCTCTTGCCTCAGCCTCCCAGGTAGCTGGGATTACAGGTGCTCACCACCACACCCAGCTAATTTTCGTATTTTTAGTAGATACTAGGTTTCACTATGTTGGCCAGGCTGGTCTCGAACTCCTGACCTCAGGTGATCCACCTGGCTCGGCCTCCCAAAGTGCTGGGATTATAGGTCTGAGTCACTGCACCCAGCCAATTTCCCACTCTTTAAGGGTCCAAACCTTGTGAAGAGTAATTGAAAAACAGGAGCAGGATGGAGACATTTCAACAAAGAAACCATGCAGCTATACTGCATAGTTCAGTGCCAGGCTACATAATAGTTTTTTCACAGACTAGTAAGCAAACACCCATCTATTGTTGGAGGTAGGAGAGGCTTGTCTTCTGTTTTTTTGTCTCTGACCTTCTGCCCCCATATACATATTCTTCTAGGTGATTTTCGATACACACCATCCATGCTAAAGGAGCCAGCCCTGACACTGGGGAAACAGATCCATACTTTATACCTAGACAACACCAATTGCAATCCAGCCCTGGTTCTTCCTTCCCGACAAGAAGCTGCCCACCAGATTGTCCAGCTCATTCGAAAACACCCACAACATAACATAAAGATTGGTGAGTTGTTTCCTTTCAGTTTCCTGTCACCTGTACATAGTGAACTAGGTTATTTAAGGGTTCTCACTTAAATATCTTTGTGCTTTCATATCTTTGTGCAGTTCTCACTTTCTCCTACACTGACCACCTTATTTAAAATTGCAACCTGGCCAGCTGTGGTGGCTCACACCTATAATCCCAGCACTTTGGGAGGCCAAGACAGGAGGGTCACTTGAGCCAGGTGTTTGAGACCAGCTTGGGCAACATGGCAAGACCCTGTCTCTACAAAAAATTTAAAAATTAGTTGGGCATGGTGGTGCATGGTGCATGCCTGTGGTCCCAGCTACACAGGAGGCTGAGACAGGAGGATTGCCTGGGTCCACTAGGAGGTCAAGGTTGCAGTGAGCCATGTAAGTGCCATTGTACTCCAGCCTGGATGACAGAGCAAGACCCTGTCTCAATGAATGAATGAATGAATAAAATAAGTAAAACTGCAACCTGCCCACCATCCCCATTCCCAACTCCTGATCACCTATACCAATTCATTTTTTTCATTTTTTTATAGCACTCATATATTCTATACATTTTTAGATATGCTATTGCTTGTTGCCTATCACCCACTTCCTCTGGCACATGCACGTAGGCACGCGCGCACATACACACACACAGAAGCATAAACTCCTTAAGAGCATCATTGAAAATAGGAAGAGACTTTGTGTGTTTGTGGAACAGAGAGGCAGCAGCTAGTATGACAGGCACACAGTGGGCAAGGAGGCTGAAAAGGCAAGAGGAGCTGTAGTGCTCTTAAGCCATTTTGGACTTGATCCTAAACCCAACCAAGAGCTATTGAAGGATTTTAAGTAGAAGAGGGACAATATGCACTCATCATCTTGCAATATATTCTATATATATTTATTGGACTTTTTATTGTCTGACTCCCCCTGTTAGAATGTGAATTCCACTATGGCAGGCTCTTTGTTTTATTATAGGTATACCACTAATGCCTGACACAGATGCATTCAATATGAATGAATGAAATTTATCAGAACATAGATATTTAAGTGAGCATTGTGCTTTAAATTAAGTATACTGAAAAAACAGCTATGTGCTTGTTCTACTGATTATAAATAGTATAAAACATTGTCGAGGACTCTTGAGTTGCCATTTGGAATAGTTTATGAAAATAAATTTTTGTTTTATAAAATAAATACATGTAATAGATTTGGTTCTAAATTACTTTTTTGGTTGTTTCCAAATTTGTGAGTCTACAAAAGGGCAAAGATTTGCCACCATTATAAATATTTGAAAAGGACATGTCTCAATTCTGAAAGGAGTTTCAAAATGAGACTAAACAAAGGCATTGAAAAAATTATATACCTTCCAGGGTGACTACCAAATTGATTGAGAAATATCCTCTACTCTCAGGATTGCTTAACTACTCATAAAGACCTAACCATTCTTAATATTTAAATGCAGAATTTTCTCAAAGAAGCAAAGCTGGCTAGGAGGATGCTATAGTAAGTCTTGATTAATTTTGCAAACATGTAATAAGCCTCTACCAACTAAGTACCAAGTATCCAATAGGCAGTGGGGATATAAAGATGAATAAAATACAGTCTCTGACTTGGAGGGCTCCCAGTCTGGTAGGGAAGGACCTGTGGGGAGGTGGAAGTGGGAATATATATACAGAGAAGAAAAATCAGCTCCATTTGTGCCCAAAGAGTGAGATTTTGAACCCTAATCAGGAATAAAGTGGATATAAATAATACATACTTCTTATTAAGGCGTTCACAATCTGGTTGTGGGTTTGAAACTTCTTCAGAAAAGGTCTGAGAACAGCTATTAAACATCTCCTATATCTATTACCATAACCATTTCCCAAATTAATGTCTCAATTTCTTTCTCTGTAAGTACTATTTGGGTAATTGAAACTTCCACTCCAGCTTCTTCTCATCCTGGCAGTCAAATAATATTATTACCATATTTTTGTTTTTAAAGCTCTGCTCTGAGCATGTTATTCTTATGATTAGAATTAGCCATTTTCCTGCTTCACACTCAGGGGCTCCCCTTCATTTACACAATGAAGTCCGAGCTTCTTAGTGGTACATATAAGACCCTCTATTATATGGCCCTTTCTTGCCTCTCTGGTATCATATCTTACCAATTCCTTCTTTACTTTAGTAACAACAAACTGACCCCTCTTAAAATGTTTTCCAGTATACCCTTTCTACCCTTTCCTTGCCAGGTTAAACTTGCCCATCCTTTAAGATTTAGCCTAACTTTCCCTAATTCCATCACCTGTTGGATACAATGCTGTATACTTTTTTTTTTTTTTTTAAAGAGACAGGGTCTCACTCTGTTGCCTAGGCTGGAGGGTAGTGGCGCGATCACAGCTTACGGCAGCCTGGACCTCCTGGACTCAAGTGATCCTCCCGCCTCAGCCTCCCGTGTAGCAGGAACTATAGGCGTGCAGCAACATGCTTATTTGTCTATTTTTGTAGAGACAGGGTCTCGCCAGGTTGCCCAGGTTGGTCTTGAATTCCTGGGCTCACGCAGTCCTCCCGCCTCAGCCTCCTAAAATGGTAGGCTTACAGGTGTGAGCCACAGTGCCCGGCCTGTATACATATCTTTACGTTGCTCTTAACTGGTTTTTCTGGGTCTCCTTGTAGATTGTACTTCTTGAGGGCTGACAGCTTTCTTTATTAGTTTTCATAGTGCCTGAAGCTTGCTAGACGCTCTCATTCCCCTTCATATATCTTAGCTCAAATGTCGCTTCTTCCTTGATATTCTCCCTGGATTTCTCTATGAATTGTATCTATTTTTGTTAAACATTTTGTTGACTTATTAGGATTTTCCAATAGCTTCATTTTCTTCCTTCTCTTACTTTCCCCAATACATTGAACGTTATTTAGGACTCTACAACCTGGGAAAGGAATCACTGCTGGAGCAGCTCGCCCTGGAGTTTCAGACCTGGGTGGTATTGAGTCCTCGGCGCCTGGAGTTGGTGCAGCTACTGGGCCTGGCAGATGTGTTCACGGTGGAGGAGAAGGCTGGCCGCATCCATGCCGTAGGCCATATGGAGATCTGCCATTCCAACATGCTGCGTTGGAACCAGACCCACCCTACCATTGCTATCCTTCCCACAAGCCGAAAAATCCACAGCTCCCATCCTGATATCCATGTCATCCCTTACTCTGACCATTCCTCCTACTCCGAGCTTTGTGCCTTTGTTGCAGCACTGAAGCCTTGCCAGGTGGTGCCCATTGTCAGTCGGCAGCCCTGTGGAGGCTTTCAGGACAGTCTGAGCCCCAGGATCTCCATGCCCCTGATCCCGGACTCTGTACAGCAATACATGAGTTCTTCCTCTAGAAAACAAAGCTTTCTCTGGCTGTTAGAAAGGAGGCTAAAGAGGCCAAGAACCCAAGGTGTTGTGTTTGAATCTCCTGAGGAAAGTGCTGATCAATCTCAAGCTGACAGAGACTCGAAGAAGACCCAGAAAGAGAAACTTTCTCCCTGGCCTGCATACCTTGAAAAGCAGCCTTCCCACCATCCTTTGCGGACCAAGAAGCAGTTGTTCCCAGACCTCTATAGCAAAGAATGGAACGAGGCAGTGCCTTTCTGTGAGTCCCAAAAGAGGGTGACTATGTTAACTGCCCCATTGGGATTTTCAGTGCCCTTAAGGTCTACAGATGAAGAGTTTATCTCTCTAAAAACCAGGGAGGAAATTGGTTTAGGGTCCCCCTTGGTACCCTTGGGAGATGATGATGGAGGTCCAGAAGCCACAGAGAATCAGAGTGCCTGGATGGGCCATGGTTCTCCCCCGTCCCACAGCAGCAAGGGCACCCCTCATCTTGCTAGTGAATTCAGGGATCTAGCACTCAAATACCTTCTGACTCCAGTGAACTTATTCCAGGCAGGGTATTCTTCCAGGAGCTTTGACCAGCAAGTGGAAAAATACCATAAACCCTGCTGAAGACAGAGTACAGAAGGACAACGTTGAGCCCACACTGCCATTTGGAAGATAGTAACTGATGGCTGGTGGGAAAGAGTTTGTTTTGGGGGCCTGCTTTTCTATCTTTACAAGACTCTTACGGGCCCACTGTGGAACAGCACTTCCCAAAACTTGTTCATTGGGGTCCTCGTGCCTATGGAATCCTTCATTTTATAATTGATTATGTTTAAGAGATACGTTTTGTTTTAAAATCTTTGGAGTATGCGTGAGCAAATTAAAATTTATTTGAAGTCCTACAGTAACTTAATCTGTTTAACCTTGTTTAACCCAGTATTTCTCAAACTTTTGTGAACATGCAATCCTCTTATGTGGGTCTGAATCAAAAACAGTCTGAAACAAAAAGGACCAGGTTATTCCTGTTGCTGTTTTGTGGTGTCATGTGCCATTCTCTATGTCCCCTTCTGCCTCTTCTCAGATCAAAATCCCTAGGGAGTTCTATTTTTAAAATTATGAACTATGGTGCTGCATGCTTCAATCCTGAACATCACTGACTTGCTGTGACCCTCCATCCAAATAATTTCCTGTCTCTGCCTCTGGGAGGGAACAGGAAGCGATGAAGAGGTCTTGAAACAGTAGTGAAAATTCTACCTCTGTGTCCTTCATGAGGATGTGCAGTTAGTATCACTGGGATTCATGTGGAACAGAGCCAGCTGGGGGGCTGGGCAACTCTCTAGCAGTACCTAGAACCCAGCTGAACAGCAAGGCTTTGGGTGTGATGGGACTCCCAGGCCTGGAGGCCCTATTTGACTGAAGCAGAGTTACAAAAGATCAAATGTGTTGTCAGATATTCCTCCAATTGTTCACATAGCTGGGATATTTGTTGCTCCCCCCACCCCTTGGATTGAGTAGGGAGCCAGAGCACACAGCCTGTTTGTTTTAGTATCCAAGGAAGAGACCAAGGAGCCAGCTGGCTGGAAGGGGTGGGGTGTACAGTCTGCCCTGTCCTTCTGCTCATAACCTGACAAAATGCCAAACTAGTAAGCAGGATAGCTGATACCACGGCTAGAGGGAATAGGCTCTGAGAGGCCACAGACTTGTGGAGCTGGGCATCTGGATCAAAACTGCTTCGGGATGGAACCTCTAGCCCTATCAATGAAAAAGGTTCCGTTTCTTGTCCAGGGGATTTAAAAGAGTTTTCTGCTTTGAGAGAGAAATACAGAGTTTAGAAAGCAGTTGCTCTTGGGAAAGCTGTACACAGCTCTGTTTTGTCAGTGACCTTTGTTGTAAGTACCAATGTTCTGTTAGGAGCCACAGCAGGTGAGGCATTTGGTGCAGCAGGAAACATGGGCACTGCCTAGGCTCAAATCTGTGTAACCCTGAGCAATTGCTTAAATTGTGGAGCCTAGTTCCTCATCTGTAAAATGGACTTGGGATGCCTACCTCTCATGATTACTTTGGAGATCAAATAATTGGTAAAATTCCCCTAGGTCAATGTCTGCCACAGGATGGGTCTTTCAGATGTTGGTTTTCTTTAGCTTCTGGTTCGAGAAAGAAACTAATCTGTATATAACAAAAGAAACTTTGGAAGTCAAAAAAATATAAAGAAAAAATTTTAATTCGTCATAGATTAATTGATTTGCTTTCTTTTAGTTTTTTTTTTTTCCTGTGCATGTAGATGTATTAAATATGTAAATGTTTTTCAAAGTTGGGGATAATACTATATATAATTTTATAGCCTACATTTTAATTTCTTGATATCTTAAGCATTTCACTCATTAGATATTATTCAAAAACATCATTTTTAATATTAATATAATACCCTATCATATGAGTATTCCTTAACTAAGCCATTCCCATATTCAACATTTTGTGTACTGTTTTTCTAATGACATATATTACAGTGAACAACCTTATGCATATATTTTGCATTTTTATTTCCTTAAATTAAATTACTGGAGGTAGATTATAGTTTTAAGTTATTGATACCAATTGTGCTGAATTGCCCTCCAGAAAGGTTTCCTGACCATCTTTTCTGCAGACAGGATAGCATTAAAATACCTTGAAGACTCATTAAGTTTAAATGAGATCACGAGAACGGTACATGTTAACACATGGAAAATCATCTCATGTGTTAACTTAATAAATATTTACTAAACTGTGTGGGCAAATTTAGCCGGACTTCCTCTAGCATCCTCCAGCTGTCTCACTTCTGTGTGGCTGAAGGTGGCTGGGAGAGATAAGGTAGTTCTCGGTACAGGGGTCCTCATATTGGCGTTATCTTCTAGCAACAAGGGAGCCCGTCTACTCTTGGCACATGCTGTGTCACACCTGTTCCTTGAAGTGGGTTCTATATGCATTCACATAGGGGAGGGGAAGCAAAAGACTGAGGAATTTAGTTGTTGGCAGCATGTTTGCATTTGTTTGGCTTTTTTTGGGAGACGGCTTTTAGCTCTGTCACTCAGGCTGGAGTGCAGTGGCACAGTCACAACTCACTGCAGCCTCGACTTCCCAGGCTCAAGAGATTCTCCCACCTGAGCCTCTTGAGTACCTGGGTCTATAGGCATGCACCACCGTACCCAACTAATTTTTTTTTTTTTTTTTTTTTTTTGTAGAGACAAGGTTTCACTGTGTTGCCCCGGCTGGTCTTGGTGTTGAACTCCTGGCCTCAAGTGATCCCCCCTACCTTGTCCTCCTAAAGTGCTGGGATTACAGGCATGAGCCCCTGTGCCCAGCCATGTTTGCATTTTCATAATGGGAAAATTCCATACTATTCTAAAAGAAAAATGTCTGCCTTCTTATACTAGAGATCAGCAGTTGTTTGATTTTCCAATAGTCCCTCATATAAAAATGCTGCATTGCATATACTTTACATAGCCAATTTAAATTATTTTTAGGCTCTAAAGATGATCCTATAGATGTATGAAGATCTTGCAATTAGGCTTGAAGGTGCTGGGAAAAAGGAGGTTCCCTAGAGATCCATTAGTTATTTAATGGATGATCTTGTGGGAGAACTTGTACTTTTCCACAAGGTGACTGACAGTGGCTTAAGTCCCGTTACAGAAAAAAAATCTGCCTGGCTGGCGTTGGGGGACCGTCTCCCACTCTTGACCCAGATTGCCCTTTGTGGTAGGAAACAGATGAGTGACTCCACTTGTTCTTCTCTTTTCTTTTTCTTTCTTTCTTTTTTTTTTTTTTTTTTTTTTTGAGAAGTAGTCTCACTCTGTTGCCCAGGCTGGATGCAATGGCACTATCTTAGCTCACTGCAACCTCTGCCTCCTGGGTTCAATTATCTTGCCTCAGCCTCCCAAGTAGCTGCTATTACAGGCGTGCACCACCACACCTGGCTAATTTTTGTATTTTTAGTAGAGACGGGGTTTCACCACGTTGGCCAGGCTGGTCTCAAAGTCCTGACCTCAGGTGATCTGCCCATCTCGGCCTCCCAAAGTGCAGGGATCACAGGCGTGAGCCACCGCGCCTGGCCCAGCCCACGTGCATATATTTTCAATGTTACCATCAGTGAGCACCTGTCAGTGTGTTAGCTGCCTCCCACCCCTCATGCCCCTCAGCCACCACCAACCACCACAAGCTGTTTTGTCTTAGATTCATGGTGCTTTCCCCTTTCTCTTCCCCAGGGGATCCCACCTATACCCAAACAGAATGATGCTGCTCTCCCTTATAATCATCTGAGTCTACAGCCACCTGTGAGGCATTCTCAGAATGGTTAAGCTTGTCTTTCTCTTGACCACAATGCTTTCATTTAGCTCTACCCTTCCATTTTTGACTGTCTCATTCCTGGGTAACTTTGTCTTCTTTGAACATATCCTTGACCTACTGGATCACAAAAAGCTCCCAGGATTCTGGGCTTGGTTCTTCTTCTGGATAAATAGCTTATTGAATAATCTTTCAATCACACAAAACTTCTGGCTAGCCTTGGGTTTGCCTGTGCCTTACATTATTTACACTATTGTATTATGGCTCTCTTACCAGTCCTGTCTCCTCTGGTTAATTTACAACAACTTTGGAGAGTGTGGGATGAAAAATTTGCCCCCTGTGCTGTTCCTTCTTCAATGTGCTCATTGAAATGTGTGTTTTTGAGGAGCTAAGGAAATTGGGTTAAGCTCACTCACCCTACTAATTAGGCTTTGTGGAGACAAAGCACCAGAGCAAGAGCAGATGCCTGCTGTTTAGGGAGTCAGGGATACAAAGTTTGGAGAAAACATGTCTTCAGGAGGAAAGGAAAGCTTTGATCAGCTGAATTTCTTCAAATTCCCACCCATCATCCAGGCTCATACCATCTGCTTTCTAATTTCCCTCTCAATGGTGGGATAAAAATCCTTCAATTAACCTCTTACTAAGAACATTTTCTCTGCTCATACACCTTCAAAAACCCAAACTATTCAGAACATTTTAGGTCCACATGATACAAGGCCCAACCTATCCTTCTAGCCTTATCTCCCAGGGTTCTCCCAATGTGCAAGACGGTAGGCCATACTGGAAAAGATGGATTTTCAAGTTAGATGTCTTGGGTTGGAATAGTGATCCTGTGACTTACTAGCTGTGCATATAATCTCTAGCAAACTACTCAGCTTTCCGGCATAAAGTTTCTTTTTGTAGAGTGGGAATAATAATGCCTACCTCATAGGGTTTGGAGGAGAATGAAATAGAATAAAGCAACCAAAGTACTTCACAAGAGTATCCAATACATTAAAAAAAAAAAAAGAAGAAAAGAAAAAGTTTTTGCCTTTGGCTGGGTGCAGTGGCTCACGCCTGTAATCCCAGCACTTTGGGAGGCCAAGGTGGGCGAATCACCTGAGGTCAGGAGTTCAAGACCAGCATGGCCAACATAGTGAAACTCCGTCTCTACTAAAAATACAAAAATTAGCTGGGAGTGGTGGCATGTGCCTGTAGTCCCAGCTACTTGGGAGGCTGAGGCAGGAGAATCGCTTGAACCAGGGAGGCAGAGGTTGCACTAAGCCAAGATCACACCACTGCACTCCAGCCTGGGCAACAGAACAAGACCCTACCGCAGAAAAAAAAAAATGTTTGGCCTTAAACTCCCTGACATACCTTAAATTCTGTTTACAGAGGAGTGACTGACATGTCCATTGCTTGCTCTGGATAATGCCATTGGCTAATCCTACCTTTCAGACCCAGAAAAATCTGAGAGATTGGCTGATGAAGTTACTTCCTGGGGGAGAGGTTCCTGGAGTCAAGTCTAACCAAAAGGGCAGTTACCCGAAGCATCCAAGGATGCATTTGTACAGATGGAAAAAGAGTAGGGTGAAATCATGATAAGCTTCAGATGCTGTGCTGAGTAGATTTCACTGTAAAATCCTAAGGCAAAGCCAAAACACCTCAGAAGAACAAGTGGTTAATCAGAGGCTCAGAGAATCCAAAGAGGTGTGCAGAGCAGAGCAGTCTGGCCTGTGCATTTCAAAACATTGTGGGTAAACTAAGGGCCAGATACTATGCTTGGTCTGGTTCTAGATTCTTCTCCCACACCAGCTGTATAAACCAACAACCTTGGATCAGTCCTGGAATTCTCCTTTTCAACTCCTGCAGAAGGAAGGCAGAACCACTGGAGAAAAGAACCATACAACTGGTGTCACCACAGATTTCAGCCTCTGGTATTTTCAAAGCTGCTTCTCATCCCTTTATGCCCTCGATCCACCTCCTCTCCCATGTACATCAGTGGTTATGACAAAGCTTTATGACTCAAACTCTTACAACATGTGAAGCCTTAGGAAGACACCTTTGAGCATCAAGGATACCAAGCTGTGACACCCTGGGGCAACTTCCCTGGACCATAAGAACAGGTCTGGTCACCCAGCCTCACCCTAAAGGTGGCAGAATGAATCCCCCTATACCTTGTTTAAACCCCAGTCATTGTCAGGAGTTCAAGTCTTTAAGGCCGGATCCTCAGCCTTCCCTCCCCTTTTTCACTAGGCTCTCAAGTCTCCTGCTCTGTGATCAGCAAATTCCTCTATGTCCTCAGCATCTTTTCTGAAACTATCCATCACCCTCTTTGCCTAAATTGAAGACTGGCTCTCCTCTGAGCACACTGCTTTCCAGCCAGCTTCTCACATACAGGCTCCTTTTTTCTCCCCCCACCTCAAGGTAAGAAGGTGACATTGATGTTCTCCTTACTCTCCTTGCTGCCTCCTAATCATTATTGCCATTTCTTCCTGTGGCCATCTCTCCTCCCATGAAGTGCATACTATCTAGCTACACCATCCCCTCCTTCCCATTCTCACTTATCAAGACTTGAGTCGCTGACTCACAGCCTTCTCCTCCTTCAGAACCCTGTCATCATTCTGGATGATTTCAACACCCTGGCCACTCAGCTTCCTTGACTTCATCTTCAAAGACCTTATTCTCCCTCTACCTCACCACCCTGTCATTACCAGAAATTATACTACATCTGAAACTTCAATTTTAAACTTTTTCTCCTGGCTTACTTGCTCAAGTACATCTGTGGGACTGACAACAAAATGAGACCTGAGTAATGAGCCAGCCAGGTAAAGACTTGGTGGGGAGGTCCGATTTAAAAATCGTTTTTGTAGAGACGAGGTCTCACTATGTTGCCGAGAGTAGGGAATAGGTAGAGGGTTCAGGCAGAATCAGCGGCTGTGATGGGATGGGAATGAGCTTTGTGCCTAAGGAACATCAAGAAGTGAGTGTAGAGAAATGCAAATTAAAACCACAGTGTGGTACCATCTCACACCAGTCAGAATGGCTATTATTAAGAAGTCAAAATGGCCAGATGCAGTGGCTCACGCCTGTAATCCCAGCACTTTGGGAGCCCAAGGCAGAAGGATCATGAGGTTAGAAGTTTGAGACCAGCCTGGCCAACATAGTGAAACCCCATCTCTACTAAAAATACAAAAAATAGCTGAGCATGGTGGCGGGCGGCTGTAGTCCCAGCTACTCGGGAGGGTGAGGCAGGAGAATTGCTTGAATCTGGGAGGCAGAGGTTGCAGTGAGCTGAGATCGTGCCACTGCATTCCAGCCTGGACAACAGAGTGAGACTCCGTCTAAAAAAGAAAAAAAAAAAAAAAAAAAAGCCAAAAAACAACAGATGCTGGTGAGGCTGCAGAGAAAAGGGAACGCTTATGCATTGTTGGTGTTCAGTGTATAAGCCCCTGTGGAAATTAGTTCAGCCCCTGTGGAAAACAGTTTGGAGGTTTCTGAAAGAACTTAAAAGAGAACTACTCTTTGACCCAGCAATCCCATTCTGGGCATATATTCAAAGGAAAATAAATCATCCTACTAAAAACACACCTGCACTCATCTGTCCAACCCAGCACTATTCACAATAGCAAAGACACGGAAGCAACCTAGGTGCCCATCAACAGTGGATTGGTTAATGGTAACTTGTGATGTGTAAAATAAAAAAAATATAACCCAGTGGACTGGATAAAGAATATGTGGTACATATACACCAGGGAATACTATGCAGCCATAAAAAGAATGAAATAATTTACTTTGCAGCAACAACGATGCAGTTGGAGGCCATTACCCTAAGCAAATGAACACGGCAACAGAAAACCAAATACCGCATGCTTTCATTTATAAGTGGAAGCTAGACATTGGGTGGTCACAGAAAGATGGCAATGACAGCCACTGGGGACAACTGGGTGGGGGGCAAGGGTTGTAAAACTATTAAGTACTATGCTTGCTACCTGGGTGATGGGATCAGTCATACCTCAAACCTCAGCATTATCCAATATACCTATGAAACAAACCTGTTATGTGTACCTCCTGAATCTAAAATAAAAGTTGAAATATATATTTCACACACACACACACACACGCACACACACACACACAGGCCAGACACGGTGGCTCACACTTGTAATCCCAGCACTTTGGGAGGCCGAGGTGGGCAGATGACCTGAGGTCAGGAGTTCAAGACCAGCCTGGTCAACATGATGAGACCCTGTCTCTACTAAAAGTACAAGAAATTAGCTGGGCATGGTGGTGCATGCCTGTAATCCCAGCTACTCGGGAGGCTGAGGCAGGAGAATTGAACCTAGGAGGTGCAGATTGCGGTGAGCCGAGCTTATGCCACTGCACTCCAGCCTGGGTGACAGAGAGAGACTCTGTCTCCAAAAATAAAAATTAAAAAAAAAAAAAAAAAAGATATATGTATAAACAAAGAAGAGTGTGTCAGAAGGAGAAGAAGAGGAGATGAGGTCAGAGAGGGTGGCAGGTGTTGGATCAGAAGTGACTTAATAGTTTAAAGTAAGAAGTTTTAATTTGATTGTAAATGTACTTATAAGCTATTGGAGTGCTTTAAATTAGGGGAGTGATATGATCTGATATATATTTTTGAAAACAACAGAGAATGGGGCAAAAATGAAAACAGGATACCACTTAGGAAGCTCTTACAGCAATCAGAGATATTGGTGAGCTGAGCTGGGAGCTGGGGAAAGGTAATTTATATTCTATTTGACTTTTTTTTTTTTTTTTAAAGTAGTGATGTGGTCTCACTATGTTTCCCAGGCTGGTCTTGAACTCCCAGCCTCATGATCCTCTCGCCTGGGCTTCCCAAAGTGCTGGGATTACAGGCATGAGTCACCACACCTGGCTGGATTTACACTGTGTCTAGATAGGAATCTTTTAGAGCACCTTTTTATTACAAGCAGTTACAGTGAAAAAGAATACCTTTTCCTCCACCAAAGCTTTCACAAAGAAAAAGTGTATCTGTAACCATATGTATACACAAACTAATATATAAATACATATATTTGTGGGGAATGAGAAAACAGGAAGAAATGAGTAAGCCAGTTTATAAGTAAATAATTGGAATATTTTATGAATTAACATTATTTCCTACAATAGGCATGTTTTATAACTATCTTCTTAAAAGAAATAGCATGTTTTACTTGCTTTGGAGTCAACACAAGTCTTGGGGTTAGAGGTTACATTTCCTGAGAAACTAAGAATCTTCAATTTAAAAAACTTCATTAATCAGACAGTACTTACTTTTTATTTATTTATTTTTTGAGACAGAGTCTCACTCTGTCGCCCAGGCTGGAGTGCAGTGGCGCGACCCCGGCTCACTGCAACATCCACCTCTCAGGTTCAAGTGATTCTCCTGCCTCAGCCTCCCGAGCAGCTGGGACTATAGGCACGAACTACCATGCTCAGCAAATTTTAGTATTTTTAGTAGACACGGGGTTTCATCGTGTTGGCCAGGGTGGTCTCAAATGCCTGAACTTAAGTGATCTGCCTGCCTCAGCCTCCCAAAGTGCTGGGATTATAGGCGTGAGCCACCGCACCCAACGCTTACTTTTAATTTTAATTTTTATTTATTATTATTATTTTTTGAGATGGAGTTTCACTCTTATTGCCCAGGCTCAAGAGCAATGGCATGATCTCAGCTCACCGCAAACTCTGCCTCCCGGGTCAAGTGATTCTCCTGCCTCAGCCTCCCGAGCATCTGGGATTTCAGGCATGTGCCACCATGCCTGGCTAATTTTGTATTTTTAGTAGAGACGGGGTTTCTCCATGTTGGTCAGGCTGGTCTGGAACTCCCGACCTCAGGTGATCACCCCTGCCTCGGCCTCCCAAAGTGCTGGGATTACAGGTGTGAGCAATCGTGCCTGGCCTTTACTTTTTATTTTTAAATTATTAAGATTATTATAGGGCCAGGCACGGTGGCTCTCGCCTATAATCCCAGCACTTTGGGAGGTTGAGGCAAGTGGATCACGAGGTCAGGAGTTCAAGACCAGCTTGGTCAAGAAGGTGAAACCCCGTCTCTACTAAAAATACAAAAATTAGCTGGGTGTGATAGTCCCAGCTACTTGGGAGGCTGAGGCAGGAGAATTGCTTGAACCTGGGGGGCAGAGGTTGCAGTGAGCCGAGTGTGCGCCACTGCACTCCACCCTGGGCAATGGAGTGAGACTCCATCTCAAAAAAAAAAAAAAAAAAGACCTCAGGTGATCCGCCCACCTTGCCCTTCCAAAGTGCCAGGATTACAGGCGTGAGCCACCATGCCTGGCCATATTTTTTTTTTTTTTTTTTTTTGAGATGGAGTCTCGCTCTGTCGCCCAGGCTGGAGTGCAGTAGCGCGATCTCAGCTCACTGCAAGCTCCACCTCCTGGGTTTACGCCATTCTCCTGCCTCAGCCTCCCAAGTAGCTGGGACTACAGGCGCAGGCCACCTCGCCCGGCTAGTTTTTTTGTATTTTGTAGTAGAGACGGGGTTTCACCGTGTTAGTCAGGATGGTTTCGATCTTCTGACCTCGTGATCCGCCCGTCTCGGCCTCCCAAAGTGCTGGGATTACAGGCTTGAGCCACCGTGCCCGGCCAATATTTTTAAATTTTTAAATATTTCCCACACAACATAGATGTATCAAGTATCCATATTTGTTATTCTATATTTCACTTCTCACAGACTTTCTAATTTCACAGGTAGTATCAGTAGAGATGAATATTAGTAAATTTAGGATTTCTTTTTTTTTTTTTGAGATGGAGTCTTGCTCTTGTTGCTCAGGCTGAAGTGCAGTGGCACAATCTCAGCTCACTGCAACCTCTGCCTTCTGGGTTCAAGCAATTCTCTTGCCTTAGCCTTCCAAGTAACTGGGACTATAGGTGCCTGCCACCACACCTGGTTAATTTTTATATTTTTAGTAGAGACGGGTTTTCACTGTGTTGGCCAGGCTGGTCTCAAACTCCTGACCTCTGGTGATCTGCCCACCTTGGCCTCCCAAAGTGCTGGGATTACAGGCGTGAGCCACCATGCCCAGCCAGGGTATCTTTTGGAAGTACCACTGAAGACATTTTCTGATGGATGGAATGAGGGAGTTAAGGAAAAGGTATTATCATCTTCATTTTCAGGATGAGGAAAGTGAGGCTCATTAAGATGCCCACCATCATACCCTAATACCTACCAGAGTCAGGATTCCTATGGACGTCAGGCTCTGAAGCTCCTATTTTTCTATACTGGAATCCTAGGAGCAGTGAGGTTGGTCAGGTAAAAGCCTATTTCACATCAGAGAATTTACCCTCTAGGGTTTTCATAGAGCACATTCCCCTATCCTACCCTGAGTGAAAAGAACCACTTGTTGACTGCTTACAGGTTTCATCAAAGTGAGTTTACAAAAGTAATAATAAAAAAAATTAAATTCACAGTCAATGATGATAATTGTTATTTTGAGGTTTCTTCTTTTTAAAATAGAGATGAGGTCTTGTTATGTTGCTCAGGCTGGTCTTGAACTCCTGTCCTCAAGCAGTCCTCCTGTCTCGGCCTCCCAGTCCTGAAGTTCTGGAATTACAGGCGTGACCGATGTGAGGTCTCCCTCCCTCCCTGACTTCTTTCCTCCCTCCCTTCTTCTCTTTTTTGTTTTTGTTTTTGTTTTGAG
The DNA here is from genome assembly GCF_024542745.1 of Macaca thibetana thibetana. Taxonomy (NCBI): domain Eukaryota; kingdom Metazoa; phylum Chordata; class Mammalia; order Primates; family Cercopithecidae; genus Macaca; species Macaca thibetana. The sequence continues at coordinate 113,253,138 of NC_065578.1, forward strand.
ACAGGATCTGGCTCTGTCACTCAGGCTGGAGTACAGTGGCACAAGTCTCAATCTCTTGTACTGAAGCAATCCTCCAACCTCAGCCTCCCTCTCAAGTAGCTGGGACCACAGGTGCACACTACCACACCTGGCTAATTTTTAATTTTTTCTCATAGAGATGAGGTCTCACTATGTTGCCCACGCTGGTCCTTCAACTCCTGGACTCAAGCGAGCCTCCTGCTTCAGCTGAGATTACAAGTAGGAACCATTGTACCGGGTCCATTTGAAGTTTCCTAACCCCTATTCTATAGTTAACTGATCCTGATGCTTTGAGCACTGTGAATAAGCACTCAGTAATTTATTCATCAAAACAGTTATAGCACCAACCATGTGTAAGGAATTGTGCTGGGCAGGGGACACTTCATTGGGGCTTTTGGATTTCTGAGTTTGTGGAAAGTGCAAAATGACTTAACACAAATAATATTCAATTATTAAATTTCAAGTTCCTGTTCTGCTTCATTGCCCTTTTCATGTGGGTCTCTGTGCCTTCCCAAACCATTTATTTTGGTTTTAGATGTTGCTTGAAATTGATGATAGGGAAAGACATATGGAATGCAGATGCTAAATGCTGTGTAACAGTTGGTGAAGGAAAAGGTGAGAATCTTAGAGTGGGGAGGATGACTTTTTAAAAAAGAAAACGTGGCCGGGCGCGGTGGCTCAAGCCTGTAATCCCAGCACTTTGGGAGGCCGAGACGGGCGGATCACGAGGTCAGGAGATCGAGACCATCCTGGCTAACATGGTGAAACCCCGTCTCTACTAAAAAATACAAAAAACCTAGCCGGGTGAGGTGGCGGGCACCTGTAGTCCCAGCTACTCGAGAGGCTGAGGCTGGAGAACGGGGTAAACCCAGGAGGGGGAGCTTGCAGTGAGCTGAGATCCGGCCACTGCACTCCAGCCTGGGTGACAGAGCAAGACTCTATCTAAAAAAAAAAAAAAAAAAAAAAAAAGGTGAGAAACTACAGAACAGAGGAAGCATAATAATGAGAAATGATGACCCAAGGAAAGGGAGTAAAAGCACTATTCCTTGCTTTTGCTAAATAAACGGTTGGTATACGAGAAAAGTGAGAAAGAGTAAGATCATTATGTGTGGAAAAGGGAGACATTAGAAATGATTATGGAGGAAGGAGGGTCTGAGGAGTCGTAACATGGGTTGTACAAGGAGTCAAGGCATTTGTTCTTTCCCCTACAATAGTCTCTGGGTTGACCCTTGAAAATTAAGGGTAATTGTGCCTTGTCTCTAAATCCTGAAAACCTCCCTCCCTGCCACCCCACTTTTATTTATTTATTTATTTATTTATTTTTTTTTTGAGACAGGGTCTTGTTTTGTTGCCCAGGCTGGAGTGTAGTGACAAGATCATAGCTCACTGCTGCCTCAACTTCCCGTGCTCAAGCAATCCTCCCACCTTACCCTCCTGAATAGCTGGGACTACAGGTGTGTGCCACCATGCCTGGCTAATTAAAAAAATAAAGTTTTATCCTCCATGACATCTGAATAAAATTGTTTTAGAGACAAGGTCTCACTATGTTGCTCCTTTTTTTTATTTAGATAAAATTGACATATTACAAACATTTTAAAGTGGACAGTTACTGCATTTAGTGCATTCACAATGCTGTGCAGCCATCAGCATGCTCTAGTTTCACCTTCCCTTTCATTTATTAGGAAAGCTTGTATTCAAATCTTCTTTAATCCCATAGGATGCCGCTTCATCCAAACTCCTGTTCCACTATTCCATCATTTCTGCTAGAACGCAGTCCCCAAAATGTCCATTATTCTAATCCCTGTCACTCTCATGCTAGATATTGTCCATCATGAAACCAGATGAGGGGCCAGAACAACTTTTCCTGGTTTATTCCTGTGAGAAGAGAAGTGATAGAGAACGTTGTCAAAATGATTCATTTCATGACTTCTCAGATGTAGCTTATGTGGACCCAAGCAGATTCCTTGGATATTAAGAGCTGAATATGGGTATTGACCAGAATAGATTCTATCATTCAGTTGGACCAAACCATTCTTCCCAGCTTGTCAGTCACCACTCATACTATTAGTAATCCTGTGTAGGAACCACACAGCTTCTGCCCCCACTATGCCACTAAAACCGCTCTCTTGAAAATCAGAATCTATCTATCTATCTGTCTGTCTGTCTGTCTGTCTATCTATCTATCTATCTATCTATCTATCTATCTATCTATCTGTCAGTCTATCCATCTATCTATGTATCTAATCTATCTACCTTAGAGATGGGGGTCTCAATATGTTGCCCAGGCTGGATTTGAACTCCTGGGCTCAAGCAATCCTCCTGCCTCAGCCTCCTGAGAAGCTGGGACTACAGGCACATGCCATTATGGACCAGCTAGCCGTGACCTTTCCATAAGCCCCTGAGGTATGGGGATTGTTTCCTAGAGAAGTTAGCTATCCCTAACTATTCATTTGAATAGGCAATGTACAGTGTCTGCCAAATTTCCCTATGCAAGCTTTCTCTGTTAAGGATACTCAAAAGGAGTCTTAAGAGAAGAATCTTGGTGATACCTAAGTCTTGCAACTCTGAGGAAAGGGATTAGTAGGGAAACTAAAGGGCTGACATTCATATCCAAGCATTCAGTAATAAATCATTGTGGGCCTAGTGCTCAGATCTTTTTTGTGGGGCGGGGACGGAGTCTCGCTCTGTCGCCTAGGCTGGAGTGCAGTGGCGTGATCTCGGCTCACTGAAACCTCTGCCTCCCGGGTTCAAGCAATTCTCTGCCTGAGCCTCCCAAGTAGCTGGGATTACAGGCGCCCGCCACCACACCTGGCTAGTTTTTGTATTTTTAGATGTATTTAGAGATGGGGTTTCACCATCTTGGCCAGGCTGGTCTTGAACTCCTGACTTAGCAATCCACCCACCTCGGCCTCCCAAAGTGCTGGGATTACAGGCGTGAGCCACCATGCCCGGCTCAGATCTTATTTTCTAATATAGTTCCACATTAAAGAAATAGCAATCCAGGACTCCTCAGAGAAATTGCTGATTCTGGGGCTGGGGCATGGAAAGTACAAGATGAATCTGGAGCATCCTATTTTGGAGACATGCTGAAAAAGACACAGGAGCCAACTTGAAAGGGTATCCATGACTAAATCTGGAAAATTCAAGTTCCAAAATAATTAAGGACAGTAATGAATTATAAACCATTGAAAAAAGTAGTAGTCCATAAGTCTGTATCATTAATAGATAACTAAAAAACCAACTAACTAAATAAGAGACAAGGGAGGATTGGTACAGGCAAAACACAATAGATGCTAAATCTAGAGGAAAACGTTTAAAGAGGAGCCAGATATTTGCATTGTCTAAGATGTGTCCCCATAGATTGCTCATTAATTACAAGGAAAAAATAGTAAATGCACTGTGAGAAATCAGATCCTTTGACAAAGTAATCAAAATTACTATCTCCAGTGAAGGACAGAGAGACATTATGTGCCTTCGGATATAATATCCTGAGGGCACAATATCATACATGAAGTATTCTGGCCAGAAATGGATAACCTGAATCTAATTATAAGTAAACATCAGACAAACATAAACAACAAACCTAAAATGAGGATATCCTAAAATGAATAACTTTTTTTTTTTTTTTTGAGACGGAGTCTTGCTCTGTCGCCCAGGCTGGAGTGCAGTGGCCGGATCTCAGCTCACTGCAAGCTCCACCTCCCGGGTATACGCCATTCTCCTGCCTCAGCCTCCGGAGTAGCTGGGACTACAGGCGCCCGCCACCTCGTCCGGCTAGTTTTTTGTGGTATTTTTTAGTAGAGACGGGGTTTCACCGTATTAGCCAGGCTGGTCTCGATCTCCTGATCTCGTGATCCGCCCATCTCGGCCTCCCAAAGTGCTGGGATTACAGGCTTGAGGCACCGCGCCCGGCCTTTTTTTTTTTTTTTTTTTTTTTTTTTGAGACGGAGTCTTGCTCTGTCGCCCAGGCTGGAGTGCAGTGGCCGGATCTCAGCTCACTGCAAGCTCCGCCTCCCGGGTTCACGCCATTCTCCTGCCTCAGCCTCCCGAGTAGCTGGGACTACAGGCGCCGCCACCTCGCCCGGCTAGTTTTTTGTATTTTTAAAGTAGAGACGGGGTTTCACCGTGTCAGCCAGGATGGTCTCGATCTCCTGACCTCGTGATCCGCCCGTCTCGGCCTCCCAAAGTGCTGGGATTACAGGCTTGAGCCACCGCGCCCGGCCTTTTTTTTTTTTTTTGAAACGAAGTCTCGCTCTGTTGTCAGGCTGGAGTGCAGTGGCGCCATCTTGGCTCGCTGCAAGCTCTGCCCCCGGGTTCACGCCATTCTCCTTCCTCAGCCTCCCGAGTAGCTGGGCCTACAGGCGCCCGCCACCACGCCCAGCTAATTTCTTTTTGTATTTATGGTAGAGACAGGATTTCACCGTGTTAGCCAGGATGGTCTCAATCTCCTGACCTGGTGATCCACCCGCCTCGGCCTCTCAAAGTGCTGGGATTACAGGCGTGAGCCACCGCGCCCAGCTGTGAAGAACATTTTATTACCCTTTTACCAGAAAAAGGCCTGTATTCTTCAAAAATATCAAAGACAAAGAAAAGCTGAGGAACTGTGCCAGATTAAAGAACACTAAAGAGACATGACAATTAAATGTAATATATGATCCTAAACTGAATCTTGTGCTGGAAAAGAAAAAAATGCTAAAAAAGATGTTATTGGATCAACTGACAACATCTGGAACATGGATGGTAAAGTGTTACAGCAATGTTAAATTTCCTGGAGTCAATAATTGTATGTATTTTGTTTATATAAGATAATGTACTTATTAGGATATTCAAGTATTATGTGGTAAACGAGCATGATGCATGCAATTTACTTTCAACTGCTCAGAAAAAAAAAATGTATGTGGGCCGGGTGTGGTGGCTCACACCTATAATCCTAGCATTTTGGGAGGCCAAGGTGGGTGGATTGCCTGAGCTCACGAGTTCGAGACCAGCCTGGGCAACACGGCGAAACCCCGTCTCTACTAAAATACAAAAAAATTAGCCGGGTGTGGCGGTGGGCACCTGTAATCCCAGCTACTCAGGAGGCTGAGACAGGAGAATCACTTAAACCCAGGAGAGGGAGGTTGCAGTGAGCCAAGATCGCGCCACTGCACTCCAGCCTGGGTGACAGAGTGAGACTGTCAAAAAACAAACAAACAAAAAAGCATGTATGTGTGTAATATAACTCTATCTATCTATAACTGCAAATGATAAAGCAAAAGGGGCAAGATGTTAATAATCTGGGTAACAGGTATATGGGTCCTCTTTTTGTCACTCTTGCAACATATCTGTATGTTTAACATTATTTCCAAATAAAAAGTATCCTGGGTTCTGGATTTGAAAAAAAATCATTGAAGTTCTCCTCCTGTTGGCTCAAGAGACTTTTCTGCTTTTTATCCTTTACTGCAGACCTTCACGCTAATCTGGTTTTCCCAGTTTCACAACCTGTTGATTTCTATTTAAATTCTCTTTTTTTCCTAGCCCCTAGGATTCATAATTTGTTTGAAGAGTTTGCCTAGCTTCATGGTTCAGTTTGTCTCAAGACACAGCCTTCTCGTCAGCTTCTCCTATTTGGTCTTAAGCACTGCCACTCTTGGGCAAGTGACTTCTTGCCTGCAACACTGAATCTAGGCTCTAGGTCCTAGAAGGATGTCAGACCCTGAATGAGACTTGAATGCTTCCAATTGCTAACTGCTCCATCTCCCTCTCCAGCTGCTCCGTCTTTGTTTAGGAGGATATATTTCACATATCTGCCCCTTTCTCGCCTTCTTTCCTGTTTAATCAAACCCTCATCATAGTTTTCTGATTAGGATCCCTTTCTCCAGTCTTTACCCACTCCAGCCATCTATCTTCCTTCACCATCACTAGTTCTCTCTCACATTACCCATCTGAATAAACTTTTTTTTTGAGACAGAGTCTCGCTGTGTTTGCCCAGGCTAAAGTGCAATGGCACGATCTTGGCTCACTGCAACCTTTGCCTCCCGGGTTCAAGAGATTCTCCTGCCTCAGCCTTCTGAGTAGCTGGGATTACAAGCATATGCCACCACATCCGGCTAATTTTTGTATTTGTAGTAGAGACGGGGTTTCACCATATTGGCCAGGCTGGTCTCGAACTCCTGACCTCCAGTGATCTGCCACCTTGGCTTCCCAAAGTGCTGGGATTACAGGCATGAGCCACTGTGCCTGGCCACCTGTGCGAATAAACTTCTAACAGCTCTACATTGCCTTTCAAAATCTGACTCAATTTACCTTATTACTTCTATATCCTGCCACTTCTCTGCTTAACTGTAAGCTCCTTCAGGGAACAGACCATGCCTTTTCTTCTGTGTCTCCTTAATTTCTTTTTTCTTTTTTTTTTTTTTTTTGAGACGGAGTCTCACTCTGTTGCCCAGGCTGGAGTGCAATGGTGCGATCTCGGCTCACAGCAGCCTCCACCTCCTGGGTTCCAGTGATTGTCCTACCTTAGCCTCCCGGGTAGCTGGGATTACAGGCATGCACCACTACACCTGGCTAATGTTTGCATTTTTAGTGGAGATGGGGTTTCACCATGTTGGCCAGGCTGGTCTCAAACTCCTGACCTCAGGTGATCTACCCGCCTTGGCCTCCCAAAGTGCTGGGATTACAGGCATGAGCCACAACACCCAGCCCCTTAATTTCTTATATAGTGCCTGGCACACAGAAGATGCTCTGTAAATAGTTACTGAATGGACAAATGATGAAACTTTGAAACTTCTTTGACCTTACTATGCTCAAATATCACTTCTGATGTTCTTCTCCGACTCTCTCGCTTATCTTACATATGTCTGCACACGTTTTTGCCTCAATAGACTGTAAGGTGCCTGAGGGAAAAGACCATGCCTTATTCACCTGTCTCATGCATACCTGACCCAGTGTCTAGAAGAGTGTATAGCACAGAGCAGGCACACAGCAGTTTGCTGGATGAATGAATGAATTATACTAAAGAGGAGAAAATACAGACTTTAAGAAGCTCCCCGTATAGTGAGAAAGACTGAGGACCTAAAAGCAATGAAAATAGAGGTTAACAAGTATAAATAAAGAAGGTACAGGTTAATTTAAGTAATCAGATGATGATGTAGAATTCAAATAAAATAAGAGTCAATCAGCAAAGGTTCCCGAGAGGTGAATTCTGAGAGATATTTGAAAAGAGGAAAGGGACATGCCTTGAGAGAGCAGGAGTTTAGGAACATGTCAGAGAGTTAGGTTGAACGAAGGCATGATAAACAGTGTGTTTGAAGCTTACATTTTGAGCAGGATCTGTTATACCCAGACCACAGGTTTCTGCCTTTTTTTCTGGCTCATCAAGCAGGCACGTTTACCCACTCTTTTTGTCTTCATATTTCCCAGGTTGGCCCAACGCGAGGACTTTAAGTTCTTTAAGTAGTTGAAGGAAGTTTCTGTGAAAATATGCAAACAAAACTGCCTTGTGGGATCGAACATTTTTGGTAACCCTACTTCTCTAGGGAAATAAACTTCCCTGTTCCAGATAAAATGGAACTGCTCCCCGTGTTGTTAAGCCAGAGAGAAAGTCAAATGACTTCCCTTAAATGGTACTTTAGCACATTTTACAAAAATTATAGTTTTTTTTGGTGTGTGTGTGTTATGGGGATCCAGGGAAATCAAAGATGTTAATGAGTGAGATCTGAGAAACAAAACTTGATAGTAGAATTTTGTCTTAGCCACATCTGCCCTTCTCTTCAGAGAGTATATGCAAATACCGATGGTGCCGGACAGTCACTTTCTAGGGCTCAGATCACTGCTGCCTCTAGCACTTGTGGGATGGAAAAAATGAAGAGATTACAGTTGCCTTAAAAACGTCCCCCACTTCAGGAATCTGAATATTTTACACAGCAAGAGATATATCGGAAGTCCTACAGAATCTCTTGATTTTGGGAGGTCGCAACTGCTTTTCCATTAGGATAACCTAATTTTCAGTGTCCTTTTTCTCAGAATGTTATACCAACGCGTTCTGTTTCCTAAATACCCAGCCTTACTTCCTTCTGGTAGAGGCAAGAAAATTATGCTAGCATTCGCTCACTGCATGTTTTGAGCGTTTAAGTTCAGATTACAGCTATTCTCTCTCTTCCTAATGTAAACACAGGTTCCCAAGGCGGCAATGGGAGACTCCCCTAAGGGGCTCTTGACGTACAGGGAGACTTCCAGATAGGGTACACAGATGTCACATTGCTAGAACGTCTCTAGACGGCAACGAAACATTAAAACCTAACCTGAGGTAATCCCTCACCGGCAGTGGAGCTCCTCTGCTAGGCACTGTCTTCCTGTACACTGCCCAGGCTCTGGGGGTGTCACACTAGACTGTGGTGATGTCACACTAGCTGGGATGACATTTTACAGTTGGATCCCCTACCACTGCCAGGCACCTTTAAATCACCGCGGAGTCTACGGTGCAGAGGGGGCGGGAAGCCCAGCCCCCGCACTCGATCCACGCTGGCTCCCCACGGAGGCCCACCCACTCGAGGCCCACCCACTCCCACTGCGATCAGTACTATGCGGTCGTCCTAGAGAGTCCATTCATCTGCACTTCCGCCTCAGTAGGTGTCATGGCGCGGGGCGGGTGAATAGTTCCGGCGAGGCGGGGCCGTCCGGGTTGAGGGGCGGCCGCTCGGCGTTCCGCTCGTCGGGTCTGGCGACAACGGCGGCTGCGGAGCAAGGGGCCCGGCGGTAGCCCCGGACGGCAGCAGGAAGCCGAGGCGGGAGCGCGCGGGGCTGAGGCGGCGGCGGCGGCGGCGGGAAGGGGCTGGGTGGTGGAGCGGGCGGGAGGCTGAGAAGGCTCCCCCTGCGGGACGGGCGCGGGGACGGCTCCGGGGGGCGGGGGCCGGGGCCCGGGCCGGCTCGCGCGGGGGGTATGATGACCCGGCGGCGGGGCCCCAGATCTCGTCTCCTCCGCCGCCTCCTCACGGCAGCCCCAGCTCGCGGCTGAGAACCAGACACACCGGCGGTGAGTGGGGACCAGCAGGAGGGGGCCTCGGCGGGGAGGGACTTCCCCTCAGCTCCCCGAGGCGGGGCCGGCCGCCGGCTCTCTTGGGGCGCCCATCCTGCGGGGGGCGCCTTCCTCAGAGGGCCCCTGCCCGGGACCGGGCGCTGCGTCCAGCGGCCCGGCGGCTCGCGGCCGCTGAGGGGATTGCGTTCCCAGGAAGGTGGGCAGGCTCTGGGCTGTTTTTCGGGACAACTCCCCCTGCCTCCTGCCACTTCTCGCCTGGGCGTGTTGTCCTTAAGTGACAGGGGACCGCCTTGCGTCTTCTCACTCGGCCGGTTTTTCCCCGGCTGTCGTGGCAGGTTCTCAGTGTGTGGCTTGTGCGTGTGTATTTCACAGCTCTGCTTATCACCATGATTTTGGGTTATTTGTGCTGTTTGGGACCAGGAAGCCGTGCCTGGAGCGGACGACAGTGGGATGGGTGTGGAAGCTTTTCTGTCGTCTTCGCTGATGTTCTGTAGTCGTTAGGCTTGTAATTTGTAATGACGGTGGAGACTAGGTGAGACCAGCCCACCTAATGTATATCTGTGCAAGGCAGATCTAGAGGTCTGGCCCAAAGGGAAACTTTTGCTGTCACCACTTTCAAAGCTTTCGTTAAAAAAACAAAAAAGGAAAGGTGGAGAAACAACCAAAATTCTGGTAAGACCCACACTGTTCACAGGTCTGTGGGGAAGAGTCCCCTTTTTGTGCCTAGCAACCAAGACCTGGAGTTCTGTCTCCAGGAGCGTTGGTCTAACCTCCAGTTTGTTGTGGTGACGAGCAGCGAGCAATGGCCTGTGTTTATGCTGGGCGAGCTTTCTTTCCTGCTTAGGAAGGGGAGTTGAGGATGGGAGGATGGGGGTAGGGAAGAGGGGGAAAACACCCCCAGGCTCCAGTAAGTCTTGTCTTTACTTAACCACTGATTCTGTTGTAGGTAGACTCATTTAGAGGCAGTCCTAGATGCTCTTTCTTGTCTATTAGTGACACTTTGGGAATTCTCAGTAATTGCATCAAAATAATACTTTCAGCTATAGACTCTCTGTCCCAATCTGTCCTTTATCTTGTTTCTTAGTAACTGGTGAAAACAGCAGTGTGGCTTCCTGCTCCTGATGAAATGGGGTTAAATTAAGTGGCTGATGCCCTCAGCAAACCTACAATTTTCCTTTTGTTTGTGTAAAGCTATTTTTGATTTCTGGTCTGTAGGGTTTTTGGGTTTTTTTTTTGTTTTTTTTTGTAAGATTATAGAGAATGCAAACCATTACTAGGTTTTTAAATATAGAAGCCTAAAGCTTTCTATAAAACATTTTAAAATCTAACAAATCGTTTGACTTAATTTTCATTATTCATCTGGTGATTTTGGATCTTTACATGCAATTATCTCAGGGTTCTGTGTTATAATGCTGGTATGATGAAGGGTGTCATTGACTTTTAAGATACTGTTCCTGGCTTGAAGGATATTTTAGTAAAGTACTTGCGGTTGGAACTGGAGGCAGCCAAGCCAGTAAAGCATCTTAGAATAAAATGGTGAATGAGATCTTATAAATATACTGACTCTGGTTGGCAAGTAGAACTTTTGCTGGTGATACCTTCATAAATAGTTTATCCTATCTCTCGACACTGTAGTTTTGTGGATTTTAGAGCAAGTTTGTTGGTAACTTGAGAGTTCAAACCAAACCAGAACTTCCTTCTAAAAGAAAAAGATAATCTCAAAGTTCACAATTCTTTGGAAAATAGACTTCTTTCATTCTCTGCTTTTGTTTTTATAAGCAGAGCTCCATCAATGATTTGTTGGTACAAATCAGTGAGTCATACCGGCCTTGTGAAGTTCTTACACTTGGAACTTGTGCAGCTTGTTATATATTGTAACTGGTCTTGTAATTTGAAGTAATTTTGCAAACATGAGCTGCTTGATCTGCCACCTGCATGAGGTATAACAGTCTGTATTTTTTAGGTCTTTTAAAAAAAAGTTTACTATTATTCCTCCCGTTTTCTTCCCTTCCTCTCCCTTCGTGCCATTCTGAACACAAGTCATCAAGATTATTTTCCTTTGAGTACCACTTCAACAATCACTGGTTTGTCTTTTGGTTCCTTTTGTTTTTGTTCCTGATCTTCCTTTTAGTTGTTGGAACCCAGCTCCTAAATGCCTAATATATTCCTGTAGTGCGTAATTTGGCACTTCAGAAATTTATATCCTGTTTTCATATTTTTCTTTCTTTTTCATGTGTTTTATCATTTCAGCAACATTTTAAGTTCTTTGAAGGTAAGGAAACTGACATTTCTTTTAGATTCTTTAAGGGTACCTGGTACAGTGCTTTCCCAGAGTGCTTAAGGAAAAGGAATGAGAAGACCTGGATTCTTTGCCAGCATTGCTACTCATTAGCTCTGGGTAAAACTCGTTTGGCCTTTTTGGATCTGCTTTTTTTTTTTTTTTTAAATTTGAGACAGGGTCTTACTTTGTCACCCAGGCTGGAGTACCATGGTGGGTTCAGGCTGGAGTGCCGTGGTGGGTTCAAGTGATTCTCATACTTCTGCCTCCTGAGTAGCTAGGACTACAGGCACTACAGGCACGCACCACCATGCCTGGCTAATATTTGTATTTTTAGTAGAGATGGGTTTTTGCCATATTGGCCTGGCTGGTCTCGAACTCCTGACCTCAAGTGATCCACCTGCCTCGGCCTCCCAAAGTGCTGGGATTACAGGCATGAGCCACCATGCCTGGCCTGGATTGCCTTTTTCTCATCTTGGAATTAGGGGGTTTTAGCATCTTTTAAGGTCCCTTTTATCTGTAAGAGTTCCAGTACTTTTTTGCCAGCATCTTCTGCTCCAGTTAAATATATCTCCTTACTCTACACAGCTTTTTATTTTTCCACATCCTTTGGCGTACTAGCATAGCAAAAGTCATCTCATTCTTCTGAAAGAGCCTCCTCCATCTTCCATTCTCCAAACTGCTATTGCCTTACTTAAGTCCCGTTTTCCTTCAGCTTTTGCTGGCATATTGTTTATATTTCATATTCGTCTCTGCTTTGTTAATTTTAACTTTTTTTATCCTGGAAGCTCCTCAAGGTATAGTTTTCTTAATTCTAAACTTTATAGACGTATAGACCGTCATGTGCAGGTACTAAAATATGGTACCTTTTTACTAAATACAAAGCACTTTTTTTTTTTTTTGGGATAGAGTCTCGCTCTGTTGCCCAGGCTGGAGTGCAGTAGCATGATCTCGGCTCACTGCAAGCTCCGCCTCCCGGGTTCACGCCATTCTCCTGCCTCATCCTCCCAAGTAGCTGGGACTACAGGCGCCTGCCACCACACCTGGCTAATTTTTGTATTTTTAGTAGAGATGGGATTTCACCGTGTTAGCCAGGATAGTCTTGATCTCCTGACCTCATGATCTGCCCGCCTCAGCCTCCCAAAGTGTTGGGATTACAGGCGTGAACTACCACGCCTGGCCAAGCACTTTTCTTTTGTTCTGTTGCCATAGTCATTCCAAATAAATCTCAGTGAACTATTGATTTTGATACAAAGCAACAGCCTCTGCCACATTGAAGAAGTAAGCTTTAAGTACAGACTAGAAGGGTAAGTGAAAGTTAGGAAAAGAAAAGTCTAAGGGGGAAAATGAACTTCAGAGAGGAAACGTGTTGAAGGAACTAGGGCCAGAGAAGGCAAGGCATATTGTGGGAACCCAGAGAGACTTGGTAGTATTGGAAGAGAAAGTTCCTGGGGAAAAGCGCAGATGAAACAAGGCTATGCAGGTAATCATGGTCCAGATCTTGCAAGGCCTGGTAATCCAAAATAGGAATTTTTTGGTCTTTTTCCTAAGTTTTTAAGTGGGGGACAGATACACTTTTTTTTTTTTTTTTTTTCCAGCTGTGCATTTTTAAAGCTTCAGTTGAAAGGTGAATAATGAATTGGGAGAGGGGAGCTTAGAAAAGGGGCTTGAGGATAGCATCATGGCTCACACCTGTAATCCCAGCACTTTTGGAGGCTGAGGTGGGTGGACCACTTGAGCCTAGGAGTTTGAGACCAGCCTGAGCAATATGGTGAAACCCTATCTCTACAAAAAATACAAAAAAATTAGCGGGGCGTGGTGGCATGTGCTGGTAGTCCCAGTTACTCTGGAGGCTGAGGTAGGAGAGTGGATTGAGCCCTGGAGGTCAAGGCTGCAGTGAACAAACCATGATCATGTACTGCACTCCAGTCTGGGTGACAGAATCTCAAATAAAGGGGGGAAGTTGAAAGTACAGTTTGGAGGAAACCAGTTAAGCTGTTTAAGTATGGAATTGTGCAGTAGAGGTGGAGAAAACTTAGGAGAGTAGAGAGGTGTTTGTTGGAAATAATTTTCTTCCCAAACTTGTCTCACTTTGGTTTTACAGAAGGTGTACTCTTATCATCTGTAAAAATATGTATCAGAGTATGTGATCGACAGTATGTACACCTGTGTTCATGTCATCTGAGGATAAGTGCTAGAACAAGAAATCAATATATAGTACAGTTTTTAGGTCATTTGGCTAACCAACTGTTAAATTGTATGAAGGAGGCAAAGATGACATTGAGCAAAAGCAACAGGAATTTATTACTGGTGTGTCAGGAAAAAGGTTACTGAGGGGTAAGGACAAATCAATGGAAAATGATTACCTTGGTTGTCATATCCAACTGTTCCATTCAGGGTTATAATATTTGGATGATTTTAATAAGATTATCTACCTATAGTGCTTATAGTGTGGAGCACCCAGTAAACGATGTTAAATGAATGTGACCATGCCAGGGAGTGGGAAAGTTGTTAATCTGTTTTTGAAAGCCTTGGATTCTAGCAATTATCTTTTAGCAATAAATACAAGTACCAATGGCCTTTTGCCCATCATTGCTAATTTGGTATTAATGCACTGGGCAAATTTATCATTATATTGAGATGACTAAGTCCTTGGAAAGTCAGGTTTGAAATGTAAAGACTTCATTCATTGCTGGAGTCAAAAGGTGCAGCATTTTCAGGAAGTCAAAAATAGCTTTTTATGCCAGGTACGGTGGTTCACACCTGTAATCTCAGTATTGTGGGAGGCCAAGGCAGGGGGATTGCTTTAGAGCAGGAGTTTGACACCAGCCTGGGTAACATAGTAAGACCTCATCTCTGAAAAAAAAAAAAAAATTAGCCAAATGCGGCATATGCTTGTAGAAATTAGCTAAGCGTCCTGGTGTATGCCTGTAGTCCTAGCTACTTGGATAGCTGAAGCAGAGGATTGCTTGAGCCCAGGAGTTCGAGGTTACAGTGAGCTGTGATTACACCACTGCATTTCGGCCTCAATGACAGTAGCGAGAACCTGTCTCAAAAAAAATAAAAATAATAAAATAAATAAATAAATAAATAGCTTTTTTAAAAAAAAACCAAAAACTTTTAGGTTCAGGGGTACATGTGCAGGTTTGTTACATAGGTATGTCACAGGGGTTTGGTGTACAGATTATTTTGTCATCCAGGTAATAAGCATAGTGCCTGACAGGTATTTTTTCTGATCCTCTCCCTTCTCCCACCCTCCACCCTGAAGTAGGCCCTAGGCCCCAGTGTCTGTGGTTGACCTCTTTGTGTCCATGTGTTCTTGTTCTTTAGCTCCCACTTATAAGTGAGAACAGGCAGTACTTGATTTTCTGTTCCTGTGTTTGTTTAGGATAGTGGCCCTCCAGCTTCATCCATGTTGCCTGTTGCTGCAAACGACATGATCTCCTTCTTTTTTATGGTTGCATAGTATTCCATGGTGTATATGTACCACATTTCCTTTGGTCTACCGTTGATGGGCATTTAGGTTGAATTTCATGTCTTTGCTATTGTGACTAGTGCTGCAGTGAACATGTGCTTGTGTCTTTATGGTAGAATGATTTATATTCCTTTGGGTGTATACCCAGTGATGGGATTGCTGGATCTAATGGTAATTCTGTTTTAAATTCTTTGAGGAATTGCCACACTGCTTTTCACAATGGGTAAACTAATTTATACTCCCACCAGCAGTATAATTGTTCCCTTATCTTCACAATCTTGCCAGCATCTGTTATTTTTTGACTTCTTAGTAATATTCATTCCGACTGGTGTGAGATGGTATCTCATTTTAGTTTTGATTTGCATTTCTCTAATGATTAGTGATGTTGAACAATTTTTCATACGCTTGTTGACTGCAAATGTGTCAAAAATAGCGTTTTAATTTATTGGGTTGCTATTCACATTGAATTAAAAATATCTGTAATTTGCCTCATAGATTCTGATATATAGTAAGTTTTCCACAGGTGTTAATTCTGTTTTTGTTGTTGTTTGAAAGCTCTCCACCTAGGAAGAGACTTGCCCCCCGACTTGCAAAGGCAGGTTTGATGGAACATAGTATCTTTATCCTGTGTCTAGAAATTGCTATTTTAGCTGAATTTCAGAGTAGAATATAAATAAGAGTCTGTTGGTTTTTCTAGGCCATTGTGATTCTGTATTTTCTTCTCACCTTGTGTTAATTGAGGTCAGAATGAGTCTCAGCCACATTGTAAGAGCCCTGGTGGTCCGATACTGACTTTTTGTACGTCACACCCTTGCTGTGGGGAAGACCAGTGAAAGAATTCTGAGTTGTCCTTTCCCTTTGGGTGAACTAAATTTGTCCTTATGGATAAAGATTATAATCATTTAATATTAAAACATTCTGAAAAATGTCCTAGAACTTGTGCTTTTTTCAATGCGCAGTGTGAAGATCTGAAATCATAAGTAATCTTTTATTATGTTTTTTGGGTAAAAAGTTGGCAATAATGTTACTCTGCTAAATGCAAAATTTTATAGAGTATCTAGTTACGAATACTTTTTTTTTTTTTTTTTTTTTTTTGAGACGAGTCTCGCTCTGTCACCCAGGCTGGAATGCAATGGCATGATCTCGGCTCACTACAACCTCCGCCTCCCAGGTTCAAGTGATTCTCCTGCCTCAGCCTCCTGAGTAGCTGGGATTACAAGTGCACGCCACCACGCCCAGCTCATTTTTGTATTTTTAGTAGAGATGGCATTTCACCATGTTGGTCAGATTGGTCTCAAACTCCTGACCTCATGATCTGCCTTCCTTAGCCTCCCAAAATGAATACATTTTTAAAAATTTGGTATTTCATGAATTCTTTTCAGTATTATTACTTTTATGACCCCCCTATTCCTAGACAGTTGCTGCAAACTGCAAATTTTCTATTTAGATTCTTTCACTACTTTCAGTTACATAGAAGTCGTGTTTATGTTTTTTGATAGATTGTTAAAATTAGCAGGTGAACAATATTAACATTGTTAATGGAAAACAAATTTAGAAAATTTGCTTCCTTTTGTTGTTCAACAGGTTGGCTTAATTTTATGACAAGAAATACTTATATTTTAATAGGTGCATTTTGTAAAGGAGCTACTTGGTTTCAGATTTTTCTTTTATTATGTTTGGTATTTCAGTGAAGTAGATAGAACAAGATGATTTGTAAATTCAGTCTCACAGTTAAATTGTACTGACCTTAACTTTTAATTTGTACTTTTTTTCCTCTTCAAAGTTTATGTAAATTATGGAAACTCTTAAAGTAAATCTCAACTGGGTTTTAGAAATTGAAGGCAGAGGATTTGTTCTTTCCAGCTGACTAGTCCAGTGCAGGTGGTTTCTAGTTGTATTCAGGCACAAAGAAATGCACATACTGCCTTTTGATGTTCTGTAACATCCTTTGTCATGTTTCCTTCCTTTCTTGTTGTGTGTGTTTATTCTCTTGTGATTAGTAACGTTATACTATATGGATTGGAGTAGAGACCTCCCCCATGACTCAAGGACCACACAGATAAAAGGGAGGGAAGACATTAAAAAAAACAAAACCAAGGACCAAGCATTTGAAGATACTGCATTTGAATATGAGTGGTAGGGAGTTGTATTTAATAGATAGGAGATTGGTAGGCAGGGGTCAAGTAATTCATCCAACAGATATTGAGTATGTATATATTGTCAGTCTGTAGTAGGCTTTGGTGGTATAAGAGAAGAGCAAGACAGAGATGGTACATGTCCTAGAGCTTATACTGTAGTTGGGAATGTAGCATTAAAGAAATGCTTTCAAGTTAACAGGGTGCTGTGGGAATGCATGGTAGGGGCAAGGGATGATCATAGGGAGCATTTCTGCATGTGGCAGAGGTGACAGAGGGCAGTTTTCGCAGCAGAAAGTCTTAAACATATTTAGAGGGCCTGGAGGTGAGTGGCCTTCCAAGAACTAAAGAAAGAAGGGCAGTGTGGCCAGAATGACGGTTGGGGGAAGGGAATCAAAGTGGGGAGATGTTGGAAGGCAGCAAGCAGATTTTGGAGTGCATTTTAAGGCAGATTGAGACAGGTTTTTTTTTTTTTTTTTTTTTTTTTTGAGACAGAATCTAGCTCTGTTGCCCAGGCTAGAGTGCAATGGAGTGATCACAACTCACTGTAGCCTCAATGTCCCAGACTCAGATGATTTTCCTGCTTCAGCATCCTGAGTAGGTGGGACCACAGGCATGTGCCACTTATACTTGGCTTTTTTTTTTTTTTTTTTTCCAGTAGAGATGGAGTCTCCCCATGTTGCCCTGACTGGTCTTGAATTCCTGGGGCTCAAGTGATCCTTCCACCTTGGGCTCCTAAAGTGCCAGGATTACAGGCATGAGCCACTGTGCCTGGCCTAATTTTTCTTTTCTTTTCTTTTTTTCTTTCTTTCTTTCTTTTTTTTTTAATGTTAATGCTTCCCAGGCTGATCTTGAACTTCTGAGCTCAAGTGATCCTCCTGCCTGGGCCTCCCAAAGTGCGGGAATTACAGGCATGAGCGACTATATGGCCAGCCAAGTTGAGTATCTTGGAATTTATCTCCAAAGCAATGAGAAACCCTGGGCGAAGGGGAAGCAAGATGGTTGAGAGAGCGGTTATCCGATTTGCATTGTTTAAAAGCAAAGATCTATTAAGTGGATTAAAGGAGATTAGTTTGGAAGCTACTGTCAGTTTGAACTAGAATGGTGCCAATAAGGTTAGGGGAAAAGGGCTGATTTGAAATATACTTAGGAGGTGGGGGGCAGTGGCTCACGCCTGTAATCCCAGCACTTTGGGAGGCTGAGCGGGGTGGATCACCTGAGCTCAGGAGTTTGAGACCACCCAGGCAACATGGTGAAAACCCATCTCTACTAAAAATACAAAAAAATTAACCGGGTATGGTGGCGCACGCCTCTAGTACCAGCTACTTGGGAGGCTGAGGCAGGAGAATCGCTTGAGCTCCAGAGGCGAAGGTTACAGCGAGCCGAGATTGCGCCCCTGCACTCCAGCCTGGGCTACAGAGTGAGACTCTGTCTCAAAAAAAAAAAAAAATAAAAAAAAGAAATAAAAGAAATATACTTGGGAGATGAAATGGATAAGATAGAGATTAGATGTGGAGGAATAAGGGAGAGGAATGAGTCGGGATAATAGTATTAAATATGTGTTAGACACTATCACTTTACAGGTATTGAATCATTTAATTCTCAGAACAACCCCATGAGGTAGGTATTGCTATCACCATTGTGTAGCTGAGGAAACAGACATCCTTGATTTTTTTCTTTTTTTTTTTTGAGAAAGGGTGTCACTCTTTCACCCTGGCTGGAGTGCAGTGGCACGATCACAGCTCACTGCAGCCTCTACCTCTGGGCTCAGGTGATCCTCTCACTTCTGCCTTCTGAGTAGCTAGGACTACAGGCATGTGCCACCATGCCTGGCTAATTTTTTGTTTGTTTTTTGTTGTTGTTGTGTGTGTGTGTGTTTGTTTTAGAGATGGTTTCACCATGCTGCCCAGGCTGGAGCTCCCTGATTTCTGGCTTGAGGCACTGGATGTGTAATGGCATCTCATAATTAAGATAGAAAACTGAAGGTGGGGTGGAGGCTCATAAGTTTAATTCTGAATGTATTGAATATGAGGTATTTATAAAATATCCAAGTTGCAGTGTTAAGTAGTCATTTGGATATCGGGTTTGGAGTTCAAAGCGAGAGAATTCTGGGTTAGAGATAGAGATTTTAGTCTTTTGCAGATGACTAATTCTGAGGAGTAATTATTAAAAAAGGGGAAAGTGTAGAGCAAGGAAAGGGGGATTACTATAGAGCCCCAAGGCATATGAAATCGGATGGTTG
Source organism: Macaca thibetana thibetana (assembly GCF_024542745.1). Classification (NCBI taxonomy): domain Eukaryota; kingdom Metazoa; phylum Chordata; class Mammalia; order Primates; family Cercopithecidae; genus Macaca; species Macaca thibetana. Next base: position 113,272,302 of record NC_065578.1, read on the forward strand.
AAAATGGAGAAGATAAATATAAAATGGCTTGTATGCTATGTCAGATGTTTGGACTTTATTCTGAAAAGATAGCTTTCAGTTTAATCTTTGGGCATATTGAGCTGGAAGTGTCTGTGGGATATTCAGGGACAGAAAGCTGGACTATTCTTTATCCTTTCCTCATATTTTTCTGCTAACTTTCCTTGGTTCTTCAGAATATACTCCCTAGCTTTCTCATCATCCTGGTTACTTTTTCTTTTTCAATTTTAGTATTTTTATACTAGAGACAGGGTCTCACTATGTTGCCTAGGCTGGTCTTGAACTCCTCAGCTCAGGAGATCCTCCTGCCTTGGCCTCCCAAAGTGCTGGAATTAAAGGCTTGAGCCACTGTGCCTGGCCCATGCTGGTTACTTTTTTCTCTTAAAATGTGGTAGACAGTTGAATGCATTTTATGTATGACTTGAGCAGAGTGGATAATCTTCACTTTGTCCAGCAGGTTCTGTACACTGTTTCTATGAATATAGGCCAAGATTGAATTAGTTTTTGAGGAGAACATTATTACATCATGTTTCTTTTATCAAGTAAAAGTGTGTGTGTATACGTTTTAAACCTAAGCCTTGTATCTCTTATCCTTGTGGTTTAATTCCTCCTTTCTCTCAATGTAGGTATGGCATCACAGCTGCAAGTGTTTTCGCCCCCATCAGTGTCGTCGAGTGCCTTCTGCAGTGCGAAGAAACTGAAAATAGAGCCCTCTGGCTGGGATGTTTCAGGACAGAGTAGCAACGACAAATATTATACCCACAGCAAAACCCTCCCAGCCACACAAGGGCAAGCCAACTCCTCTCACCAGGTAGCAAATTTCAGCATCCCTGCTTACGACCAGGGCCTCCTCCTCCCAGCTCCTGCAGTGGAGCATATTGTTGTAACAGCCGCTGATAGCTCGGGCAGTGCTGCTACGTCAACCTTCCAAAGCAGCCAGTCCCTGACTCACAGAAGCAACGTTTCTTTGCTTGAGCCCTATCAAAAATGTGGATTGAAACGAAAAAGTGAGGAAGTTGACAGCAACGGTAGTGTGCAGATCATAGAAGAACATCCCCCTCTCATGCTGCAAAACAGGACTGTGGTGGGTGCTGCTGCCACAACCACCACTGTGACCACAAAGAGTAGCAGTTCCAGTGGAGAAGGGGATTACCAGCTGGTCCAGCATGAGATCCTTTGCTCTATGACCAATAGCTATGAAGTCTTGGAGTTCCTAGGCCGGGGGACATTTGGACAGGTGGCTAAGTGCTGGAAGAGGAGCACCAAGGAAATTGTGGCTATTAAAATCTTGAAGAACCACCCCTCCTATGCCAGACAGGGGCAGATTGAAGTGAGCATCCTTTCCCGCCTAAGCAGTGAAAATGCTGATGAATATAATTTTGTCCGTTCATACGAGTGCTTTCAGCATAAGAATCACACCTGCCTTGTTTTTGAGATGTTGGAGCAGAACTTATATGATTTTCTAAAGCAAAACAAATTTAGCCCACTGCCACTCAAGTACATCAGACCAATCTTGCAGCAGGTGGCCACAGCCTTGATGAAGCTCAAGAGTCTTGGTCTGATCCACGCCGACCTTAAGCCTGAAAACATCATGCTGGTTGATCCAGTTCGCCAACCCTACCGAGTGAAGGTCATTGACTTTGGTTCTGCTAGTCATGTTTCCAAAGCTGTGTGCTCAACCTACTTACAGTCACGTTACTACAGGCAAGTGGCAAATGCTGAAAATTGTATCTTAGGCTAGAGTTCTGTCCTTATATTTAACATATACCCCATAGCCTACATATAGCAGTGAATTTGTTTATAGATTCTGAGATAGAAATAGGATATGTTTTAGCTCATTCTGTGTGTGTGGCATTCCTATATATGACATTTTCTTATTTCTGAAATTTTATCTAGCACTGGAAAAATTAACTCAGTCTGATTCTGAAAGTTGTTACTAGTTGAATTATACTACCACCCGGTTCTTTTCTTTATTATCATTATACCTCATTTTCCCATTTTATTTATTTAATTTATTTATTTATTTTGAGACGGAGTCGCGCTCTGTTGCCCAGGCTGGAGTGCAGTGGCACAATCTCGGGTCACTGCAAGCACCGCCTCCCGGGTTCACGCCATTCTCCTGCCTCAGCTTCCTTGAATAGCTGGGACCACAGGCACCCACCACCATGCCCAGCTAATTTTTTTGTATTTTTAGTAGAGACGGGGTTTCACCATGTTAGCCAGGATGGTCTCGATCTCCTGACCTTGTGATCTTCCTGCCTCTGCCTCCCAAAGATCTGGGATTACAGGCGTGAACCACCGCACCCGGCCTATTTATTTATTTTTTTGAGATGGAGTTTCACTCGCCACCCAGGCTCGAGTGCAGTGGTGTGATAACGGCTCACTCAGCCTCCACCTCCTGGGTTCAAGTGATTTCTCCTGCTACTCCTGTCCCGAGTAGCTGGGACTACAGGTGCCTGCTACCATGCCTGGCTAATTTTTTTATATTTAATAGAGATGAGGTTTCACCATGTTGACCAGGCTGGTTTCAAACTCCTGACCTCGGGTAATCTGCCTGCCTTGGCCTCCCAGTGATTACAGGCAGGAGCTACCATGCCCAGCCATTTTCCCGTTTTAAAGAGTCTTGAAATATACAAAGATATTTATTTATTTGTAATGAATCTGAGCATATGCTGCTGTTTTTTCGAAGCTCTTACCTTGGCAGGTAAAATAACTTGGGAATAACTCCAGCTTTAACTCTAGTAACATTTTATTCTTTTACATTTTCTTCTGTAGTAGCATGAATTGGATTAGATGATTGCTACAGTCTCTTCCTGTCTTAACATTCTCTAAATACTTTGAACTTATTGGGTTATCCTAGAATGGCCTTGACCCAAGTACCTTACACTTTAATGATATATATTTCTAGATTGATACTTTTAATGTAGTTACCGTTTTAACATATAATAATTATTGGGACAGTATGTAAATGCTGATATATATACTTTTGTCTATATCATAACCAAGGCTTTTAAAATGTGCTTTTTGTCAGCACCCATTTACTTACTTGCCTAGTTATTAATTTTAAGGAATCTAATACTTAGTTTTAATGGCCATACATTAAATACAAATCATGTAAGCATCCAATCAAGAAGTGAAATAATAAACAAAAACATAGATAACCTATAAAATATGTTTATAAGGAGCTATACATGCCAGATACCTGTAATAAAATTTGAGGAAATAGAAATTCTGAATTAATAATTTTATATTATGTGTGAAAATAATATGAAGATATTTTAACCCATGCAAGGACTCAGAAAAAATGTCATCTACATGTTTACTTTTTTTTTTTTTTTTTTTTTTTGAGACAGAGTCTCGCTCTGTCGCCCAGGCTGGAGTGCTGTGGCCGGATCTCAGCTCACTGCAAGCTCCGCCTCCCGGGTTCCCGCCATTCTCCTGCCTCAGCCTCCCGAGTAGCTGGGACTACAGGCGCCCGCCACTTCGCCCGGCTAGTTTTTTGTATTTTTTAGTAGAGACGGGGTTTCACCATGTTAGCCAGGATGGTCTCGATCTCCTGACCTTGTGATCCGCCCGTCTCGGCCTCCCAAAGTGCTGGGATTACAGGCTTGAGCCACCGCGCCCGGCCTACATGTTTACTTTTTTAAAAACATTGTGGTAAGATCTTTGTAATAGGAAGTTTACAATTTTAACCATTTGGTACCACTCAGTATGTTAAGGATATTCACAGTGTTGTGTAACCATCACCACTATTTCCTAATGTTTTCATCACCCAAAACAGAAATTCTAACCATTAAGCAATAACTCCCTATTCTCCCTTCTTCCTACCACTGGTAATCTTGATTTGACTTTCTGTCTCTATGAATTTGCCTATTCTAGATACTCCTTGTAAGTGGAATCATACAATATATGTCTTTTTGTGTCTAGTTTATTTCACTTAGCATAATGTTTTTGAGGCTGATCCATGCTGTAACGTGTATCAGAACTTCATTCCTTTTATGGCTGTATAATATTCCATTGTTTGTATATACCACATTTTGTTTATCCATTCATCTGTTGGTAGATATTTGGGTTGTTGCTACCTTTAGGCTGTTGTGAATAATGCCACTATGAACATTGGTGTACAAGTATCCTAGTCCCCATTTTCAGTTCTTTTGGGTATATAACTAGGAGTGGAATTGCTGGGTCACATGATAATTCTATGTTTAACTTTTTGCAGAATTACCAAACTATTTTCCACAGAGGCTGCACCGTTTTACATTCCCACCAGCAGTGGATGAACATTCCAGATTTCTCCACATTTTCTCTAACATTTGTTATTTTTTTTTTATTTAAAAAAAATTGTTTGTTTATTTTTACAGAGACGGGGCTCCCTCTATTGCTCATGCTGGAGTGCAGTGGCGCGATCATAGTTCATTGTAGCCTCCAACTCCTGGGCTTGAGCAATGCTCCCTCCTCAGCCTCTCAAGTAGGTAGGACTAGTCACACTCCACCATACCTGGCTAATTACTATTATTTTACTTTTTGTGGAGATGGGGTTTTGAGGGTCTCATTTTGTTGCCCAACCCGGTCTCAAACTACTGGCCTCAAACCATCCTCCTGCCTCAGTCTCCCAAAGTTCTGGGATTACAGGCATGAACTACCATTCCTGGCCTTGTTTTGGTTTTTAAATAATAGCCATGCTTTTTTTTTTTTTTTTTTTTTTTGAGCTGGAGTTTCACTCTTGTTACCTAGGCTGGAGTGCAGTGGTGTGATCGCGGCTCACTGTAGCCTCTGCCTCCCGAGATTCTCCTGCCTCAGCCTTCCGGGTAGCTGGGACCACGCGGGCACCTGCCACCACACCCAGCTAATTTTTGTATTTTTAGTAGAGATGGGGTTTTACCATGTTGGCCAGGCTGGTCTCGAACTCCTGACCTCAGGTGATCTGCCCTTGGCCTCCCAAAGTGCTGGGATTATAGGCGTGAGCCACTGCGCCTGGCCAATAATAGCCTTTTTTTTTTTTTTTTTTTTTTTGAGATGGAGTCTTGCTCTGTTGCCAGGCTGGAGTGCAGTGGCACGATATGGGCTCACTGCAACCTCCACCTCCCAGGTTCAAGCAGTCCTGCCTCAGCCTCCCGAGTAGCTGGGACTATAGGTGCCACCATGCCTAGCTAATTTTTGTATTTTTAGTAGAGACAGGATTTCACCATGTTGGCCGGGATGGTCTTGATCTCTTGCCCTTGTGATGCACCGGCCTCAGCCTCCCGAAGTGCTGGGATTACAGGCATGAGCCACTGGGCCCAGCCAATAATAGCCATTCTTATGGGTGTGAAGTGGTATCTCACTGTGGTTTTGATTTGTATTTCCCTAATGATTAATGATGTTGAACATTTGTTTTATTTTGTTTTGTTTTGAGACAGAGTCCCACTTTGTCATCCAGGCTGGGGTGCAGTGGTGCGATCATGGCTTACTGCAGCCTTGACATCTCAGGCTCAAGCAGTCTTCCCACCTTAGCCTTTCGGTAGCTGGGACTATGGGCATGCACCCCCACACCTGACTAGTTTTTTGTAGTTTTAGTAGAGACAGGGTTTCACCGTGTTGCCCAGGCTGGTCTCAAACTCATAGGCTCAAGTGATATGCCCGCCTCAGTAACCCAAAGTGCTGGGATTACAGACATGAGCCACCATGCCCAGCCTGGCATTTTTTTATGTGTCTGACATTTGTATATCTTCTTTGGAGAAATGTCTATTTAAGTCCTTTCCTCGTTTATTGAATTGGGCTTTTTGTTGTTGAGTTGTATAGTCTATATACTAAATTTTCATCTATTCCTTGGGTTGCCTTTTTACCTGTTGATAGTGTTTGACACGGAAAAGTTTTTAACTTTGGTGAAGTGCAGTTTGTCTACTTTTTCTTTTGTTGCTTGTGCTTTTGGTGACTTACCCAAGAAGTCATTGTTAAATCAAAATCATACAGATTTTCCACTGTTTCCTGCTAAGAGTTTTATAGTTTTAGCTCTTTTATTTCAGTTTTTGATTCTTTGTTGATTTTTGTCTATGGTCCAAGTTACAAATCCAGTGTAATTCTTTGGCATGTGACTATTCAGTTCTTCAAACACCATTTGCTGAAAAGACTGTCCTTTCTGCATTGGGTGGTTTTGGCACACTTGTTGGAATCATTTGAACATATATACAAATAATTCTTATCTTCTATTGCTTTCCCATTTTCAGTTTTGGGCTGTCTATTCCATTAATCTATGTATGTCTGTATGCCAGTACCACACTGTTTTGATTATTGTAGCTTAGTAGTAAGTTTGAAATCAGGAAGTGTGAGACCTCCAACTTTATTCTTTTTCAAGATTGTTCTGGCTATTTGGGGTCTTTAAGAGTCCATATAAATTTTAGGATGGGTTTTTCTATTTTATACAAAAATCATAATTACTTTTTATTAAGGATAGCATTGAATCTGTAGATTGCTTTGGGTAGTGTTGACAGCTTAATATTAAGTCAGTCCATCCTTATTTTTTTATATCTTTTTACAGTTTTTTTTTTTTTTTTGAGATGGAGTCTTGCTCTGTCGCCCAGGCTGGAGTGCAGTGGCCGGATCTCAGCTCACTGCAAGCTCCGCCTCCCAGGTTTACGCCATTCTCCTGCCTCAGCCTCCCGAGTAGCTGGGACTACAGGCGCCCGCCACCTCGCCCGGCTAGTTTTTTGTATTTTTTAGTAGAGACGGGGTTTCACCGTGTTAGCCAGGATGGTCTCGATCTCCTGACCTTGTGATCCGCCCGTCTCGGCCTCCCAAAGTGCTGGGATTACAGGCTTGAGCCACCGCACCCGGCCTTTTTACAGTTTTATAAAACTGGTGATTTTTACTTGAGGTGAGGTAAAGAAACTCTTAGAGCCTTCGTTTTCTGGTTTTATGCTGCCCTAGGCAACCTTGGCTAACTTTAAGAATCTCATCTCCGTTTATTTATTTATGCCTTGGGAGATTTAAGTTCCAACTACATTTGCTTTTTAATACTCCCCTTTGAGCAGTCTCACCACCAGCCACACCCACATACATATATATAGCATACTCTACTGGTGAACTGAAGAGTTCAGCACAGCATCCCATTTTGAGTCCTCAGGAGGGACTAGGCAGACCACAGCTGAAGGAGGAAGGCTGATCAGCTTTTCCTTTCTGTCTTCACTGTGTGTACAGGTGTTCTTTAAGTACTTGTTTGCCCTGTCAAAGACAAAGTGCATTCTCTTGTGATAACAGAGTAGTTTTTAAATTGAAAAAGAGAGAGCAATAGGAGATAAATATTTTTTGACTTTGTTATAATTGGGGCATGTTAATACAAAATAAAACGAATTATTTGACTGCTTAGCTTTCTGTAATATGTAATTCTTTTGAATAATTTTCAATGTTAGGTTGCTGATCTTTGTATTTTTTTATCCTTTTAATTTAAGCTGTCAATTGATTCATTTTGGTTTTTTTTTTTTATAGAAACTACAATTTTCAAATCTTCAAAGTTACCTTCGACAAAGCTTTCTTTAAATTCACTGCATTATAGTTGTTGAGTGTAATTTTAAGTGGAGCTAAGTTTGCCTCTTAAAAACAGGAGTTCATTCTGTGTGTTACTGAGTAATTACTCTGTATACTGAAGTTCAGTACCCAGGGCTTGACTGTGTTTAGGATTTAACATGAGTGTTCTGTTGTGTCACAGTAATACTTGATAATGAGCCTAAGGCAGATGGAATAGCAGCTCAGGCATTCCTTCTTTATCACTAGTTTTATCCGCAATGGTCCTCTTAAGCTTCTTTCATGTTGCTTTGTTGCTGTATTAGAGACCATTAAGTCCTCACCCTTCTGTCTTTCAAAAAACCTCTGTGAAATCCTTTTGGCTGGTGAAGCATTCTGACTCCAAAGCTAGTCCTCCTCTTACCCTCCTTTTTAGTTTACATTGCATTGTCTTTCTGATAACTTGCCAAAGTATTATCAGCTCACATAAATTTGCCACCTCGCTGTGTCCATTGGTCCTGGGCATGGCTAAATGATTCAGGCAGTGGAAATAATATACTTTATTCTCTGGCTCACTGTAAATGTGCACAGACTCCAAGCAAAGCTCCTGTCTTTGGGGCTTGAGTTTTAGAGACAAAGGTTTGCCATGCTTACAAGCTGAATGTTTTTCCCTACTGAACTAGCCAGCCTTTATTTCAAGCTGAATCACTTTGTTACTTATGGAAGGAAAAGGTCTAGAGAAGGAGAATGTATCTTCCATTTATCCTAGACAAACAAATAATCTAATTTCCTCTGACAGTCAAACTATAGTTTCACCTAAGCCACTGATGCAGGAAGTTAGGTTTTAAGTAACCTCTGTAATCTGGTAAGTAAGTAGGTTTGATGTCTCTGAGATAGGAAGAAAGAAATGAGAATGTTCATGGAAATAATCAGTGATTTGTGTTAAGTGATTCTAACCTTAGCTTGCTCTGGGTGCCAGTGAAATTAACCTCAACAATGTTGGTTGGAAGAATTTTTCAACTTAAAGAAGTTTGAAGCTGGGGAACCAAAAGGCAGGGATTGTTGTTTCTATCACTTAACTGTAATAACTAAAGCCTGTTTAGTATTTGTTTTTTAAGGATGGGATGTGTCTTCAGAGAGGAGACTTGCCGTCTTCAAAGCACAATCAATGCCATTTTCCTACTGAAGTGAACACGGCCAGTTTTAAACAGTTTCTTTCACTTTCCTGTGCTTCTGTAGATAACCTTTTTTACTGCCCAGTTGTTAGAATGTTAAAGCTGGAAAGGGACCTGGAAGAGTAATTATCTAACTCCGCTTCCTTATTATACAAATGAGGTAGAACCAGAATTTTACTTGTCTATAGAGTTTATACTGAGGGATTAAGAAATAATGAGGCCAACAGGAAAGATGTAATGAAAATAATTCTAATAATTATAATCTGGATGCACAGTTTAAAGTATTCAGTTCTTAGAGATGAACCTGCCCTAGTGATGCCTTACTGTTCAGTAAAGTAGAAAATAACTTGTCTTTTTGCTTCATAGAGTTTGGGTAAGTCTAACATTTATAGGCCCAAATAATACAAAGCCCTCAATGAACTAAGCAGCCTTACTGGTTTTTTGTTTATTTTTGAGACAGGGTCTCAGGCTGGAGTGCAGTGGTGCAATCATGGCTCACTGCAGCCGTGATCTCCTGGGCTCAAGTGATCCTCCCACCTCAGCTTCCCGAGTAGCTAGAACTACAGGCACGCACCACCATACCTGGCTAATTTAAAAAATTTTTTTGGTAGAGATTGGGTCTTGCTGTGTTGCCCAGGCTGGTCTCAAACTCCTGCTTAAGTGTTCCTCCTGCCTTGGCTTCCCAGAGTGCTGGGATTATAGGTGTGAACTGCCGTTTCTGGCTGTATATATATATATATATATATATATTTTTTTTTTTTTAACTGCTTTCCTTTTTTGTTTTTCCTTTTGCTATTTGCCTTTTTATAAGGTGGATATGGTAGAGTTGCTGTTTTGACTGAGCTTTTGCTGGAAATCCTTAACTGCTTTTGTCACTCCAAAAGCAGGGTGAGACCAAATGAAAAAACTTTCAGCCAATCTTCAGTTTGTTTTTAAAAAACGGGACTTGGGGGCTGTGGGAAGTGATATTTTCCTTAATTTCCCAGAAAACTTTAAGCTCTAGACAGTTATATTATTGCTACCTCCCCCCCCGCCCCCCGACGCAGTTTCTCTCTTACGCTCAGTCTGGAGTGAATTTATGTAATCTCGACTTACTGCAACCTCCACCCCCTCAGGTTCAAGCAATTCTCCTGCCTCAGCCTCCGGAGTAGCTGGGATTACAGGCACCTGCCACCACACCCAGCTAATTTTTGTATTTTTAGTAGAGACTGGGTTTCACCATGTTGGCCAGGCTGGATTTGAACTCCTGACCTCAGTCTATCCACCCATCTCGGCCTCCCATAGTGCTAGGATTACAGGCGTGAGCCACTGCGCCTGGCCTATTATTGCTGCCTTTTAAAAAAGGAAGTTATAGAGTGGCCTGGCCATTCTTTGTGACCTACCTTTTGGACTTTAAAATGTCTTTCTAGTATGGTAAGAATAGCAAAATCAATATGCTGCCCTCCAATTGATGCTTTGGAATGTTCTAAACCCAGTTTTTATTTTGGCACATAGCCAGTTGTGCTCCCCCTGCCAGCTATTTTTGGCACTGTCATGAACTTGGAAATTAATGATTCTGCTCACTAGGAGTAGAAAATTTTGTTCCTTTTCAATTTTAGAAAAGCTTTTATGTTGTTTCTGGGTAGTCTTACTCACTAGCTTATTAATGCGCTTGTCAAACTTGTGCAGTGTTAAAAACATGCCCTTATGGTTGAGATTTCATTGAACTCTGAAATTCCATCAGTAATATGTGCTTCTAGCCACCTGTAACAGGAATATCACTTTTGAGGGTTACTTCTTCTCTTTTTTCTTTTCTTTTTTTGAGACAGAGTCTTACTCTGTCACCCAGGCTGGAATGCAGTGGCAGGCACCATGTCGGCTTACTGTAACCTCCGTCCTGGGTTCAAGCAATTCTCCTGCCTCAGCCTCCTGAGTAACTGGGATTACAGGCACCCGTCACCACGCCTGGCTAATTTTTTATATTTTTAGTAGAGATGGGGTTTCACCATGTTGGCCAGGCTGGTCTCAAACTCCTGACCTCAAGTGATCCACCCGCCTTGGCCTCCCAAAGTGCTGGGATTACAGGCGTGAGCCACCACACCTGGCCAGTTATTTCTTTGGTAAACAAAACCACAGTTCAAATTAAATACTACAAAAACTGATGATATTGGTTGTTCCATCCATAGCTGTTAAAAAGTGTAAGCCTGAAGAGGCTTGGGTTGACTGCTATTTCTGTTTAAGGATCAGAAAAGCTTTCAGGCCCTGTGGAGTCCCCAGATTTACTATTTTCTAAGGGCCACTATTTATGTATAAATACTAGGGGGGGATTTTTTTTCTTTCCTTCTATGCCTAGTTTGCTTAGATGGGGAGGGATATTCTTATTTAGGGAAATTATATTCTCCATGCTTAATCCTTGCCTTCCCTCAACCCCCTGCACATATACACAAAGCAACAATAAGCACGTATCACTTGAAAGTAGTTTGAGAAACCTAAGTATTCTGTGAGGGGACATGGCCAGTTAGATGGTTCTTCATGGAGAGATCTGTTTTCCATTTAACTCCTGTTACATGAGGAATCTGGATCTGGATCTGGATCTGGAATGTCCTTATAGATTGTAATTCCATGACTTGTAAGAAGGAAAGGAAATTCTTTGGAGAAGATGATCAAGTGTCTAAGAGCCGAAATCTTGGATCCAGATAGCTTGAGTATCATCCTTTTTCTTTTGTTGAGATGGAGTCTTGCTCTGTTGCCCAGGATGGAGTGCAGTGGCACGATCTCAACTCACTGCAACTTACGCCTCCTGAGTTTAAGTAATTCTCCTGCCTCAGCCTCCAAGTAGTTGGGATTACAGCCGCCCGCCATCATGCCCAGCTAATTTTTGTATTTTTAGTAGAGATGGAGTTTCACCATGTTGACCAGGCTGTTCTTGAACTCCTGATCTCAAGCAGTCCACTCACCTTGGCCTCCGAAAGTGCTGGGATTACAGGTGTGAGCCACTGCGCTGGCCAAGGGCACCATCTTTTAGTAGTTGTATAGCCTTCAGCAAGTTACTTTAACCTCTTGGTGCCCAGTTTCTTCATCTGTAAAATGGAGAATAATATTTTTATTACATAGAATCTAAGGTGCCATTGATTATAAGATACAACATTATTTTTGTATCACTTAAAAAAGGAAAAGCACTGCCATTAAACTAAAATATACCATCATTTGTAAGAATCTTAATTTCAGAGGTGCTGAAATGTAAAAAGATGTGTATCTTAGAATTGATGACGTATAATAATAATACTTTGATAGGATTGTTGTAAGGATTAAGTGACTCAACATTTATAAAGAACTTAGAACAGTACATGGTACACAATAGGCACTATTTATGTGTCATTTATTATTATTGTTATTAGTGTTTACCTATTATTTTCTTTTTGAACCTACTTATTGCTTAATTACTCACAGTTTGACAATTGCCCTTGTATTCCACCATGTCAAGTATAAATTTATATATATGAGTATGTACTTTTACTTATTGAGAAACAGTGTAATGCATAATATACTCAACTCTGGAGCCAGACTGCAGGGATTCAAGTCCTAGCTCTGCCACTTATTTGACTGTGACTCTAGGCCAATAACTTAATATTTCTTTTTCTCAATTTCTTTTTATACAATGGGGATAATTCTATTTTAGTTGTGTTCATGTATATAAAGGTCTGAGTTTATGGATTACCTTAGTCATCTTTTTAAGGTTCCCTAGTGTTTTATTTCTCACTTGGACTGTTAATGAAAATGAATATTTCTAAAAAGCACACTGAAAGTTCAAAGTCTTAAAATAATGGTAATATAATAATGTTATTATATCTAACACCTATTAGTATTTACCATGTGCCATGCACTGGTGTAAAAGCTTTCATATATTTATTTAAGCTTCACAACAACTCTTGTGTGGTGGGAACTCTTACTGTCACCATTTTATAGATGAGGAACCTGAGGCACAGAGATATCAAGTAATACACCCGCAACTGTTAAATGATGGTACTAGGATTCAAACCCTGACAGGCTGGCTCTAGAGAGTGTGCTGTCAACACCATGTCTCTTCAGAAGGCCTTTCTTATTTTTTTTTTTTTCCAGAAGGCATTTCTGTCATGAGGAGTTATTTATTGACCAGGGTTTTTTTTTTTTTCGCTCTGTCGCCCACGCAGGAGTGTAGTTGTGTGATCTTGGCTCACTGCAACCTCTACCTCCTGGGTTCAAGCGATTCTTTTGTCTCAGCCTTCTGAGTAGCTGGTATTACAGGCGCCCACCACCATGCCTGGCTAATTTTTTTATTTTTAGTAGATTCGGGGTTCTGCCGTATTGGCCAAGCTGGTCTCGAACTCCTGACCTCAGGTGATCCGCCCGCTTCGGCTTCCCAAAGTGCTGGGATTACAGGCATGAGCCACTGTGCCCAGCTGACCAGGTCTTTTAATTGATTGTGTGTGTGTGTGTGTGATTGAAAAGTTTCTAGGAAGAATAATAAAAAAGATCTGTTATCCCTTATCTGTGATTGCAAAATTCAGAAAGCTCTCATAAATGAAAATTGTTCTTTAAGTTTGGTACAAATTCATTTAATTGGCAAGGCCTGACTTGAACCATTGTAAAGCTATTTGAAGTCTTTATTTAACCAATTTAGTATGACTGTTCCATGTTTTGTTGCAGAAATATTAATGTGTTTGATTATAGGGCACTGCACTGAACTCCACTGGGATTATTATATAATATGTACTTTGTGTTCTGCATTACCTTTCTGAAATTCAAAGTATTCTGTATTCCAAAACACATCTGGCCCTGAGTTTCAGATGATAGATTGTATACCAAAGATTTTTTTCCATTTCATTGAATAAATATTCCTTTAGCTAATACTAAAACAGGACTTAGTCATGTAGTTAATTTTCCCAAATAATGTTTATTTTTTTATCTGATATTTTTTGTTTTTGCTAGAGCTCCTGAAATTATTCTTGGGTTACCATTTTGTGAAGCTATTGATATGTGGTCACTGGGCTGTGTGATAGCTGAGCTGTTCCTGGGATGGCCTCTTTATCCTGGTGCTTCAGAATATGATCAGGTAAAAGTGTTTATTTGGATGGAAATAGAATGCAAGTAGTTACTTGTGAAATAGATTCTAGAGAAAGAGAAGTACTAAGTACTACTGAAGTATTTAGATAATAGGGAAAGAGTAGTCCAATTACTACTAAAGAACTTTTTAAAGAATAGTAGAATTTTCTCTTCCTGCCTTTTAGGCTAAAGTATGTTTGCAATTCTATAATAAAAAAAAGAATTTTATTTTATATTACTTAAGGTTGATACTTTGCTAGATCTGTAATGATTTATTAGAGACTTAACTTTCATTAACTAATGTGCTTTGTGAGTTAGGAAAGTAGAGTAAGGATGAGGAACTGGAATTTTAAGAGAACTTCTACTTACTCAGAGCTATTATAATTTTCCTTTACACATGATACAGTGAAGTACTTTCTTCAGACTGAAACACTTTAGGTCCCAGAAGCTGTGACATACTGGGTCTCTAAGATAGGATTTAGAAAGGAAGTCATCTGAGTTGTAGTAATAGATGATCTGTATCTCAAAATAGACAAACTTTAGGAGATACACTATAATTTCCTAAGGAATTTGTCCATTAAGGGAAAATGTTTTACCGTGGAAGTAAATTGTGAATTCTCATTTCTTGTTATTTTTTTTCTTTTTGTTTTTTTTGAGATGGAGTCTTGTTCTGTCACCCAGGCTGGAGTGCAATGGTGCGATCTCGGCTCACTGCAACCTCTGCCTCCCTGGTTCAAGCAATTCTCCTGCCTCAGCCTCCCGAGTAGCTGGGATTACAGGTGCCCCCCATCACGACCAGCTAATTTTTGTATTTTTTAGTAGAGACGGGGTTTCACCATGTTGGCCAGGCTGGTCTTGAACTCCTGACTTCAGGTGATCTGCCGGCCTTAGCCTCCCAAAGTGTTGGGATTACAGGTGTGACCACTGTGCCCAGCCTTCTTCTTATTTTTAAAAAATGTTTCTACCCTTTATGATGTGAGCTCCTTGAGGGTAGAGATTATTTCATATCACTGGTATATCCTCAGCTCCTAACACTATGTCTGGTACACAGTCAGTACACAAGTTTTTTTTTGTTTGTTTTTAAGTTTTTATTTTTTTAGAGACAGTCTTGCTCAGTCACCCAGGCTGGCGTGTAGGTGTGGTCATAGCTTACTGTAGCCTCTGGCTCCTGGGCTTAAACGATCCTCTTACCTCAGCCTCCCAGATAGATGGGACTACAGGTGCATGCCACCTTGCTTGGCTAATTCTTTTATTTTTTGTAGAATTGGGGATCTTGCTATATCAGCCTAGGGTGGTCTCAAACTCCCGGTCTCAAGCTATTCTCCTGCCTTGTCCTCCCAAAGTACTGGGATTACAGGTGTGAGCCCCCATGCCTGGTCTATATTGTCAAATATCTTTACATGTCCATAAATATACTTCTACCTTATTTACAATGTCTGTGTGGTATTTTGGTTTCCAGTTATAGGATTTAGAAAGGAAGTTATCTGAGTTGTAGTAGATTCCACAGATTTGAAGTATTAGAAGTCCACAGGAAAAGCAAAGATTATAGCCAAAATTTTCAAAACTGGATTTCCTTGTAAACAATGGATACAGTAGCTGTGGATGGGTTAGTATATATAGGTATTTACAGATAAATTTCAGTTGTATTGATTAAAGAATTGATTTCTTCTTTTGCCTAAAGTTAATAATGTTTTAGTGTAAAAGTCTTTAATAATTTCCCTTTTCACTTCAAATAGATGTTTAATGGTTTTGATGTTTCAGATTCGTTATATTTCACAAACACAAGGCTTGCCAGCTGAATATCTTCTCAGTGCCGGAACAAAAACAACCAGGTTTTTCAACAGAGATCCTAATTTGGGGTACCCACTGTGGAGGCTTAAGGTCTGTCTTCCCTACTATGCTTACGATTCCTGTACTCCACCCCTCATTCCCCAACTTTGAATTCAAAGTTTATTAAATTCTTCAGGTAGTGGAGGGACAGGAGAGGGGGAAACATTTTGAAAAATTATTTCTTTGTACCTGTTTGGCCTTATCCTCGGTTGAAAAACAAAACATTAAGTGCTAGTTCAGTTGGCTGAGGTTATTTTGTATGTGTTCAATCCGCAGCTGATAGAAAGTTTGGAGAGTAGTGCTCACCATTAAGTGATAGAACTAGAGACATTTAGTAATGACTGATTTTTAGAGAATTCTTAATGAACGTGATAAAATCACATAATTTTCTAACTGCCCACATTCAAGACTTCCGTATTTTTTCTTGAAACAAATACCTGCTTTTTACTTCTGAGCCTGCTCTGTCAGGTTCAGAAATATCTGAGTAATTTGACTAACTCTGTGACTGTGCCTCTAATCCTGTTGAACAGTTAGCGTTTGAGATATCAATTCATTTCAAAGTAGCTTTAAGAGAACAATGGTAGTGTCCCTTTTTACCTGACATTCTTCAGGAACTGTGCTGTATCATTACTTGCATGTTTATTTTATCACTGTTGAAAGGGTAGCTAGATATCAAGGTCACATCTGTCCACTGGAAGGTTTTCTGATTGTGAATTACTTTCATGTTTTCCATCTATGGTTGGCAGGGTGACCACACTTGTCTCTTGTATTCTGGCTTTAGTTTTGAATAAAATGTGAAAATAACATACAGATGGAATTTAAGGAGGAGAATCTTTATTTTATAGACACCTGAAGAACATGAACTGGAGACTGGAATAAAATCAAAAGAAGCCCGGAAGTACATTTTTAATTGCTTAGATGACATGGCTCAGGTGAGTGCAGAAAGTTTCAGAAAGTCAGACATTTATTTTTAAGCAGAGACACACTTCTCTTGATTATACTGAAGACAAATTTAATGTTATCTTTCTAGTATTTGTTTTCAGTTTTTATAAAAAATGCATTAATATTCTGCCATGTATTAAAGGAACATTTAAATCCTAACCAAGTATATTTTTAGAATTACATATTTCTCTCTTGCTTTGCTTAACTGGTCTTGTTACATAGCAGTGTTTTAAAATATTATTGAAAGTTTCTTGTCCCATTTTCTCAAATACTTAAGAGCTATATTTATTGAGCACCTATTATGTTACAAACTCTGAACTCTTCACACTTACTTAATTTTTTCAACAGTAGAAACTTTTATATTTAGGTAGTAACAATCACTATTGCTTAACTACTTGTTCCAATTTTTTTTTTTTTTTTTTTGAGACAGAGTCTCATTCTGTTGCCCAGGCTGGAGTGCAGTGGCATAATCTCAGCTCACTGCAACCTCTGCCTCCCGGGTTCAAGCGATTCTCCTGCCTCAGCCTCCCAAGTAGCTGGAATTACAGACATGTGTCACCATGCCCAGCTCATTTTTGTATTTTTTTAGTAGAGACGGGGTTTTGCCACATTGGCCAGGCTGGGCCTCAAACTCCTGACCTCAGGTGATCCACCTGCCTTGGCTTCCCAAAGTGCGGGGATTACAGGCATGAGCCACCATGCCCAGCCCCCAAATTTTTAATGACAAGAAATTGTTTAGCTTTCTTCTACCACTAAATTTAGATGAAGATTTTAATTAAGCAGCATAAAAAGAGCTTCCTCCTGTGAAAATGATTACACTTTCATAAAAAGAATTTCCCCAGGTTTCTCTTTTGATCATAGTTTGGAGGGAAACACACACATAGTTTGGAGGGAAAGCAGCTATGTAGTGTCAGTGCTAAAGGTTAAGTGAAGAAGTATAATTCTGAATTTTCTTTGGAAGGTGAATATGTCCACAGACCTAGAGGGAACAGATATGTTGGCAGAGAAGGCAGACCGAAGAGAATATATTGATCTTTTAAAGAAAATGCTCACAATTGATGCAGATAAGAGAATTACCCCTCTAAAAACTCTTAACCATCAGTTTGTGACAATGACTCACCTTTTGGATTTTCCACATAGCAATCAGTGAGTATGGAATATTCTGGGGCTTTTGCCATGTGGTTCTTTGTTGAGTTACTGCCTTAATAATAGCACTATCAAATGAGCCAGCCACTTTGGTGCTTATAAATCTGGCTCAGCAGTGCTTTTCTTTCTCATTGAAACTTCATAAGATAAAAATTAGATGTGTATTTTTCTTCCCTATGATTACACAGATTCTTGATTTATTTTATCTGAAAGTGATTGGGGAAAAAAAACTTTGATCCATGTTCATCTTGAGTTATTTGCTGTTTAAATCTCAGCGTTCATTTAATGAATCTTTAATCTCTTTTTCAGTGTTAAGTCTTGTTTTCAGAACATGGAGATCTGCAAGCGGAGGGTTCACATGTATGATACAGTGAGTCAGATCAAGAGTCCTTTCACTACACATGTTGCTCCAAATACAAGCACAAATCTAACCATGAGCTTCAGCAATCAGCTCAATACAGTGCACAATCAGGTATTCAGTAAATAATTTTGGAAACTCAAGCTTAAATGGGATAGAAACTAGTAAAAATACAGGGCAAGGTAAAGAACCAATTTTTGTTTTGGTGGTCTTGTTGCTTCTTAGAAATTCTCTACTTGACAAAAGTTGATGGAAAACAGGGTAGACTGATAATACGTACCAGGCACAGGCTAACTAAAGTTAAATATAAAGGCCTAATCCATGCCCTCATATGTTCAGCATCATCAAACAAATGGAGTCTGACTATTGTACTACTTACCGCTGTTAGTTGTACTAACTTTAGCCAAATGACTTTCTCCCTGTTAGGAGAAGGATTTTATATCTCTTGTTACTGTATTGAAAGGTTTCCAATCATTAACTTTCAGGGTGGTTTTGCATTTGTTTGCTGGCCAGTGATATTTACATTTAGGTTTGTTTCTGAAGATGTAAGCTTCCCAATTTCTTGACTGGGTGTCCTTTTTTAATGGAAGAGCCTATGAGATTTGGTGAGATCTTCCATCTGGCAATTTTTGTTCAGAAGTAGTTGGGGTTTGTGTAGCCACAGCCAGCATAGAACTATTCTTTTTTTTTATTTGCTTATTTGACCTTGTTATATGCCTTCGATTTAGGGACTGGGAAAGTTTCTTAAGCAGAGAGTTATTTCAGAGGCAGCTAACATTACATTTTAAAACATTATTCTAAGTTTTTCTGGATAAATTCTCTATATGTAAAATTATTGTGTCTCTACTTAATACAAGTGTACAAATATAATCCTTTTGTTTTTAGGCCAGTGTTCTAGCTTCCAGTTCTACTGCAGCAGCTGCTACTCTTTCTCTGGCTAATTCAGATGTCTCGCTACTAAACTACCAGTCAGCTTTGTACCCATCATCTGCCGCACCAGTTCCTGGAGTTGCCCAGCAGGGTGTTTCCTTGCAGCCTGGAACCACCCAGATTTGCACTCAGACAGATCCATTCCAACAGACATTTATAGTATGTCCACCTGCGTTTCAAAGTAAGTGGGGAAACTCCTGTATCATATGGTATTGTATCAGACCTTCCTGCTTCAGGCAGCTCTAGTTGTTTAGTTCTGATCTTTACAAGTTTAAACTCTGTCTCTGATGATGAAGGTAACTAAAATTGGGTGATATCACAAAATGGGTTTTCCCTTTTTACATTGGCTATTTATCTAATTATGATGCTATCTGATGCATTATAACAGCTCAATTTATGTTTCCTTAATTGAATTGCCTCACACCAGTTTTCTTGCCCATTGAGTCCTTGTGTCAGTGTCATATGTCTTGTATAAGCATGTATCTGTCAATATGCAAAATCTATACAACTTGAAAAAAATTCGTTGTAAGCAGAATTGCTAAATATTGGATCCTATTTCTTGTATCATTCTATTATAAAAATTATGTTCCCAATAAAAAGTGATATTATTGTAAAATGTAAATACCATGTTTAAGAATGTGGAAATGTCTTAAATTACTTAAGGATAGAAAAATCATTATTTACTGAACTAAAAAATCCTACAGGCTGAGGTGCTTGTGTGGGGCAGGCATTAAGATTATCTTCTTCAGCTTATGAATCATACAGTTTCTGCAAACTCCTGTCAATAGAGGAACAGAATAGCTGAAGGAGGAGGCTGAGTCCCTGTGTTGCAATACGATTTTAATTTTCACATTCCCATCCTTCTTAATTTTGACATTGTTGTTCTGTAATCTAGTCTGTCCAGTTTCTTTTTTCTGTATATGGGAAATGTGTGTTTAATCATTTGGTAAGCCATTTAGAAGAATGTTACTTTAAGGCTAAAATCCAATGACACATTTGACTTTCCCAAGAGAAGGTCAGTGTCAGTACCCTGTGAGAATAAACCAGGATTCAGGTGTCTCATATAACACTTTACATAGAAGCAGGTAGCATTTTTGCCTTTTTACATCAATTACTTATTGACTATGACTCTCTTGTTTGTTTGGTTTCTGACAGAGTTGGAGCAAGCAGAAGGAAAAGAGGGGCTAGGGAAGTCTGAAAGATTACCAGGAGGACAGGAGAGCAATAGCGATGTAAACCAGGGAGAAACCACAGGGAGAGCGGAGGAACAGATTCAAAATCCGTAAATGCACATTTAGCCTAACTTACCAAATTATTTTCTGCATATGCTTCATAATAGTAAATTCTGTAGTTGGGGTTGTCGTATGTTGAGTGATTCTTCCACTGAGCTTAGTAGATTAGCCACTTTTTTCACTACTTTTTCCAAAGAGTTTCATTGGAACAATTTTCAAATGTGGGACCCTGAAGTTTTCTGCTTCTTCTGAGATGATAAGAGATGAAGCAGAAGAACTTTTGAGTTCCTTTAACAAAACAAAATGTAAACTAAAGAAGTTAGAGGGGAAAAGTGGGATAACCCTTTTTACTATAATTAGGTAAGTATAACTTTTGACATTTTTCCTATCTAGGAAGTATAAATAACCTGAGGAGCTAGTAGAGCGTATTTAAAATTTTCCAAATGAAAAGGGAGTTTTAAAATTAAGGTGATGATGATGATGCCTGATATGTATTATTATATGCCAGATAATGTTCTAACTGCTTTTACATGTATTAATTTATCTTCACTAACAATTCTAGGAGGTAGGGTAATGTCATTATCTCCAATTTATAGATGAGAATTTTGAGCATGGTTCCTTCATGTGCCCAAAGTCCTATAACTAATAATTGCAGAACCATGATTTGAACCCAGGCAGGGGAGTTCATAGCTTCTGTATTTTGAAGTGTTATTCCTCATTGCCCCTCAGTTCCCAGCCACCACTATTTGCTCATTTCTGTGCAGCAATGGTCTATTCCAGGTTGCCCACTTTTCTTGGACCATATGTTTTTTTACAAGATGCCTATACTTACAGGAGGATAGATCCTCATCAGTTAGGCAGTTTATTCTCTCCATACTTCACTGGTTCTTTATTTAAAGGACTATGTTCAATAAAACAAAATAATAACAAAAAATGAAACTATAATCCTTTTTAGGTCAGGAGCCAGGGAGAACCTTCCAACAGTGTTGCCTTTTGTTAAATTCTTTGTTCCCACTTTTGGGCTCAGCCTAAAGTACAATAGCAGTCTAATACATTAGAGTCACATTTGTAGGTCAGTACTATAAATACTACTTTCTATACTATCCTGGTTGGCCAAAATAGATACACATTTTGCTTAGTAGTAACTATTACTCTGTAATTTTGTCACTTTTGCTTTATCACCTTGGGGGCCATAGATGAACTTCTGAAGTAAACATTTCCTCCTAAATTTTACCAGTTTGTAGGAGGCTATTATTATACAATACCAACGTCTTGTAGTTAGGCATGTATCCATGTCCTACTTTAGGCAAGAATTTTGTGTGGCTTAGCCTTATTAGATAACATTGCCTAATGAAGCATGGCTGGCAACTTTTTAATCTTGATATATGAATTTGTTACTTTTTATTTTTGTACAAGTAGAACTTAAAAGGATATTGTTAGTGTTTTAATTCCGATTTTACTATGCCCTCTTATTTTGTACATTGCTGGATTGTATTTTTCTTCATGACAGCCTGTTTAATATTAAATTACTCATAAATTACTGAAGTGGAAAATTAGAAGACTGACTTGCTGAAAACAGCAGTATTAGGTCTATGAGTTATGCTTATTTGATACCTCCATAGCAATATTAAGAGAAATTAGTTGGTGATAGTTGAGAAAATGTCACTGAAGGAGTCTTTAATTAAAATCTTTATATCCTTACTTAACAAAATTGCAGATATTAGTGAGTTGGAAGTATAATAGAAACTTAAATTCTTTATATTGCAAGTTTTGATAAAGTACAGAAGCAACTGAAGACTCTCAAGTCTTGGCAAAAAGAATTGTCTTTAGTTGTGCTTTTCCCCAGAAGGAGATCTGTTTGTAGGAAAGATTTATTCAACATTTGTTCTAAGAGCATAATGAATAAAAAAGAAGACATGATCATTGTTATAAAGGCACTGTTACAAAGAAGAATTCTTGATTTTCTTAGCTGTCCATTAACTACAAAAGAGCCCTATTAGATGTCAATGACAAGAGTAGATTTCTAAAATAAGTAGAAGAAAGTTTCTATAAACCAGAATGTCTGCTTTTAAAATATTCTTATCCTAGGCATAATTTTTTCAGTTCATGCCTGGTTAAGGATAAAATATATGTCTGATTTATGGACTAGGTTATATTTTTTGAGGAATGGGGAAAAATGTAAATAAAAAGGTAACTTAGATTATAAATTATTGAGCTTTTCATAATATTTTCTAATTCTCTAAAAGTTATATTTAAGCCTTTGCTTTTAAAGATTAGAGTTTTAAAATCAAGTTTTTTTTCCCCTAGTGGATTAAAAAGTGAATAATGCTGGGCGCAGTGGCTGACACCTGTAATCCCAGCACTTTGGGAGGCCAAGGTGGGCAGATCACGAGGTCAAGAGTTCGAGACCAGCCTGGCCAACATGGTGAAACCCTGTCTCTACTAAAAATACAAAAATTAGACGGGCGTGGTGGCACACGCCTGTAGTCCCAGCTACTTGGGAGGCTGTGGCAGAAGAATCGCTTGAACCTGGGAGGCAGAGGTTGCAGTGAGCCCAGATCACGCCTCTGCACTCCAGCCTGGGTGACAGAGCGAGACTCTGCCTCAAAAAAAAAAAAAACAAAAAGAAAAAGTGAATGTAATTTACTAAGTGAAGGCTTGTTTTTGCCTGTACTGTTAATGGAGATGGGATGAATATTGTGTTTTAAATTTTGTAGTGTAAAAAAAATTTAGAATTCCTTTAAGCCAACCCTCGCTATATCAAACATCTTTCTATTAAAAAACTGAGGGGAACAGTCTCCTTTTCTTAACTTCCAAGACTTCTGTGAATGAAACTTCTTTATTTTAAGTGTCTAGGACTAAAATCTGAATAGTGGATTATTTGAACAGAAAAGCTGAAAACAAAATAATCTAAAACAGTACTCCCAGACCCAGCAAAACTATTTCACTGTGATACTGTTTTCAACAGCTGGACTACAAGCAACAGCAAAGCATTCTGGATTCCCTGTGAGGATGGATAATGCTGTACCAATTGTACCCCAGGCACCAGCTGCTCAGCCACTACAGATTCAGTCAGGAGTTCTTACGCAGGTAAAAGCTAGAGCAATGTGGATACTCAGTATTGCTAAACACTGTTGAGATTCAGATATTTTGTCCTAGAAAATGGTATTTCGTTTGACTCTAAGATCTTTCTTGGTCATGATTCAGTGGACTTAAAATGAAACATCTCTATGGAACAATATACTCATTCCTAACACTATTGCAAGTGTGCCATCGTCTTCCCTAGACTTGCAGGGAAAAATATCCAGACATTCTTGAGAAATGGTCTTCTGAGTAAGTTTAGTTTAATTTTGCGGGATGAAGTGTTTTTTTGTTGTTGTTGTTTTTTAAATGTTGGAGCTCATATAAAGATAAGTATATATGCAGCATTTTGATTCTAAAATATAAGGTTCCACTTTTGCACCCTTTGTGTCCCTTTTGCTCACTCTTAGAATATCACAGTTGAGAGGCTGGATCACATCAGGATGCCCCTTCACGTATTACATTCCTTCATTCTTTGTGTTTAACCAGACTGTAGAAAGCTTTAAAACTTTATACTTGCTATGGAACATTCGACTAAGATGATAGAGAAAATAGTGAAGTATTTAAATAGCAACAAACAGTATATTTTATATTTTATATATAAATGTTTGTGGCCTATGACACATAGGAAATTCTCAAATCCAAAAACCCTATTTTGTGAACAGGAGGAAGAATTCTTAATAAATGTCTTTGTTTCATAGAACTGATGCCCTGAATCTAGCCCAAGGAGGATTCCTATATTTCTTTGTTTTAGGCCATTGGCATTTGACTTTGTGGGCCAGTGCTGTACAAAGTTGAAGGGGGGAAGTCGTGTTTGGTATATGCATTTTAGGTGCTATCAAATTACTGTTCATTGTCAGTAATAACTTGGGGGGAATGAGAACCCTTCTGAATCCAGATGTCCTGCCTCCGTGTTTGTTTCACTCACCTGCCTAATCTACGTTTCAGGGAAGCTGTACACCACTAATGGTAGCAACTCTCCACCCTCAAGTAGCCACCATCACACCGCAGTATGCGGTGCCCTTTACTCTGAGCTGCGCAGCCGGCCGGCCGGCGCTGGTTGAACAGACTGCTGCTGTACTGGTAATTCCCCTCACTTGATTGTGTTACTAACGGAGTTTCTTTGGTTTCTTTCTTTTTTGTTTTTTCCTGTTTGTTTTTGTTCTGTTTTTTTCTTTTTTTTTTCAAAAAAAATTTTTAGCTTAGTCTTTGCAGAGGGCATGGAAGCATGTGCCATCTTGTGGCTGTGTTCTTGCTACATCTTTTAATGTCTTATTGTTTTCCTCCCCAACATTTGCTGTAGCACTGTCTGACTGATGGTTATATGGCTCTGTAAGGAGCCAGATCCCTTGATTCTTCTTTGCCAGCCTAGTGTGATAAAAGCTCTCAATATAGCCTCAGAAGAGCTTCAACACTGTTACTTGTTTTCTGCCTTATCTTTTACCCTCTGACCCTTGAGCATGAAGGAAGTGGCCTTTAATTTGGCTCAGCTACAGGTACCCGGATGGCCAAAATTGAACTCCTTGGCAAGGTAGCTTTCTCCTTTTTTTGCTGTTTCAAGGTTCTAAAACTTTTCTGCACGTGGAAATGCTTAAGATGCTCTTAATTTATTATCAGTTGATATTAACCATCTTTCTATGGGCACATGAAGATAGCTCTTTTTGCCACTCATGATCAGTGGCAGCTTATATCTTACATTTAAAGATATTCCCTTTAGAATGTAGATCATATTGGAGGTCATATTGTTGGTTGAAATTAAAAGTGAACACATTTTTAGGAGTTTTGGGAAGAATTAATTATTTTACAAATAGGTCTTTATACAAAGGTTGAAAGTATGGCCAACAAACTATGCAAATACATATGCAAATACAATATCTTTGTTATTAAAAGTCACGGGGAATAGTTACTTAATATAGCTGCAGTTGTAGTATTGGGCTTAGAGACAGAAAAAACAAACAAGACTTTGAGGTGTGTTTCAGGATTTGTAACCTTAAGAGTGATTTTTTGGATGTGTTTTGGTTTATTTGGGGAGTTAGAATTATTTATTGGATATCCAGCATTTTATCATTTGAAATTTAAAATTAGGTAAGCATCCAAAAACCTGAAAGGCACTATTGAATCCTGTTATTTCTCTGTTTTCAAAGTTGCTTTAAATTTCTTTTGTTGTTTCTTAAGTATTCATGTGAGTGAAAACACTTCCAGAAACATACTTTGGTTGGAATTTGGTTTTCAGTTTAAAAGTCTTTGTCACTTCCACATTAATTTTCTTGTGAGCATAAAACCTGAGTGTGAGGGAGTCAGATATATTTTCAACTCGATTGATCGAAGCCGCTGGTTTTAACTCACTCATCTGTAGTTTCGAGGTTGGAATGCTAGTTGACACTTCTCCTTTGCTGCTTCTCTTAAGTTTGCACTAGCCATTTGCTAAGCTTTGCATATTTTTGTTCTTCCTCTGTCAAAACAGTTCGTCGCTTGGAACGCCAGATTTCTGCCTCACATTGGAATGTTATTTCTTGCTTTGTATTAAACTACATGCTTTGTCTTGTGCAGGTGTTGGCTTATGGAAAGACGCATGGTGTGACTTAACATACTTCTTTTATTTTTTGTTTTGTTTTGTTTTGTTTTAAATTCTGCTTATGGTAGCAGACGTGTTTGCAGTTTCTCTGCTTTGAAGGCTTCTTGTTTGGAACCAGTATTTGTAACAAGTGGATCTGTTACTTGCAGAAATATTTTTAAAACAGTGTGTTGATGGCCTTGCAATTTGAAATTCAAGAAACAGAACCATATGTACCCAGGCATTGTAGGTAATCGTACTGCAGAATTCAAGTTTAAAAAGGAAACTTCCAAATCTGTTTCCATTTTTTTTCAAAAAATGCCAGAATTTCTGTGAGGAAGAAGTACAGAAAACATTTGTTGCTCAGTTTATTGCAAGTGACATGGCTTTTTAAAAACTAGAAATCATGCTTTCTTGTAGTGATTAGTTTTTATGTGGAAATATTCCTGCAAATGATACATAAAAACATATTTTAGGTAACTATTAGAAACAAAGTATGGTGCTTTCTGCATCTATTTCACAAAGATCTTACTTTTAGCCTTATTTTGAAATTCTATTATGTGGCTATAAATGATGAGGTTAGCTTTTTCTTGCTGGCGTAAGATTTTTTTCCCAAAAGGATTAGGCCTTTGGTCATCCACATCTGGCTCCATTTTCTAAGTACTACCCTTTGAAAAAAGGGAACAGCTCTGCCCTTTGTTTTATGGGTTGAATTGATCTGATATCTTATCTGATTGGCAGTCAGATTAAAAAATTTTTAATCTCCAGGGAGTCCTCTTAAGTCTTTCTACGGATATATTTTAGAATTGTTGCAAAAATGAAAAACTCCAGCATTTAACCAGCTCTTATCTCTGAACCTTCAGACTCCTTTTCTCTACAGTATAATAGAAGCTCTTAACCGCAGGGATCTTCTTTTCTTTAATACCAGGGTGGTCAGGTTATGGGGGTGAGTGAAAGAAAGCAGTATGTTTTCTTTCCCCATTCATAAGACTTGTAGCTTTGAGCCCCTCTGACTTTTCTTTTTTAATCTCTGCAAGTTAACAATCTACAAGCAACTTCTTTTAAGATATGAATTTTTCTTTCTTTAAAAAAACAGAAGAAAAAGCCAAGAATGAATCAAGTCTGGATGTTTTTTGTGTGTGTTTCCTTACAGCAGGCGTGGCCTGGAGGGACTCAGCAAATTCTCCTGCCTTCAACTTGGCAACAGTTGCCTGGGGTAGCTCTACACAACTCTGTCCAGCCCACAGCAATGATTCCAGAGGCCATGGGGAGTGGCCAGCAGCTAGCCGACTGGAGGCAAGTGTCCTGTGTTACTCTGGGAGATTTGTAAGGGCAGATCCCATAGGGTGGGAGCACTTGATAATAAGGAGAGACTAGTAAGAAAATAAGGAAAATTTGACTCTGTTGGAATCCTTTAAGAACCCATATCAGGCTAGGAGACGGTGTTATAAGAAAACTTTGAATATAGGAAAGCAATAGGTTCTTAAGAATCATTTCTTCCAGATTTTTTAAAGAGAGTCTTAAGTGATTAGAAACCATACAGTGAGATCCTAAAGCCTGATAATCTAGGTCCCCAACTTTATTTTTTATAATGAAAATCCTTTTTTCTTTTTTTTAATTTTTAATTTTTGTGGTTACATAGTAGGTATGTATGTTTATGGGGTACATGAGATATTTTGACACAGGCATGCAATGTGAAATAAGCACATCATGGAGAATGGGGTGTCCATCCCCTCAAGCATTTATCCTTTGAGTTACAAACAATCCAGTTACACTCTTTAAGTCATTTTAAAATGTACAATTAAGTTATTACTGACTGTAATCACCTATTGTGTTATTAAATAATAGGTCTTATTCTTTTTGTGTGTGTGTGTGCCCATTAACCATCCCTACCTCCTCACTAACCCTCCACTACTCTTACCAGCCTCTGGTAACCATCCTACTCTCTATGTCCATGAATTAAATTGTTTTGATTTTTAGATCCCATAAATAAGTGAGAACATGTGGTTTGTCTTTCTGTGTCTGGTTTATTTCACTTAACATAATGAACTTGAGTTCCATCCATGTTGTTGCAAATGACAGGATCTCATTCTTTTTGTGGCTGAATAGCACTCCATTGTGTATATGTACCACATTTTCTTTATCCATTCATCTGTTGATGGACACTTAGGCTTCTTCCAGATCTTACTGTGAACAGTGCTGCAACATAGGAGTGCAGCTATCTCTTTGATATACTTATTTCCTTTCTTTTGGGTATATACCCAGCAGTGGGATTGCTGGATCGTATGGTAGCTCAATTTTTAGTTTTTACAGGAGCCTCCAAACTGTTCTCCATAATAGTTGTACTAACTTACATTCCTACTGTGTACAGTTGTTCCCTTTTCTCCATATCCTTGGCAGCGTTTATTATTGCTTGTCTTTTGGATATAAGCCATTTTAACTGGGGTGAGATAATATCTTATTGCAGTTTTGATCTGCATTTCTCTAATGATCAGAGATGTTGAGCACCTTTTCATATGCCTGTTTGTCATTTGTAAGTTATCTTATGGAAAATGTCTATTCAAATATTTTGCCCATTTTTTGATCGTATTATTAGATTTTTTTTCCATAGAGTTGTTTGAGCTGCTTACATATTCTGGTTATGAATCCCTTATCA
Organism: Macaca thibetana thibetana; assembly: GCF_024542745.1. NCBI lineage: Eukaryota > Metazoa > Chordata > Mammalia > Primates > Cercopithecidae > Macaca > Macaca thibetana. Next base: position 113,300,764 of record NC_065578.1, read on the forward strand.
GATGGTAGGTACTCAACTTTAAAAAAATAAAATGCAGCTGCATTTTGGCTAATTGCTTTTGATGTCTGTTTGGTCCTGATTCTTCAGTGGTTTTGGAATTCACTCTTCTCTCTTTCTTTCTGTTGGTACAGGAATGCCCACTCTCATGGCAACCAGTACAGCACTATCATGCAGCAGCCATCCTTGCTGACTAACCATGTGACACTGGCCACTGCTCAGCCTCTGAATGTTGGTGTTGCCCATGTTGTCAGACAACAGCAATCCAGTTCCCTCCCTTCGAAGAAGAATAAGCAGTCAGCTCCAGTCTCTTCCAAGTGAGTCTGTGTTACAGCTGATAGTTAAAACTGTGCCAATTTGAGAGATATGTTGCCTTGCATTTGGAATATTTTATAGACATATCATATAGATATGAAGCAGCAGGTAGCTGCCAAATTGAGAAAGAGCAAATCATTTCATCTGCACATGTACACCAGGTGTGTCCTGGTTATGATGGTCCTTTCTCTCTGCTGCCACTTTGAATCTGGGGCATTTTATGATGCTTTTATTTTACTTTACAGAGTGAAATTTAGTCCTGGGATAAAGGACTTATAAAAGTAAAATGTCTTGTATTTTGGTGTTCTTGTCCCTGAAACTCTTGCCAGCATGGTGCTTATTTTCATTGGAACTTGTATAGTTAAATGTATTTGCTTAATGATTATGTAAAAAGGAATCAACGAGTAAATTGGAAAGCAGTCTGGGGAAAAGATGTACAATTTGGAAGGCCAAGAACTGAATCATCTTTCCATGTGAACTTTTCCTACAGGTCCTCTCTAGATGTTCTGCCTTCCCAAGTCTATTCTCTGGTTGGGAGCAGTCCCCTCCGCACCACATCTTCTTATAATTCCTTAGTCCCTGTCCAAGATCAGCATCAGCCCATCATCATTCCAGATACTCCCAGCCCTCCTGTGAGTGTCATCACTATCCGAAGTGACACTGATGAGGAAGAGGACAACAAATACAAGCCCAGTAGGTAAGATAAGTGAATGGTTCCTGGCTCTGTTGGTCTTAGACTGTTGGCTTCAGGCAAGTGGGCCCAGTTTGGCCTGTGAAAGAAAGGACCAGCAGGGCACGGTGGCTCACGCCTGTAATCCCAGCACTTTGGGAGGTTGAGGCCAGAAGATCACCTGAGGTCAGGAGTTCAAGACCAGCCTGGCCAACATGGCAACACCCTATCTCTACTCAACAGACAAAAATTAGCAGGGCGTGGTAGCACATGTTTGTATCCCAGCTACTCGGGAGGCTGAGGCAGGAGAATCACTTGAACCCAGGAGGCAGAGGTTGCAGTGAGCTGAGATCGTGCCACTGTACTCCAGCCTGAGTGACAGAGTAAGACTGCATCCCCTTCCACCCCTATCCCAAAAAAAAGGGCCGAAGAAAAAGGTATTTTGGAAGCATAGCCTTCGATGGGGCTTTTGGTGTTGGGCATACAGAAGAGGGAATGACCTCTTGCTTTTACCTAAGAAGGTAGGATTCACACGTGAAAGTAACTTAGGAGACTTTACAGAGTCATACATAAATGAAGTTTAAGTGAACTTGGAAGAGAAAATTTAGAATGAATTTAGAGCCTGTTAGTTCAAAAGGACCAATTGTAAGATGGTAGAAGCAATATACAGGAAGTGTTAGAGGTGTGGACTCTGAAGTCATTCTGTCCTGGGTCTGAATCCTGTCTTCACCACTCATCACTTCTTGTGTGACCCTGGGCAAGTTCCTCATCTCCATATTCCTTAGTTCCCTCATTTGAAAAATGGTGTTAATAGTACCTATTTCATAGGATTGTTGTAAGGATTCAGTGAGATGTATGTAGAGCATGAGAGTAGTGCTTGATACATAAGTACTCAGAAGTTAACTGCTGCTAATATTACCGTTATTATTATCATCTTTATCATCATTGTTATCATGGGAGAACCAGAGACAGATCATCTAAGAAACATTGCTTAAAAGGGCAATTGAAGCTCGGTATGGTGGCTCATGCCTGTAATCCTAGCACTTTGGGAGGCCAAAGCGGGAAATCACTTGAGCCCAGGAATTTGAGACCAGCCTGGGAAACATCATGAGATCTCATCACTACAAAAGATAAAAACAGTTGGGCATGGTGGTACACACCTGTAGTCCCAGCTACTTGGGAGGCTAAGATGGGAGGATAGCTTGAGCCCAGGAGGTTGAGGTTGCAGCGAACTGTGATCACTCCACTGCACTCTAGCCTGGGTGACAGAACAAGACCCTGTCACACACACACAAAAGAACAATTCAATTTTCATGTATTTTTCTTTTCCTCAGCTCTAGCCTGAAGCCAAGGTCTAATGTCATCAGTTATGTCACTGTCAATGATTCTCCAGACTCTGACTCTTCTTTGAGCAGCCCTTATTCCACTGATACCCTGAGTGCTCTCCGAGGCAATAGTGGACCCGTTTTGGAGGGGCCTGGCAGAGTTGTGGCAGATGGCACTGGCACCCGCACCATCATTGTGCCTCCACTGAAAACTCAGCTTGGTGACTGCACTGTAGCAACCCAGGCCTCAGGTAAGTATATCTTCACAACTTGAGTTGAATTCTCCTTTGATGTGTGTATGCTTAAATATTTTGCCATAATCCACTTATGTTAGTGGTAGAGACCAGTGGTGTAGACATTCTTAAAGAGTCCTTAATTCAGAAATCAGTTCCCTGCACAATGTGAAATTATTTTTGGCCATCACTTTATCTTCCTGTGTTTATTTTGCTTGGATTAATGCACAAATGAGATTGTAGTCTCAGAAACACATTCAGTGCTGATGGGAGAAAGCAGACAAGACCTGTGATGTTGCCAGAAGTATTAGGCAATTAGGTTTGCCATAGATGATTTGAATTTGGCAATCGAGATGTAGACAGGACTTGATAATACTGAAAATGACTACAAAAGTGTTTTGGAAAACAGTTATATTCTTAAGATTTTTTTTCTCACCCAGTGTCGTAGCAGTGATGCTTTTGTTGGTTTTATTACCAACCCAATTACTTCCATCTTCTTTGCTCTGATAGATACTGGACTTAGGCTCCCTGGTTCAGTTATTGTGTTAGTTGGGTAATAGCTGCAGTAACAAATCCTAGATTTTTGTAGCATAACATAGTACAAATTTACTTCTCTCTCATATAACTTCTTGGTACAAGTGTTTGATTCCTGAGCATCCAGTCAGAAGGAGAAAGTTTGAAGGAGGCACACACATGTTTTAATCTCTTTAGCCTGGATATAAGTGGAAATAGTGAATACTTCTCACATGGCCCCACCTAGATGCAAGTGAGCCAGGCAATGTAGTCTTGTCAAGGTAGCTGCTTTTCAGTGACAACTTCATACCAAGAAAGGGGTTGGTGAAGTTTAGGTATCAACATAAACCTGGGCCATACCTGTAAAAATTATGTTTTATTGTGTATTATCTTACTGCCATAGACGTAAACAGGGTTATAATTTGAGGGTATTGTGTTACGCCTCTGTGTGATTCTTTTCAGAAGTAGACAGTTGTCCCATTGCAGACAAGGGAGAGAGCTTCCTGATGCCAGGCTACTGAACAGAATTATTAGGACCTCCATGCGCTCTTGGGTCCAGAGAATATAGGCTATCACATGAAACACTGAATAGATGCTCTGGTTTTCCTAATGGGAACACAGAAGCAAGCAAAATTTCACATTCAGCTGTCCTGTAATTTCTTAGAATTTGAAGCCAGTTAAGTGCCCAAGATATAAGTTTGCCTTCTTTTAAACCCTCTTGACACTTTAATATCCTAAGAATTACCAATAGCTTTCTCAGCTTCATATTGTCATTTCTGTGCTTGTTTAATCCCTTCCTACATAAAACTATAAACTCTTAGAGAGAGGGACGGTGTCTTAGCATATTTGTATTTCCAGTCCTTCCTTGTATATAACAATATTATATTATTGTATATAATCAATATTATAATATTTATAATATTGATTTAAGTGAACAAATCTCCTATGTGGAGATTTGTGCCAAGACAGAAAAGAAATGGGTGATACAGGTTATTTTCTTCTGGGGTAAATAGAATTGAGGAATTAAGACATACATGAGACCTTAATGCTTGCAAACTGCATACAAATGTGGACTAATTAATATGATGCCATCTGAGGTTAGCTCAGTGATGTCTACTCATAACTATTAAGCTTGATGCTTTTTTAGGTCTCCTGAGCAATAAGACCAAGCCAGTAGCTTCAGTGAGTGGGCAGTCATCTGGATGCTGTATCACCCCCACAGGGTATCGAGCTCAACGCGGGGGGACCGGTGCAGCACAGCCACTCAACCTTAGCCAGGTAAGCGCTACGGGCTACTGCCTTCTCTTTGGGCCTTGCACTGTTGTTACTTTCTGGAGAACCCTGCTTCTGGCTGGATGCTGAATAAAGCCAAATGAAGCCCCTTTTGTGTCAAACAATTTTGTGTTCTATGGCTTACGTCGTACCGCATGTGCTGCATCTCATCATTCACTTTTTGTGTTTGGGATGTACATTCTAGGTTTTCCATCAAACCTCCCTAAGTCTACCATGGAAGGTTAGAGAAACGTCTGGGATTTAGAAAGAGCGTGGGAAGTTTAACCATGTCAGTGATAGGCGTATGCTTTGAGACCAGATTCTCTTTATCCCTCAGGCCATAAGTAAGCTGATCCTTACCTTGTTTACTTGAGTCAAGAGACTGAAAAGCTCACTGGCCACCAAATTCAACTGGTTCTAGGTCCTGCTTGTTGCTGAAGTCTGGGATTTGGGACTTCCCCACTCTCCGAACATCCCCTGCCCCAACCCACCCTTCTACTTCTCTCATTACTTTATTTGTGTTCATTCTTAGAGGCTAAAATTCAAGTGCTTGTATGATGTCCACCAGTAGTGAGAAAGTTCAATATGAGAGAGAGAGTGTGAGAGCACATGCAAGTGAAAATGTAAGTTTGAGTTAGTGTATGTATTTTAGGCTCCACATTTCAAGAGGGGTATGAAGAACTTAGAGGAGAAGAACAAAAGAAAGCAATGGTAAGAAATAAAGGTTAGGGGCCGGGCGCGGTGGCTCAAGCCTGTAATCCCAGCACTTTGGGAGGCCGAGGCGGGCGGATCACAAGGTCAGGAGATCGAGACCACAGTGAAACCCCGTCTCTACTAAAAATACAAAAAATTAGCCGGGCGCGGTGGCGGGCGCCTGTAGTCCCAGCTACTCGGGAGGCTGAGGCAGGAGAATGGCGGGAACCCGGGAGGCAGAGCTTGCAGTGAGCCGAGATCGCGCCTGCACTCCAGCCTGGGCAACAGCGTGAGACTCCGTCTCAACTCAAAAAAAAAAAAAAAAGAAATAAAGGTTAGGAAAAATTCAAATTTACTGATGCCAGAATAGGGTGAGTTGAGTCACCAGTTATTAAATTGCAGGAGTGGGGAACCCTGTGATCTCTTGATTCTCCCTCTTCCTGTCATACTTATAAGCAAACTGCTGTTACCTGAGCCAGGTTAGGATCTATCTTGCTAAGAGGCAGAGGGAGGGGTGGCTGATTTCTGACAGCATTCAATGCCAGTCTGGGAGATTATGTGCTATACCCATTCGGAAACAGTACAAGTCAGGACCTGAGCTCTTAACTTGGCCTTTCGTGCCCTGAACCAGAGTGACCTCAAGATTCCTCACTTCCTTCTTTCTTCCAGAACCAGCAGTCATCGGCGGCTCCAACCTCGCAGGAGAGAAGCAGCAACCCAGCCCCGCGCAGGCAGCAGGCGTTTGTGGCCCCTCTCTCCCAAGCCCCCTACACCTTCCAGCATGGCAGCCCACTACACTCGACGGGGCACCCACACCTTGCCCCAGCCCCTGCTCACCTGCCAAGCCAGGCTCATCTGTATACGTATGCTGCCCCCACTTCTGCTGCTGCACTGGGCTCAACCAGCTCCATTGCTCATCTTTTCTCCCCACAGGGTTCCTCAAGGCATGCTGCAGCCTATACCACTCACCCTAGCACTTTGGTGCACCAGGTCCCTGTCAGTGTTGGGCCCAGCCTCCTCACTTCTGCCAGCGTGGCCCCTGCTCAGTACCAACACCAGTTTGCCACTCAGTCGTACATTGGGTCTTCCCGAGGCTCAACAATTTACACTGGATACCCGCTGAGTCCTACCAAGATCAGCCAGTATTCCTACTTATAGTTGGTGAGCATGAGGGAGGAGGAGTCATGGCTACCTTCTTCTGGCCCTGAGTTCTTAATATTGGGCTATGGTGAGATCCTCCTTTACCCTCTTGAAACTTCTTAGCCAGCAACTTGTTCTGCAGGGGCCCACTGAAGCAGAAAGTTTTTCTCTGGGGGAACCTGTCTCAGTGTTGACTGCATTGTTGTAGTCTCCCAAAGTTTGCCCTATTTTTAAATTCTTTATTTTTGTGACAGCAATTTTGGTACTTGGAAGAGTTCAGATGCCCATCTTCTGCAGTTACCAAGGAAGAGAGATTGTTGTGAAGTTACCCTCTGAAAAATATTTTGTCTCTCTGACTTGATTTCTATAAATGCTTTTAAAAACAAGTGAAGCCCCTCTTTATTTCATTTTGTGTTATTGTGATTGCTGGTCAGGAAAAATGCTGATAGAAGGAGTTGAAATCTGATGACAAGAAAAGAAAAATCATTACTTTTTGTTTGTTTATAAACTCAGACTTACTTGCCTATTTTATTTTAAAAGCAGCTTACACAAGTCTGTATTTTTACTATCAGGCATTTCTCCTCAAAATCTCATCTTCGTTTATTGGACATTTAAACTTACAGAGTTTCAGTTTTGTTTTAATGTCATATATACTTAATGGGTAATTGTTATTTTTGCAAAACTGGTTACGAATTACTCTATGTTACTATTGGGATTCTCTCAATTGCTCCTGTGTGTGTTATAAAGTAGTGTTTAAAAGGCAGCTCACCATTTGCTGGTAACTTAATGTGAGAGAATCCATATCTATGTGAAAACACCAAGTATTCTTTTTAAATGAAGCACCATGAATTCTTTTTTAAATTATTTTTTAAAAGTCTTTCTCTCTCTGATTCAGCTTAAATTTTTTTATTGTAAAAGCCATTAAGGTGGTTATTATTATATGGTGGTGGTTGTTTTATTATATGCAAAATCTCTGTCTCTTATGAGATACTGGCATTGATGAGCTTTGCCTAAAGATTAGTATGAATTTTCAATATTACACCTCTGTGTTTTGCTCATCTCTCCCTTCTGTTTTATGTGATTTGTTTGGGGAGAAAGCTAAAAAAACCTGAAACCAGATAAGAACATTTCTTGTGTATAGCTTTTATACTTTAAAGTAGCTTCCTTTGTATGCCAGCAGCAAATTGAATGCTCTCTTATTAAGACTTATACAATAAGTGCATGTAGGAATTGCAAAAAATATTTTAAAAATTTATTACTGAATTTAAAAATATTTTAGAAGTTTTGTAATGGTGGTGTTTTAATATTTTACATAATTAAATATGTACATATTGATTAGAAAAATATAACAAGCAATTTTTCCTGCTAACCCAAAATGTTATTTGTAATCAAATGTGTAGTGATTACACTTGAATTGTGTACTTAGTGTGTATGTGATCCTCCAGTGTTATCCGGGAGATGGATTGATGTCCCCGTTGTATTTAAACCAAAATGAACTGATACTTGTTGGAATGTATGTGAACTAATTGCAAGTATATTAGAGCATATTACTGTAGTGCTGAATGAGCAGGGGCATTGCCTGCAAGGAGAGGAGACCCTTGGAATTGTTTTGCACAGGTGTGTCTGGTGAGGAGTTTTTCAGTGTGTGTCTCTTCCTTCCCTTTCTCCCTCCTTCCCTTATTGTAGTGCCTTATATGATAATGTAGTGGTTAATAGAGTTTACAGTGAGCTTGCCTTAGGATGGACCAGCAAGCCCCCGGGGACCCTAAGTTGTTCACGGGATTTATCAGAACAGGATTAGTAGCTGTGTTGTGTAAATGCATCGTTCTCAGTTTCCCTGCCAACATTGAAAAATAAAAACAGCAGCTTTTCTCCTTTACCACCACCTCTACCCCTTTCCATTTTGGATTCTCAGCTGAGTTCTCACAGAAGCATTTTCCCCATGTGGCTCTCTCACTGTGCATTGCTACCTTGCTTCTGTGAGAATTCAGGAAGCAGGTGAGAGGAGTCAAGCCAATATTAAATATGCATTCTTTTAAAGTATGTGCAATCACTTTTAGAATGAATTTTTTTTTTCCTTTTCCCATGTGGCAGTCCTTCCTGCAAATAGTTGACATTCCTAGTAAAATATTTGCTTGTTGAAAAAACATATAACAGATGAGTTTATACCAAAGAGCCTATTGTATTGCTTACCATGTCCCCACACTATGAGGAGGAGTTTTGTGGTGCCGCTGGTGACAAGGAGCTCACAGAAAGGTTTCTTAGCTGGTGAAGAATATAGAGAAGGAACCAAAGCCTGTTGAGTCATTGAGGCTTTTGAGGTTTCTTTTTTAACAGCTTGTAGAGTCTTGGGGCCCTTCAAGCTGTGAAATTGTCCTGGTACTCTCAGCTCCTGCACGGATCTGGGTCAAGTAGAAGGTACTGGGGATGGGGACATTCCTGCCCATAAAGGATTTGGGGAAAGAAGGTTAATCCTAAAATACAGGTGTGTTCCATCTGAATTGAAAATGATATATTTGAGATATAATTTTAGGACTGGTTCTATGTAGATAGAGATGGTGTCAAGGAGGTGCAGGATGGAGATGGGAGATTTCATAGAGCCTGGTCAGCCAGCTCTGTACCAGGTTGAACACCGAGGAGCTGTCAAAGTATTTGGAGTTTCTTCATTGTAAGGAGTAAGGGCTTCCAAGATGGGGCAGGTAGTCAGTACAGCCTACCAGGAACATGTTGTGTTTTCTTTATTTTTAAAAATCATTATATTGAGTTGTGTTTTCAGCACTATATTGGTCAAGATAGCCAAGCAGTTTGTATAATTTCTGTCACTAGTGTCATACAGTTTTCTGGTCAACATGTGTGATCTTTGTGTCTCCTTTTTGCCAAGCACATTCTGATTTTCTTGTTGGAACACAGGTCTGGTTTCTAAAGGACAAATTTTTTTGTTCCTTGTCTTTTTTCTATAAGGGACAAGATTTGTTGTTTTTGTAAGAAATGAGATGCAGGAAACAAAACCAAACCACATTCCTGCCCCTAGTCCAATAAGCAGATACCACTTAAGATAGGAGTCTAAACTCCACAGAAAAGGATAATACCAAGAGCTTGTATTGTTACGTTAATCACTTGACTAGCAGTGTGTGGCTTTAAAAACTTTAGAGATTTTTCAGTCTTAGTGTGCAAACTGGCATTTCCGATTTTCCAACATAAAAATCCACCTGTGTCTGCTGAATGTGTATGTATGTGCTCAATGTGGCTTTAGATTCTGTCCCTGGGGCTTAACATTGTTGGCCCTGACAGGAAGGGAGGAAGCCCGGTGAATTTAGTGAGCAGCTGGCCTGGGTCACAGTGACCTGACCTCAAACCAGCTTAAGGCTTTAAGTCCTCTCTCTGAACTTGCATTTCCAGCTTCTTCCTTTCCAGGTGAGAGAAGAAGCGGGGAAGGGTTCAGTGTAGCCACTCTGGGTTCATAGGGACACTTGGTCACTCCAGAGTTTTTAATAGCTCCCAGGAGGTGATATTATTTTCAGTGCTCAGCTGAAATACCAACCCCAGGAATAAGAACTCCGTTTCAAACAGTTCTGGCCATTCTGAGCCTGCTTTTGTGATTGCTCATCCATTGTCCTCCACTAGAGGGGCTAAGCTTGACTGCCCTTGGCCAGGCAAGCACAGTAATGTGTGTTTTATTCAGCATTATTATGCAAAAATTCACTAGTTGAGATGGTTTGTTTTAGGATAGGAAATGAAATTGCCTCTCAGTGACAGGAGTGGCCCGAGCCTGCTTCCTATTTTGATTTTTTTTTTTAAACTGATAGATGGTGCAGCATGTCTACATGGTTGTTTGTTGCTAAACTTTATATAATGTGTGGTTTCAATTCAGCTTGAAAAATAATCTCACTACATGTAGCAGTACATTATATGTACATTATATGTAATGTTAGTATTTCTGCTTTGAATCCTTGATATTGCAATGGAATTCCTACTTTATTAAATGTATTTGATATGCTAGTTATTGTGTGTGATTTAAACTCTTTTTGCTTTCTCCCTTTTTTTGGTTGTGCGCTTTCTTTTACAACAAGCCTCTAGAAACAGATAGTTTCTGAGAATTACTGAGCTATGTTTGTAATGCAGATGTACTTAGGGAGTATGTAAAATAATCATTTTAACAAAAGAAATAGATATTTAAAATTTAATACTAACTATGGGAAAAGGGTCCATTGTGTAAAACATAGTTTATCTTTGGATTCAATGTTTGTCTTTGGTTTTACAAAGTAGCTTGTATTTTCAGTATTTTCTACATAATATGGTAAAATGTAGAGCAATTGTAATGCATCAATAAAATGGGTAAATTTTCTGAATCGTGGCTGTTTTTGACTTCTGTTATAGGATATAAAGGGGATCAATAAATGACGTCTTTGAAAGTGGCTAAGCATATTATATTTGAACATCAGTAGAGTACTAGAGACAATTTCATTCTTCATACAAATCTCCATACTGGAAATGAATAGGGTTTGGCAGGGAATACTTCCCAAGAATGCAGTGTCCAGGGCCCTTACTTCACATCATCTGGATCTGACACTTGAAAGAGGTAGAAGACATCTGAGACAGGCTAATTAAGCTTTGTTTCCTAGTGTATTTTGCCAAATAGCAGTAGCAGAATGAAAAGATGAGTCACCACAGGAAGCTGCTATTTTTCCCCTCCTTTCAAGCTGTACCGTTAAGAGTCATGGTCCTTTTTAGAGAAGGAACCTCTCTGTCAGATTCTCTTGATTCTAAAGTGAGTAGAATTTCTCCCGATAAAGAAATAGGGGGTTGTTTGGATCAACGACTGCAGGTCTCTGAGTAAATGCTCTCTTTGATTTTTCTTTTTTTTTTTTGACCTGTGTGTCAGGCCATGTCTACCTTATGGTGGCCATTAATTCATTTCGGATGCTCCTGCAGCCTTAGTTGGGGTATGGAAATGAGAAACACTCAGAAATACCCTTTTGGACCCCAACCGAGAGAAATAACCAACAGTCTTTTCTCCCAGTAGTAAGGGGGTCAGAATACACTGATTTAGACTGCAACAACATACATATATGTATATGTATTTCAGATTCCGCCCCCCCCCCCCGCAATAAATGAATGTATAGTAAATTAATGTGAACTCATTGAACACTCCTCAGTTTTGGTGAGAGAATATACCTGGCCTCTTTCAAGCAAAGGAAAGCCATGAAAAACAGCGCTGCTGTCAGCCTTACTTCCAGACAATCAAGAGTTAATTTACTAACTTCTCAGTGACCTCTCTTTTTTTTTTTTTTAATCTCAGTTATATTTTCTTCTTGGGCTAAATCAGAGAGATATTTGCATAGCCAATCCAAGCCTATCCAAAGTAGTAATTGGATAGTCTTGGGGGAAATCTGCATTTTAGTGGTGAAAACCCCTGTAAATTCAATATATTTGGCTTTTGTGGAAAATTTTCCTCGTGGGGTGAGTCTAAGCCTTAGTTTCTATATTAATCATGAGAGATGACACTAGGTGCTTAGCACAAGGTGGCGCCAATGAGCTTTAGAATAAGTTGGGCTTGACCACTTGGGCCTTTTTTTTCCTGCTTCCTCCCCTCAAATCTCACCTCCCCAGCTTCGAGCTTCTACTGAACAAGGCTGAAAACAACCCACTCATTGCAGAGAAGGGAAGGATTAATGAAAGATGTTAGTTTCTTAAGAAGTCAGCACTGGTGAAACTTTCCTGAAACAGGAATGGCGTTTGCTGAGTTTTCTCTGGGGTCTCTGCTTCCTGCAGCTAGCTTTCCTGCTTGACTGCCCAGAGGCCTCTGCCTTTGGGTTTCCATCTCTTTCCCCTCCAGGGGAGCCTACAGCCTAGGCGGGAGGTGGTTAAGGCTTCTGGCTGCTGTGCAATGGGGCCATCTGTGTTTGATCAATCCTGGCGGAAAGGAGGGGGTGGGGATTGTAAAGAGACTGAAAGCATTCCAGAGTAGTGAGAGAGACCCAGAGATCAGAAAGAGAGAAGGCACCGCCCCCACCCCGCCTCCAAAGCTAACCCTCAGGCTTGAGGGGAAGAGGCCGACTGTAAGTTCCTTCTACTCTGGCACCACTCTCCCGGCTGCCATGGGGCCCAGCACCCCTCTCCTCATCTTCTTCCTTTTGTCATGGTCGGGACCCCTTCAAGGACAGCAGCACCACCTGGTGGAGTACATGGAACGCCGACTAGCTGCTTTAGAGGTGAGGGACCCCCTTCTAGCCCAGCCTAGAAGGATTCCAGGTCTATTGGTTCAACCAGTTTGTTAGGGATCTGGGGATAACAAGAAAGGGCTCTGTAAAACTCTACAGAAAATTCTCCCTTAATAAGAGGACCTTCAGAATGACAAGCCCTCCTCTTTCCCCACATAGAAGAATTCCAAAGCAAATAGACTTTTGCGTTTTAACTCTGGGATTAGACAGAATAAGGGGGCAGAGTGGAAACGAGAACCAAGATTGTGGGGCTGCATCTCCGGAGGAGCTGATGATTCTGTTGAAGTTGGAGGTTCCCAGGGAATCTATAATTTCCTGCCTTTTTAACAGGTTGAGATCTGTAGCATTTTAGTTCCCAGAGGATAATTGCTAAGGGAGCAGAGACCTCTTCACACCTTCATGCGCTTAGACCTGCCTAGAGGCTCAGGTGACTCAGTGGCACTGCTCACAGAGAACGCGGGCTGGAGGACATGGAGTCGGAGTAGGGGCCTAGGTGAATCTCAGTTAGGCTCTTTACACATTTAGCACCTCTGCACATCTGGTTTCCTTTTCTGCAGGAATGGAAGGGGATATTGAAGCCTGGCTGAGTTTTCTCTTTTTTTCCCATTCCTGACTCCCGAGTTGGGCCTCTCCCTGCCTGGGAGTTGTAACCCTGCAGCCTCCCTCCTGATCCCCCATCCCTTCAGGAACGGCTGGCCCAGTGCCAGGACCAGAGTAGTCGGCATGCTGCTGAGCTGCGGGACTTCAAGAACAAGATGCTGCCACTGCTGGAGGTGGCAGAGAAGGAGCGGGAGGCACTCAGAACTGAGGCTGACACCATCTCCGGGAGAGTGGATCGTCTGGAGCGGGAGGTGGACTATCTGGAGACCCAGAACCCAGCTCTGCCCTGTGTAGAGTTTGATGAGAAGGTGACTGGAGGCCCTGGGACCAAAGGCAAGGGAAGAAGAAATGAGAAGTATGATATGGTGACAGGTAAATGATCTAAAAGCAGGCCCCTAAATCTCTCAGAACTGATACTCTTCCTTCCTAGCTTCTTACTCTTTTTTTCTCTTTGTCCCAGTCCATTGTGGCTCTGTCTTCTGGAATCTGTTTCAGGGAAACCTCTGTAATGCCAGGTCTATTAAGGAGAGGTTCTGGGGATCCAGGCCGCTGTGGTACCCGCTCTTTCTCAATTCTCCCTAAGAGTGGAGGCATCCACTGGGCAAATGCTCACTATTCTCCAGATCGCCCACCCTGGGGGAGTTCCTGCTGGAGGCATCTAATTCTTGCCTCTATTTCCTTTTCCTGTGCTTTTCTCATCAGACTGTGGCTACACAATCTCTCAAGTGAGATCAATGAAGATTCTGAAGCGATTTGGTGGCCCAGCTGGTCTGTGGACCAAGGATCCACTGGGGCAAACAGAGAAGATCTACGTGTTAGATGGGACACAGAATGACACAGCCTTTGTCTTCCCAAGGCTGCGTGACTTCACCCTTGCCATGGCTGCCCGGAAAGCTTCCCGAGTCCGGGTGCCCTTTCCCTGGGTAGGCACAGGGCAGCTGGTATATGGTGGCTTTCTTTATTTTGCCCGGAGGCCTCCTGGAAGACCTGGCGGGGGTGGTGAGCTGGAGAACACTTTGCAGCTCATCAAATTCCACCTGGCAAACCGGACAGTGGTGGACAGCTCAGTATTCCCAGCAGAGGGGTTGATTCCCCCATACGGCCTGACAGCAGACACCTACATCGACCTGGCAGCTGATGAGGAAGGTCTTTGGGCTGTCTATGCCACCCGAGAGGATGACAGGCACTTGTGTCTGGCCAAGTTAGATCCACAGACACTGGACACAGAGCAGCAGTGGGACACACCATGTCCCAGAGAGAATGCTGAGGCTGCCTTTGTCATCTGTGGGACCCTCTATGTCGTCTACAACACCCGTCCTGCCAGTCGGGCCCGCATCCAGTGCTCCTTTGATGCCAGCGGCACCCTGACCCCTGAACGGGCAGCACTCCCTTATTTTCCCCGCAGATACGGTGCCCATGCCAGCCTCCGCTATAATCCCCGAGAACGCCAGCTCTATGCCTGGGATGATGGCTACCAGATTGTCTATAAGCTGGAGATGAGGAAGAAAGAGGAGGAGGTTTGAGGAGCTAGCCTTGTTTTTTGCATCTTTCTTGCTCCCATACATTTATATTATATCCCCACTAAATTTCCTGTTCCTCATTCTTCAAATGTGGGCCAGTTGTGGCTCAAATCCTCTACATTTTTAGCCAATGGCAATCAAATTCTTGCAGCTCCTTTGTTTCATACAGAACTCCAGATCCTGAGTAATCCTTGTAGAGCTCAAAGAGTCAAAACCCTCAGTGTTCCCTCCTGCTCTCCTGCCCCACGTCAACAAATTTCAGACTAAGATGACCCAGACCCGGAGCACTGACCTTGTATGGGGGCAGGCCCCAGGAGCAGGCAGCAGTGTTCTTGCCCTCAGAGTGACTTGGGGAGGGAGAAATAGGAGGAGACGTCCAGCTCTGCCCTCTCTTCCTCACTCCTCCCTTCAGTGTCCTGAGGAACAGGACTTTCTCCAGTTTTGTATTGCAACATTTTGCATTAAAAGGAAAATCCACTACTCCTCTCCTGTGTGTGTTTGGGTAGCCCTCAGATCCAACTTCCCCCTGACCATCCATTTTCTCCCTCCCAACCCATCCGCACTCCTTGAGCCATATTAAGGACTTGGCTGGGCTCACTTTGCTGAGGAAGAGTTTACAGTGAGGCGCCTGGGGGAAGCGGCAGAATCCCGCCACTTTAGGAGGCTGGGCGAAAGGTCTCCTTCCACACCCACTGCCATCCACAGCAGCCAATCCACAGCAGCCATCCCAGAACCTCAGTGGCACCGTGCCTCTGACTGTGAGACACTGGGGCCCAGGGCAGAGCTTCCAATTCCGATTCTCAGAGGATTTTGAAGTACAAAATGGATGTTAGTTGCATTGCAGTCTAGGGTGGAAACCAGAGCCCTGAATGCCTGCCTGTGTTTTTAGTAAGAACTGAAGTTTCTCCTCTAAAGCGGACTCTGCCCCGCACCCCAGACCTCTCCACTCCCACCTCCAGCGTTGCGCTCCTGCAGGGCCAGGTTGCACAATCGTTCTTGGTCTACACTGCTCTGATTTTCCTGCTGCCACAGCGTCTGCGGTTTGGGCAGGGAGGAGGGGCAGTGACCGTGTCCCAGATGTTGGCCTTACCCGGTCCGCAGCCTATTCTTGCTTTCCTCTTCTCCACCCTCATCACCCTCACCTACCCACTCCAGCCCTGAACCTGGCCGGAACCCGTCAGGACTTCTGGAAACTTAACCCTCTCTGGCCCATACCCTGGCCTCTGGGGTTGGATTGCAGAGGGTAATCTGGGGAAGGGAGAAGGGAGAGGAGGAGGAAGGCTCCGGGCTTTGGACTCCAGTCTCCAGGAATCTGCTGATTTCTGCACCAGGCTCCCACCCGGGCCTCACCCTCACTGCTTCGTGCTCAGCGTGCAGGGGCAAGGCTGGCTGATGGGCAGGATCCACTGCTTTTATGAGGAGTCCACCTCAGGCAGCCCTGGGGGTCCTCTTGGTTATTTGCCCTAGCCAAGTGCGGGGAAGGGGCACAGCCTTCTCCCCAAAGCACAGCCTGCCTTCCCGCCCCAGGTGGGGTGGCTCCGTCAGGGCCCTGTGAGCCTCCCTTTGTCTTTTTTTCTTTTCTCCTCAGGCAGAGCTGCTCCAGATGTAGGTTGATGAGGAAGGGGAAAGAAAGACAGTGAAGCACCTCACAAAGGCGCTATTGTAGGGAGCCCGGGGCAGGCAGGGGCTCTCTCCCATTCAATTCTCTCCTAATGTGGGGCTGGCAACAGTAATCACCACCTGTCAGCCCACGGAAGGGTCTGCCCACGGAACAGCTGGCTGCGGCGCACGTGGTGCACAGGGAGGGGCTGAGGGGGAAGGGCATTCTGAGCGCAGGCCTGGAGAATGGGTCCTGGGCCACAGGGCTGGCAGCGCAGCGTGGGGACTGTGGGTGCCCCAGGTGGAAGGAAGGGGAGCTTGTCTGCTCCCTGGCGTGACTGTGTGTTGTGGGTGAGGGGTGCTTGTGTGTGGCAGAGGTCCCTGTCTGCTCCCTGGTGTGACTGTGGGGTTGGTGGGGGTGGGGGGCACTGACAGTGTGTAGTAGAGGTGCTTGTCGTCTCCCTAGTGTGACTGTATGTGTATCTGTGCCCGCGTGTGGCAGGGGAGCTTGTCTGCTAGCTGTGTAGCTGTGTGTGACGGGAGGCTGTAGGGTCGGGTTGTGTCTCTGGAGTGACCTTGTTAGAGCACCAAACACCAGGAGCTGCTCTGATGCCCTTGATGAGAGCATAACCTGAGACTCCGGGTGCATAAGTGATGTCAAGGAACGTGTATTTGAAGTACATTCTTAACGCCTTGTCACTTCCATGAAAACCAGGTAACCAGCTTCTTCCGCGTTACATGTGTGTGCTCGTCTTTGTGGCATCTATCTTTGCCTGATTCCACCTCCGTGAGAAAGAAAAAAAAAGCAAAAAGCATCTTTTCTTTTTTTTAGGCTTACAATTTCTCTGGAAAAGTTCATTCAGGCTTTTCTGAAAGGGCAGAAATCTCTGGGGCCTTGTCATTTATTACTTTTCTCTTCTTTCTTTTTGGCTTCTGTGCAACAGCTAGTGCTATTTTGGAAGAATTTTGGAAGGTGAGTAGAACTGTGTGGGCGGATCCAGCGAACTGTCCAAATTCATTAAACGAAATTATCTGCTGCTTCAGGAGACAGCACCAGTAGCTAAATCCTATCATCCACAAGTAGCCTCAGAACCACCTCAGACCCTCCACAACCCATCACTTGGCAGAAATAGGTTATGACCTCTGATTTGGTTGAACTAAAGACAGTGGAAGGCAAAGGGCCTAGGAGAGGAGAGGGGTTAAAAGCCCAAAGAGAAGTCCCACATGTGCCCCAGTGCCTGGCCCTGATACAGTAAACACCCAAGGATGGGGATGTGGGAAGGGCACCAAGAACCAGGAGGGGCTGCTGTGGTGGAGGCAGCTGTCTGCTAGGTCTTAGGTCCAGATGTTGCTTCTCCTTCACAAGGCAGTATTGAGAGGGTTCCCCTCTCCACCACACTGGGCCTCAGGGTTTCCTGCTTTACCTCCTAAGCTCCCCTCTTTGTTCTCAATATCCTCTCTTCTCCAGTGCTGGTCTCAGCATCTGCCTGCCAGAGAATCCAAAGTGTTTGTCTTGTTCATTCTAATCAAGGAAGCTGAGCCAGTGTTGTGAGCGCCCTGGATGGTGGAGAGGGACAGGGCAGAGATGGACAGGATGAAGTTGTTGATTCAGCTGTCAGTGTTTCTTCTGGGATGGGCTCTGAGCTAAACAGAAACCAAGCCCTCCTTTTCCTCCTCCTCCAGTCTCAGATTTTCTGGGCCTCTTCTCATCTCTCCCTGAACAGGCACCCCTTCCCTGAGGCTCCTGGGGGCCTCCCCTTCCACTGCTCCCCACTCCTCTACCTGGTTTAGAGGAAAGCATGCGCATTTTGAGAGCTGCTGAGACTGTCCTGGTATTTCTCAGGGCCTTCAAGATAGGTCTCTTGAGGGCCTGCTGCCCAGCCTCTCTGTGTCTGCCTTTGCAGTGTAGTGTGGTCTCTGGTCCAGGAGAACTTTTCTATTTCTCCGGCTGGAGAGCAGGGGCTGTCCTGTGGCCTTAGCTCCTGTTGGCAGCTGTGGCCTCCACAGGCCCTGTGGACCCCTCAGCCTGGCTGGCGAGCTTTCCTTTGCCTGGTCTTTAACTTCTGCTTTTACAATGCAGAGCTTAAAAGATTAAATCTTTATTTCTGGATTTAATAACTCCACAGAATTATAAATGTGGAAGCCAATGTATTACTTTAAAGGGCAGAATGAGAAACTAAAAGTGCAAAACTCTCAGCACTGTCTCCCCAGAACTTGGGTTCTGACCATGCCTGTAACCGGATACCTCTCCAGGACTGCTCGGTAGGGAAGACCCTAACCCAGTGGTGCTAGAGGAATTAGAGGAATTAAAGGCACACACACAGAAATATAGAGGTGTGGAGTGGGAAACCAGGGGTCTCACAGCCTTCAGAGCTGAGAGCCTCGAACAGAGATTTACCCACATATTTATTAACAGCAAGCCAGTGATAAGCATTGTTTCTATAGATTATAGATTAACTAAAAGTATTCCTTATGGGAACCAAAGGGATGGGCTCAAATAAAGGGATGGTTTGGGCTAGTTATCTGCAGCAGGAGCATATCCTTAAGGCACAGATTGCTCATGCTATTGTTTGTGGTTTAAGAATTCCTTTAAGTGGTTTTCCGCCCTGGGTGGGCCAGGTGTTCCTTGCCCTCATTCCGGTAAACCCACAACCTTCCAGCATGGATGTCATGGCCATCACAAACATGTCACAGTGCTGCAGAGATTTTGTTTATGGCCAGTTTTGGGGCCAGTTTATGGCCAGATTTTGGGGGGCCTGTTCCCAACACAGGTCATTCCTGCATGACCTCTGGGGGTCTACCCAGCTCACATTCCCCCTTCTCTGAGATGAGACAACTTTACTCCCTGGCCATAGTGGTATGCCCAGAGGAGAACACATCAGACTCCCTCCTGGGGAGTTAAAACTGCAGGTCAGAGATGTTAGATCTTAGGAAGTGTGTGAAGGCATCTTTGCCCTGCTACCCAGAGGCAGTGAAAGCCCGACTAGAGGGGAAAGGATGAGGTGGACCCCAGGGAGAAGCTGTGACAGAAGGGAGGAGGCTGCTGACCTGGGCCTGGGTTCTGGCCCTTTCCCTAGCCATCAATCCTGAGGTCACAGCACACTTCTGGCTCTTGGGTTCTGCAAAGTGCCTGTAAGTTAATATGAGTGGATTTCTGTTTCCCAAAACCCAAAGGCGGTTCCTCATCTTTACCTTCCCCACCAGAAAAATCCCCTATTCCCTGGACTGCTAGGCAAATGGCCTTGGCCCTGTAGTCAGGAGTGTCCAGTCTTTTGGCTTCCCTGGGTCACACTGGAAGAAAAATTGTCTTAGACCACACATAAAATACACTAAGGATAGCTGATGAGCTAAAAAAAAAAAAAAAAAAAACCGAAACCAAAAAAAAAAAAAATTGCAAAAAAGCCCTCATGATGTTTTAAGAAAGTTTACAAATTTGTGTTGGGCTGCATTTAAAGCCATCTGGGCCACATGTGGCCCACGGGCCGGGGGTTGGACAAGCTTGCTGTAGAGTGTTCTTCCCTGCACATGACCTAGAAGACTCACTAGAATAATGAAAGAATCTCCCCAAAGCCTGGCCCCAATCATTCTACCAAGTCACACCTCCTCCACGACACCTTCCAGACGACCTAGTCAGTTCCACATTCCTGTTCTGTTCATTCGTGGGCTGCCGTCTCCCCCCATCAGAGCCTGTAGCACAGCGTTCTTAGAGGTAAACTTATGTATTAGAAAGAGCATCAACTCTGGGGTCAGAGCGTCTGGGATCAGAGTCTGGCTCTGCCACTTGCCAAAGTTATCTAAGGCCTCATCTATAAAATAATATCTACCCAATAGGATTGTTGCCATGAGGATTAAGGATGAAATATGCAGATTCTTCAGTAGGGCACGCAATCAGTGTGTGGTAGCTCTGAAACCCCACTTCCTTTGAGAGGATTTTCTGGCCCTTTCTACTCCCAATCACACAGGTCAGGACCGTTTGCTGTGGACCCCTGTTCACCCCCAGGCATAGCCCACTTGGAGCCCGTAATGCTCTGTGCTGTTTACTCATGTTGGTGTCGCCAGGGTTGAACACAGAGCCTGACTCATCATTATTGTTGAATGTATAAATGCTATATATATCCATGCTCCTCCGTCAGGCTGTGAACCCTGGGAACCCTGAGCATGTCTGTCTCCTAACTCAGGACCTTGCTCAGGAGTGGCACATTGCCAGCAAGCAGTACATGTTCTTGGTGGCATTTTTCAAGTCAGTTGGTGTATTAGTCTGTTCTCACGCTGCTAATAAAGACATACCTGAGACTGGGTAATTTATAAAGGAAGGGGTTTTAATTGACTCACAGTTCCACATGGCTGAGGAGGCCTCACAATCATGGCAGAAGAGCAAGGGGTGTCTTATGTGGAGGCAGGAAAGAAATTTGTGCAGGGGAACTCCCACTTATAAAACCATCAGATCTCATGAGACTTATTCATTCCCACAAGAACAGTATTGGGGAAATCATGCCCATGATTCAATTTTCTCCACCTGGCCCCGCCCTTGACACGTGGGGATTATTACAATTCAAGGTGAGATTTGGGTGGAGATGCATTTAAACCATATCAGTTGGACAAAGACAAGATACAGATAAAAACTGAAAACATGCGCCTTTCAATTGCAGAAGGCATTGGCCTTCCCACATGATTCCAATTCGAACATCTAAGGGGAAACTCAAGCTAGGCCAGGACCTTTATGCCCTGAGGCCACAGGGGAGGAGGGTAATAAAACTGCGGGAGGTAGTGGAAGGCCTAGGTGTTCAGCACCCGGCTCATAGCAAGGGTCCTGGAGTAGTTGAACCTGTGTTTGCACCCCAGCCTGGCCACTTGCCAGAGTGTGATGTGGTGCAAGTTACTCCACCTCTGTGAGCCTGGTTTCTTCATCTATGGAATGGTTTTAATAGTACTCACTTCACAGATTGCCGTGAGCATTAAATGAAATAATCTATATAAAGCAGTGATCCCAGTATCTGGCACACAGTAGGCGCTCAATATATATATTATTATTATTATTGTTACTAATGTTATCATCACTGCATAAGTCTTTTCAGTTAGCAAAGTGCTCTCACATATTTTCTGTCCTTTGATTTGCACAATAATCCCATGAGATGAGCAGGTATCAGAAACCTGAGGATTATAGAGATGAAATGATTCCTCTAAGGCCACATAACTGGTAAGTATTGGAGCTGGAACTTATGCTACAGAGGCCATGTGGAGGAGTGTGAAGAGCTGGAGCTCTGAACTCAAGTTGCCTTCAAATCCTTGCTCTGCCACTTGCTAGCAATGTAATCCTGTGCAAACATGCCCTGCCTCAGAGACTTGTGAGGAATGGATGAACTAGTGAATTAGTCCATTCCTACACTGCTATAAAGAACTACCTGAGACTGGGCAATTGAAGAAAAAAGGTTTAATTGACTCACAGTTCCCCAGGCTGTACAGGAAACATGGCTAGGAGGCCTCCAGAAACTTACAATCATGGCAGAAGGGTAAAGGGGAAGCAGGAAAGTCTCACATGGCTAGCAAGAGGAAGAGAGAGCCAAGGGGGATGCGCTACACACTTTTAAACAACCAGATCTCACAAGAACTCACTCACTCTCATGAGAATAGCAAGGAGGAGATCTGCCCCCATGATCCAATCACCTCCCAGCAGGTCTTCTCTCAACACTGGGGATTACGATTCAACATGAGATTTGGGTAGGGACCAGAGCCAAACCATATCAGCTAATGTTTATAAAATATCTAGCAGAGCATCTAGAAGAATAGATGTTCAATAAATGTTCATTCCTAGGCCCATGACTCTTGCTATTTTATTTTTTTGGGGCAGGGGACAGGTTCTCACTCTGTTACCCAGGTTGGAGTGAGATCTTGGGTCACTGCAACCTCTACCTCCCAGGCGCAAGTCATCCTCTCACCTCAGCCGGGACCAAAGGCACACACCACCACAACTGGCTAATTTGACTCTTGCTATCTTGATGTGGAACAGCATGCCAGCGATCATCTCTGCTTGGCATTATAAACCATTTATCTTGACCCAGTGACCCTTCCGCTCCTTCCTTCTCCATTTGTACACTGTTCTGTAGGAAGACGTGGCACCTGTTTCCCACCACAGATCTCTGTGTTATCAGTAACAGCAGGGTTGACAGGTGCCCTGCACCAGCCATGAGGGAAGAAAGTAAGGTGCACCGAGACATCCTCCTTCTCTGTGCCTGGACCACCACTCCCAGCAGTGATATGTGTGTGTGTGTGTGTGTGTGTGTGTGTGTGTATGTATGTGTGCAAGAGAGAGCGAGAGCGAGAGCGAGAGAGAGAGAGAGAGAGAGAGAGAGAGAGAGAGAGACATTGTGCTCCAAAGCCGCATTTTTCCTTCAATCACATTTTCTCTCAAAGATATTTTAGTTGTTCAGCCTGTGTCCCTAGAATTCATCATTATTAACTTTTTGAACTTACCTTGCTGTGGATTTTGACAGATCCTTCGGTGCCATTTTGGTGCACTTCATCTTATGGGTATTTATTACTGTCCAATTTCGCATAGTTTTGGTTTTGTAGCTGGTGAATTTTGTGTTCTAGACCTGTAAATCCATGCAGTTGTCAAATGCATGAGCTGTTCTCTATCTATTCTTATTGTCCTTTTGCGGGAAGGAAGATAGTGTGGAAAGAGCATGGATGGGAGTAAGATGAACTTTCTATTTCTATGTAATTGGTCCACATGCTGACTGTCCTGACTCTGCTCCTCATTGACCATGTGACCTTGAACAAGATGCTAACCCCTCTGTGCCTCAGTTTGCTCATTTGCAAAACAGGATTATATTATCTGGATTATCATTGCCTAGGATCATTGCAGTTCAAGCCCTAATGCATAAAGCATTCAGAACTTCTGGCAAGGACTCTTAGGAATCATGTCCTTTGGCTTCCTCTTCTTACAACAGGAGAAACTGAAGCTCAGAGAGCGTTTTGAGGGTGGGGGCCATGCCTTATCCTTCTTTCTATACCCAGGATCCAGACACAGTTAGGTGCATACTGGGTATCCAACAGATATTTTGTAAATCAGTTGTGTGACCAGCTCCCAGTGACATATCTGTAATTTAGCCCCTCTTGATGACTCAGAGTGATTATCCACATCAGTCACTATACTGTGCATCCTGCCAGGATGCCTTTGGAACCAATTATGCTATATAGAATGTGGCCTTTATGCTTTTCTACTTATGTTTCCTGCTCTCTTCTCCCTCGCTGTCAGCTGTCAGTTCTCCCTGTAGCCACTGAATCCACTTTAAGAAACCTCTGTCACTGTTTTGAATGGGCTGTCCACTGTAGTCTGGGCAGAATAGCAGTAAAAGGACTTTGAAAGATTTAAGTTTAGCGCACATAGCAGGTACCTTTATTGGAGTCACAAGGATTATGGCGGAGTAGACCACAGACTAGAATCACTGACTTTTTAAAAAATTTCTTTTTTTAAAATTATACTTTATGTTCTAGGGTACATGTGTACAACGTGCAGGTTTGTTACATATGTACACATGTGCCATGTTGGTGTGCTGCACCCATCAACTCGTCATTTACATTAGGTATATCTCCTAATGCTATCCCTCCCCACTCCCCTGACCCCACAACGGGCCCCAGTGTATGATGTTCCCCTTCCTGTGTCCAAGTGTTCTCACTGTTCAATTCCCACCTATGAGTGAGAACATGCGGTGTTTGGTTTTCTGTTCTTGCGATAGTTTGCTGAGAATGATGGTTTCCAGCTGCATCCATGTCCCTACAAAGGACATGAACTCATCCTTTTTAATGGCTTCATAGTATTCCATGGTGTATATGTGCCACATTTTCTTAATCCAGTCTATCATTGATGGACATTTGGGTTGGTTCTAAGTCTTTGCTATTGTGAATAGTGCCGCAATAAACATCATACGTGTGCATGTGTCTTTATAGCAGCATGATCTATAATCCTTTGGATGTATACCCAGTAATGGGATGACTGGGTCAAATGGTATTTCTAGTTCTAGATCCTTGAGGAATCACCACACTGTCTTCTACAATGGCTGAACTAGTTTACAGTCCCACCAACAGTGTAAAAATGTTCCTATTTCTCCACATCCTCTCCAGCACCTGTTGTTTCCTGACTTTTTAATGATTGCCATTCTAACAGGTGTGAGATGGTATCTCATTGTGGTTTTGATTTGCATTTCTCTGATGAGTAGTGATGATGAGCATTTTTTCATGTGTCTGTTGGCTGCATGAGTGTCTTCTTTTGAGAAGTGTCTGTTCATATCCTTTGCACACTTTTTGATGGGGTTGTTTGTTTTTTTCTTGTATATTTGTTTGAGTTCTTTGTAGGTTCTGGATATTAGCCCTTTGTCAGATGAGTAGATTGCAAAAATTTTCTCCCATTCTGTAGGTTGCCTGTTTACTCTGATGGTAGTTTCTTTTGCTGTACAGAAGCTCTTTAGTTTAATTAGATCCCATTTGTCAATTTTGGCTTTTGTTGCCATTGCTTTTGGTGTTTTAGACATGAAGTCCTTGCCCATGCCTATGTCCTGAATGGTATTACCTAGGTTTTCTTCTAGGGTTTTTATGGTTTTAGGTCTAACATTTAAGTCTCTAATTGATTGAGTCTTATTTCTAAGAGCTCCCAGTTAATTCTCTGGATCTAGGCTGTGCTGTATTTTTCAGTTTCCTTGATCCTCTGGTCTTTTGCCCGTAAATGAAGAACATCTGGCTCCCAAAACTGATCCTGAAGCTTTAGACTGTACTTCATATGTGTCCTCAGCCCCTTCCAGATGGTTCATGATTCTGGAATTCATTGTGTGGGAGTGTAAGTCTCTTTGTAAGTCTCTAAGCACTTGCTTTATGAATCTGGGTGCTCCTGTATTGGGTGCATATATATTTAGGAGTTAGTTCTTCTTGTTGAATTGATCCTTTTACCATTATGTCACAGCCTTCTTTGTCTCTTTTGATCTTTGTTGATTTAAAGTCTGTTTTATCAGAGACTAGGATTGCAATCCCTGCCTTTTTTTTGTTTTCCATTTGCTTGGTAGATCTTCCTCCATCCCTTTATTTTGAGCCTACATGTGTCTCTGCACGTGAGATGGGTCTCCTGAATACAGCAAACTGATGAGTCTTGACTCTTCATCCAATTTGCCAGTCTGTGTCTTTTAATTGGAGCATTTAGCCTATTTACATTTAAGGTTAATATTGTTATGTGTGAACTTGATCCTGTCATTATGATGTTAGCTGGTACCGGTTATTCCTTTCTATGTTTAGTGCTTCCTTCAGGAGCTCTTGTAGGGCAGGCCTGGTGGTGACAAATCTCTCAGTATTTGCTTGTCTGTAAAGGATTTTATTTCTCCTTCACTTATGAAACTTAGTTTGGTTGGACATGAAGTTCTGGGTTGAAAATTCTTTTCTTTAAGAATGTTGAATATTGTCCCCCACTCTCTTCTGGCTTGTAGAGTTTCTGCCGAGAGATCCACTGTTAGTCTGATGGGCTTCCCTTTGTGGGTAACCTGACCTTTCTCTCTGGCTGCCTTTAACATTTTTTCCTTCATTTCAACTTTGGTGAATCTGACAGTTATGTGTCTTAGAGTTGCTCTTCTCGAGGAGTATCTTTGTGGCATTATCTATATTTCCTGAATTTGAATGTTGGCCTGCCTTGCTAGGTTGGGGAAGTTCTCCTGGATAATATCCTGCAGAGTGTTTTCCATCTTGGTTCCATTCTTTCCATCACTTTTGGGTACACCAATCAGATGTAGATTTGGTCTTTTCACATAGTCCCATATTTCTTGGAGGCTTTGTTCATTTCTTTTGACTCTTTTTTCCCTAAACTTGTCTTCTTGCTTCATTTCATTCATTTGATCTTCAATCACTGATACCCTTTCTTCCAGTTGATCAAGTTGGTTGCTGGAGCTTGTGCATTTGTCATGTAGTTCTCGTGTCATGGTTTTCATCTCTATCAGGTCGTTTAAAGACTTCTCTGCTTTGGTTATTCTAGTTAGTCATTTGTCAAATCTTTCTTCAAGGTTTTTAGTTTCTTTCTGCTGGGTTCGTAATTCCTCCTTTAGCTCGGAGAAGTTTGATTGTCTGAAGCCTTCTTCTCTCAACTCATCAAAGTCATTCTCCGTCCAGCTTTGTTCCATTGCTGGTGAGGAGCTGCATTCCTTTGGAGGGTGAGAGGCACTCTGACTTTTAGAATTTCCAGGTTTTCTGCACTGCTTTTCCCCCATCTTTGTGGTTTTATCTGCCTTTGGTGTTTGATGATGGTGATGTACAGATGGGGTTTTGGTGTGGATGTCCTTTCTGTTTTTATTTTTCCTTCTAACAGTCAGGACCCTCAGCTGCAGGTCTGTTGGAGTTTGCTCAAGGTCCACTCCAGACCCTGTTTGCCTGGGTATTAGCAGCGAAGGCTGCAGAAGAGTGAATATTGCTGAACAGCAAATGTTGCTGTCTGATCATTCCTCTGGAAGCTTTGTCTCAGAGGTGTACCTGGCCATGTGAGGTGTGAGGTGTCAGTCTGCCCCTAGTGGGGGATGTCTCCCAGTTAGGCTACTCAGGGCTCAGGGACCCACTTAAGCAGACAGTCTGTCCATTCTCAGATCTCAAACTCAGTGCTGGGAGAATCCTTGCTCTCTTCAAAGCTGTCAGACAGGGACATTTACATCTGCAGAGGTTTCTGCTGCCTTTTGTTTAGCTATGCCCTGTCCCCAGCAGTGGAGTCTACAGAGGCAGGCAGGCCTCCTTGAGCTGTGGTGGGCTCCACCCAGTTCGAGCTTCCTGGCCACTTTGTTTACCTACTTAAGCCTCAGCAATGGCTGGCGCCCCTCCCCCAGCCTCCCTGAGGCCTTGCAGTTAGATCTCAGACTGCTGTGCTAGCAATGAGGGAGGCTCTGTGGGTGTGGGATCCTCTGAGTTAGGCGCGGGATGTAGTCTCCTGGTGTGCCATTTGCTAAGACCCTTGGTAAAGTGCAGTATTAGGGTGGGAGTGAATCGATTTTCCAGGGGTTGTGTGTCACGGTTTCCCTTGGCTAGGAAAGGGAATTCCCTTCCCCCTTGTGCTTCCTGGGTGAGGTGATGCCTTGCCCTGCTTTGGCTCTTGCTTTTTGGGCTGCACCCACTGTCCTACACCCACTGTCCGACACGTCCCAGTGAGATGAACCCGGTACCTCAGTTGGAAATGCAGCAATCATTCATCTTCTGTGTCACTCATGCTGGGAGCTAAAGGCTGGAGCTATTCCTATTCGGCCTTCTTGGTGCCACCCCTAATCATTGACTATTTTAAGCTGGAAGAGGTCTCACAGTCATCTGGTCTGACCTCTTTAAGTCATGCAACTATATCCTAACTCATGCCGCTGTCCAGTTCCTTCTATGCATGGGGTTAGTTTACTCAGTGACTTGTGAAGCAGGTGCATGTTTTATGCAGGTAATGGTTGATAAAGTCATGGCTCCACCCTTTGGAATTTCTACCCAGTGATCTGGATTCTTAAGCAATTTTCCTCTTAGGACAGAGGAGGTACACATACATAGATGGGAGTTTCTCCTGATTGCTAATTATGACCTAGTAACTTCCCTCTTTTTCTCCTCTGTGTTCTCTCTAGCCCTTTTTAGTCCTGATTGAGGTGAAATACTTTTTTACAGCCATATATTACTTAGAGATCTAGGGGAAACTCTAATAATGTAAACTGAAAACACTCATGGATAATTAAGTAGGGGAGGGGTGACAGAGAGAAATGGTAATTCTATCACTGGATTTCAAATTGAGATAAGAGTGATTCCATTTAAATCAAACTTCAATATTCACTCAAAAGCCTGTAAATTTCAGATTTATTGGCCATAAATTGTGATTTATGTCTTGTGGGTTTTTAATGAGGGCAAATGAGGCAGAGAAGTGCTCTTATTGATTCATGGTCTGGAAAGGATCTGGCTGACTTATGCTCTCTCTGAGGGCCAAGTAGTTGAAGGGCATGGAGCAGAGGTCCAAGGTTGAAGTTGCAGTTCAGCTATTTTCTGCTTGTGTGATCTCAGTTTCCTCATCTGTAAGATAGTAATGATATTAATATCTCCCTCACGGGGTGGTGTGATGACTAAATGAGATGATGCATGTGAATGTGGTTTGAAAATCATAAGCTACCCAAATCAAATGCCAGCTGCTCTCATTATTGATTTAATACCTAGCATTGACAGTCTAGTGTCTGTGCTGGGTTTTGGGCAGCCAAGGAATGGGGTTGGCCAGCAGCCTGTCTGGCAAGGAAGAGCAGAAGGATGTGTGCAAAAGAAAAGTCTTTCTCCTTTCCCACAGGTAAACGCCATCCTTAAGTAAATATTATTTCCATGACTCTTTTTTTTTTTTTAATTTAAGACAGGGCCTCTCTATGTTGCCCAAGCTGGTCTCAAACTCCTGACTCAAGCAATCCCCTTCAGTCTCCCAGAGTGCTAGCACTATAAGCATGAGCCACCAGGCTCAGCCCCCATGACTTAAAAAAACATGTTTGTTGTGTATATCTTTACCAATATAATTTATATAATTATTTTGTATGTTTAAAAAAATTCACATCATTTATGCAGTAAAAATTGCCACATTATTTTTGAGCTTGCCCAGGATGACACATACTGCTGTGGCTCACTATTTTAACCATCTGTATATGAATAAGCCTACTTCCCTACTGCTGGTCAGTTTGGTTGTTGCCATCTCTCACTGCTTGAAATAGTGCTGAGCAAATGACCTCATCCATGTTTCCCATGCCCATGTGAGAGAGTCCCTCTAAAACCCCTAGAAGTGGAAGCTACTGCTGTGTTACTGGTGTGTCTGTCCTCTGGACATTGCTATAAGACTTTCCAAAGTGAATGTGCCACTCTGTATCCCTGATTCCTCATGGCCCATTAATACCTAGTGTTACCACGTGTGTTGATTTTTGCCAGCCTGATGAGTCTAATGTGGTATCTTATTATTATGTTAATGATCATGTGGAAGAATTTTTAGGGTAAAGGAAACATTTTAATATTTTTTCTGGGAGTGATATCAGTAAGATGGCTGGCTGGTGATGCCTAGCATTCATCCCCTTCACACAAAAGCACTAAGGCAATGAATAAACAGCTAAGATCTGATCAGAGTGTTGAAGAGAGTGGAGACGGGAAATCCAGGAGGGCAGCATGGAGGCACCCTGCCTCTGTAGCCTCACCTTCTGTATCTGAATCAGATCTGTCTGGAGTCAGGCAGGACTTTCCATTATGAGGGAAAGTGAAGCAGAAGATCTCCACTAGCCCCTGTTGCTGCTACAAACATTTATAATCCTTACTACAGGAGAATCCCACAGTCCTCATAGGCCCTAGACCTGGTTTGGAGAGCTGCCAGGAACTCAGGCGGCTGTATCACCTAAGCTTAGGAGCACAAGGTGTACACTTCCCACCCCTCACCCACCACCGTCTGTGAGACAAGCTGCTGCAGCACAGTGCCATCCTGAGACCTCAGCCAACCTTTAGAGTACATCCTCTTCTGGGGGCCGAAAGCCACTGCACCTGCCCAGCACTGGGGCTCCATCTTTATTCCGCAAAACCGACATGGTTGGCTAAATGGCACAGCATCAGCTGCGTGGAGCCCGGGCTGTGATGCTGGTCCTGCACAGCAGGGAAACCAGACCCTCAGTCCCATTTCCAGCTGGAGGAACAGTCTGGCGATCCTGCTCAGAGTGAAATCCCCCTTGAACTAGCCAAGCTGCTGCATGCCCTCCATCAAGCAGAAGAGGCCTCCAAGCCTCCAAGCAACTGAGAGACCCCTGGGCCAGCAGAGTGGCTACACACCCATGCACAAGGCCTGAGAAACAGCCCCACAGAGCTCCCCACCACATGCAGATATGTCCCTCTGCTGCCAAATGGTCCTGTGCCCCCAGTAAAGGCCTGAGAAACAGTCCCACAGGGTGCCCCTGGTGTGCACATCCCCAGGCTAGCCAAACACCCAAGAGCCCACACCGTGGACCTGAGAAGCAGCTCCATAGGTCGCCCCCAGCAGACGTGCATCCAGGCAAGCTGAGAAGAAATGTGATCATGACCTGGGTTTGAGAAATAGCCCTGTGGGCTGCCCCTGGCAGACATACCCCCAGGCTAGCTGAGCAGCTCTGCACCTGCATCCTGAGCCTAATAAATGGCTCTGTGAGTTGCCCCCAGCAAACATCCCCCCAGGCCAACCAAGAAGCTGTGCAGTTGTGTTCTGGGCCTGAGAAATAGCCCTGCAGGCTGCTCCTGGCAAACATGTCCACAGACTGGCTGAGCAACTATGTGCCTATGCTTCCAGCCAGAGTAACAGCTCAATGGCCCAAACCTCAGTGAGCAAGACCTCAAGTTGGTCAACCCACCATGTGCACACAAGCACCCCTAACTTGAGAAACAGACTGGCAAGACCACCTGTGGCAAAGCTGCACCACCATTGCAGCTTAAGCCGCTGAGCAACTTGCAAACACCACAGTGTGAATTACAGCTGAAGAAACTACATGGAATCTACACTACTGCATCCACCTAGAATCAAGGCCAACATACTACACTGAACTGACACCCCAAGACCCATTCTTATGAATAAGTCTTCCCCTACAAAACCTACTCCATAAAATTGAAAGAGGCAACTTTTCCACCAAATGCATAGAAATCAATGTAGGGACACATCCAATACAAAAAAGAAAGGAAACATGACACCTCCAAAGGAAAATAATAATTCTCTAGTAAAAATCCGAATCACAAGGAAATATATGAAATGCTAGAAAAAGCTTTCAAAATAATCATCTTAAGGAAACTCAATGAGATACAGGATTCAGATACACAATTTAATGAAATCAGGAAAACAATTCATGATGTGAATGAGAAATTTAACAGAGACAGATATAAAATGAATCAAATGGAAATTCTAGAATAATTCAATAAATGAAATAAAAAATACAATTGAGAGTTTCAAAAACAGACTAGACCAAGCAGAAGAAAGAATGTCTGAACTTGAAGGCAGGCCTTTTGAAATAACACAGGCGGATGGAACAAAAAAGAATAATGAATTATAAAGAATGAAGAGACTTGGTGTGGTGGCTCACGCCTATAATCCCAGAACTTTGGGAAGCCTAGGTGGGTGGATCACTTGAGGTCAGAAGTTCAAGACCAGCCTGGCCAACATGGTGAAACCCCATCTCTACTATAAATACAAAAAGCAGCCAGGTGTGGCAGTACATGCCTGTAATCCCAGCTATTTGGGAAGCTGAGGCATGAGGATTGCTTGAACCTGGGAGGCAGAGGTTGCAGTGAGCCAAGATCATGCCACTGCACTCTTGCCTGGGTGACAGAGTGAGACTCCAGTCTCAAAAAAAAAAAAAAAAAATTCCTACAGGGTTTACAGGACATCACCAAGCAAACAAAATTTTATGTAATGGGTGTTCCAGAAGGAGAAGAGAAGGGAAAAGGTGAGGAAAACGTATTTAATGAATTCATAGCAGAAAATTTTCCAAGTCTTGGGAGAGAGATGGACATCCAAGTCCAGAAAGCTCAAAGAACCCCCGAATAGATTCAACCCAAACAGGTCCTCTCCAAGGCACATTATAGTAAAATTGTCAAAAGTCAAAAACAAAGAAAGAATTCTAAAAGCACCAAGAGAAAAGCATCAAGCCAGTTATAAAAGAATCCCCATCAGACAAACAGTGGATTTCTCAGTAGAAACCTTACAGGCCAAGAGAGAATGGGATGATATATTCAAAGTACTAAGAGAGAAGAACTAGACAGCCAAGAATATTATACCCAGCAAAGCTATTCTTCAGAAATGAAGGAGAAATAAAATCTTTCACAGATAAGCAAAAACTAAGGGAATTCATCAGTACCAGACTGGCCTTATAAGAAATGCTCAAGGGAGTCTTACATCAAGTGAAAAGATGATAACCACTATCATGAAAACATGTGAAATTCTAAACTCACTGGTAGAGTTGATACACAAAACAGAAAAAGAATGGAGTCAAACTGTATCACTACCAGCCAAGCATGGTGGCTCACATTTGTAATCCCAGCACTTTGGGAGGCTGAGGCAGGAGGATTGCTTGAGACCAGGAGTTCAAGACCAACTTGCACAACATAGTGAGACACTATCTTAACAAACAAAAAAATAAAAATAAGAGAAAGAAAAAGAAAGGAAAAATTAGCCAGGCATGGTGGCACACACCTGTGGTCCCAACTACTCAGGAGGCTGAGGTGAGAGGATTGCTTGAGCCCAGGGAGTGTAGGCTACAGTGAGCCATGATTGTGCTACAGGTCTCCAGCCTGGACAACAGAGCAAGACCCTGTCTCAAAAACAAAGAAACAACAACAACAAAACCCTTATATTACAGAAAACCACCCAATTGTAAAAATAAATAATAAGACAGGAAATAAGGAACAAAATTTGCAAAAAATAACCAGAAAACAATCAATAAAATGACAGGAGTAAGTCATCAGCTATCAATACTAACTTTAAATGTATATGGATTAAATTCCCTGTTTAAAGGATATGGATTGGTTGAATAAATTTAAAAAAGCAAGACCCAACTATATTCTGCTTACAAGAAACTCACCTCACCTGTGAAGACACACAGAGACTGAAAGTGAAGAGATGGAAAAAGGTATTCTGTATAACTGGAAACCAAAACCAAGCAGAAGTAGTTATAATTATATCAGACAAAATAGGCTTCAAGTGAAAAGATGTAAAAAGGGGCAAATAATACCAAAGGAATCAATTCAGCAAGAGAATATAAAAATTACTATATATGCATCCAACAGCAGAGCACCCAGATATATAAAGCAAATGTTATTAAATCTAAAGAGAGAGGTAAAGCCCAGTACAACAGTAGCTGGGGACTTCAACACTCCACTCTCAGCATCAGACAAATTATCTAGACAAAAAGTCAATGAAGAAACATTGAATTTAAACTTCACCATAGACCAAATGGACCTAACAGACATTTACAGAATATTTCGCTCAACAGCTGCTGAATACATATTCTTTACATCAGTACACGGAACATTCTCCAGGATTGACCATATGTTAGGACACAAAACAAGTCTCAAACATTTTTTAAAAATTGAAATCATATCAACTATCTTATCTTACCACAATGAAATAAAACTAGACATTGATAACAAGAGCGACTTTTGAAACTATGCAAGTACATGAAAATTAAAGTACATGCTCCTGAAATGAATGAGGAAATGAAAAATTAAATTTAAAAATTCCTTGAAACAAATGAAAATTGAAACACAATATACCAAAACCAATGGGACACACAAAAGCAGTGTTAAGAGGCAAGTTTATAGCAATAAATACCTACATTAAAAGACTACAAAAATTTCAAATGAGCAATCTAACAATGCACCTCAAGGAACTAAGCAAGCAAGAACAAACCAAACTCATAATTAGTAGAGAAAAAGAAATAATAGGCCAGGTACAGTGGCTCGTGCCTATAATCCCAGCACTTTGGGAGGCCGAGGTGGGTGGATCACCTGAGGTCAGGAGTTTGAGACAACCCTGGCCAACATGGTAAAACCCCGTTTCTATTAAAAATACAAAAGTTAGCCAAGTGTGGTGGTGCATGCCTGTAATCTCAGCTACTTGGGAAGTGGAGGAACGAGAATCTTCTGAACCTAGGATGCAGAGGTTACAGCGAGCTGAGATCGCTCCACTGCACTCCAGCCTGGGTGACAGAGTGAGACTCTGTCTAAAAGAATTTAAAAAAAAGAAATAATAATGATCAATGCAGGAATAAATAAAATTGAGACTAAAAAAATTTTTGTTCAACATAACAAAAATTTGGCTTTAGCTGAGCACGGTGGCTCATACCTGTAATCTTTCCCCACTTGGGAGGCTAGGGTGAGAGGATCACTTGAGGCCAGGAGTTCAAGACCAGCCTGGGCAATATAGTGAAACCTCATTTCGAAAACAGTGTGATTTTTTGAAAGATAAACAAAACAGACAAGCCATTAGCTAGACTAAGAAAAAAAGAGAAGACCCAAATAAATATCATGAAAAACAAAAAAGGAGATGCTGCAACAGATACCACAGACATACAAAGGATCATTAGAGATTATGATGAATAGCTACACACCAATAAATTAGAAAACCTAGAAGAAATGGATAAATTCCTGGACACATACAACCTACTCAGATTGAACCAAGAAGAAACAGAAAACTTGAACAGACCAATAACAAGTAATGAGATTAAATCAGTAATTAAAAAGCCTGCCAAGAAAGAAAAGTCCAGGACTGGATGGCTGCACCACTGAATTCTATGGAATCTTTAAAGAAGAATTAATACCAATTCTCAAATTATTCCAAAAATTGAACCAGCCAGAATTCTTCCTAATCATTCTACTCTGATACCAACACCAGACAATCATAGAACAAAAAAAGAAAACTTTTTTTTTTGAAGGGAAAAGGTAGGAGCTAGGCAGAGACTAAAGATGTAATGGAGAAAGAGAATGAAAGGAGCCTGCTTAGGAGGAGGGAGGAAGAGGAGGAAGGAGAAAGGACAAGGCTTCTCAGAGCTCAGAGCACGGGGACAGATAGCAAGTGGAAATGGAGTTTATGTCAGAACGAATCCCAGTCTTGTTGAGAAGGGAATAGTAAATGACCTGCAGAGGGCAAGAGGATGGGAAATGGCTCAGAGTCTGAAGAGAGAAGAGCAGGACGCGAATTTGGTGTGACGCCAGCAAGGGATCACTAAAATATGGCAGAGAGGAAGTGACGAGCCGCCTGAATCTGCAGTGCACCCACAGCCAGTCTTCTCATTGCCAGCATCTCCGTTTCCTCTTCCTTCTGGACAATATTTGTCAACGACTAACAACTAGCAGCTGCTTACTTTTTTGAGTCCTTACTATGTGCACTTGATAGGTATCTTCCCAATTCACAACTACTTGTAATTGCACGATAGGTCTGAAGCAAAAAAGAGTTAAGGATGTTGGTTGGTGTAAGTTTTCCATAAGTAGGTACCATGTGGTGTGGCTGCTCAAAATGATGATACTTTTTAGGCTGCCTTAGTAGGAGCACATTAGTGTGAAGGAGAGGAAACAGTCCTGTGTTATTCTGCTCTGGTCAGGCCAAAGAAACAATGTTCTTTCCTGTCCTAGGTAAGGGTGATAATCATAACTGCCACTCTTCATTAGGCACCTATATGTGCCAGGCTCCCATGAGATGCTTGCATGCATTCTTTTTAATCGCCAAAACAATCCCAAGATGTAGATAATACGATCTTCATTTTATAAATAAGAAAACTTAGCCTCTAGGAGTTTCAGTTACATGCCAATGTCCTTAGAGAGAGGAGAAAAATAACACCTACTAAAGAAAGACCTAAGGAATCAGAGTGCTATCTTCAAGCAGCAGAAAGGCCATCGTAAGCCAAGAGAACAGTACTCGTTTGATCAGGCCATAAAAGGTAGAAATAGGCTCAATGGATGTAAGTCACACAAAAAGAAGTTCCATTTAACAAAAGGAAGAACAGTCAGCGATATGACAAAATGTTTTGTGTTACCTTTGGTGGTAGTGAGCTCCCTGTTACTGGAGGTGTTCAAGCAAAGGTTGAATGAATGTTGAGCAAAGCTGTACAGAGAATGCAAGCATTAGATGAGGAGTAAAACTAGACGCCCTTCACGATATTTTCCAACATTCAAATTTTGTTCCATTTTTTAGCAATATAAAAAAGAAGTCAGGTCAAAAAGGGAAGAGGTTCAAAGACACCAGAATGGCTGGCCATGTGGCAGTACTCCACTTGCTGCATTTAGAAAATGAGAGGGATTCTTCTGGCTATTGGGATGAGGAGTAGAAGTGAGGCTCTGCCTCATTCCGCCCACCCCTAGCCTGGCTTCAGGTGAAGTCTCCAGGAGAAGTTAAGAGGCAGAAGTTTAGGGTGCGCGTTTCTGCCTAAGCAATTCTGCATCAATTTTTCACCAACTCAGGCTCAGGCAGGTGGCTGGCTATGGTTTGAATCTGATTTGTTTGCATTTCTGTGGCAGGCAGCTGCTGTGACTGGTTGCAAAGGGAGAGATTTGTTTTGCACCTAATTTAATCCAAGGGTTAGGTAATGAGTTTGCTCCCCCTTAGACGAGGGAAATCAACATGCTTCTTCCAATCTTATCTGTGCTTTCTTATTAGCAGGAGGGCTGCTCTGTGGACCTTGTTAGATCTCCAATGCATGTGATCACTACTCAGGGGTGATTTACTGTACTCCTGATATTAAAAACCTCTGAGTGAGACAAGAGAAATGAATAATGCTCTGTAGTGAATTTATTAATGAATTTTCTTTCTGCTCCCAAAGAGAAGAAATTGGAAAAAAAGAATGTTGGATCAGAGAAAGACCATAATTCTCTGCAAGTCAGGGTTCTTGATGATTCTGGAGAGAAAATAATCAGAAATCTTTTTTTTTTTTTTTTTTTTCCTAAATCCCATATTCCATTCTAGTTAGGGACTGTCATTAATTTCAGGGTAGAAGACGGTCTGGCATCTTTCCAATATTCTTAAAATAGAATAAATAGGCAGCCACCTCAAAAAAAAATAATAATAAGAGGTTTTGATCTAGGGTTTAAGTAATCTGGGCTGGTTTCTGATTTGTATATATATATAATAAAGTATGCCCCTGTTCCCAAGGTTGATTTCCGGGAAGCTGAATTCATGAAGAGTGAAACTGCTCAGTGACAGGTGAGGAGGCAGAGGGACTTCCTGTCAACTCCTCCGGGTGTGTACCTGTCTATAAACCCTCACCTGCTGGGTCAGGGTATCTTGCTCCAAACTAGTGACCAGGGCCAGCTTCCTGGGCATGTGGTCTGTGCAGGTGCCCAGAACCCTGCACCTAGAAGGGGCTGAGCTTAGTTTAATGTTCTTCTGTTGCTGTCTTGAAATTCTTAATTTTTGAAAAAAGGACTCCTTATTTCCATTTGAACAGGGCCTGGGAATTATGCGTCTGTCTTTTAGGAAGACAATTTATTGCTTTTTATCCCCTCATTAGAGAAGTAATACAGGTAAATTGTAGGAAATTTGAAAAGTACAAAGAAGAAAAAAATTATCCATACACCCACCACACAATGATATATCTTTCCAGTCTTTTAATACATACTTCTGTTTTGTTCTGGCTTTATATCGTTGGAAATATCAGAAATAATGTTTGGGAAAATGCTTTTTAAAGATTACTAACATAGCATGAGAATTTCCCCCATATCATAATTTTTTTCTTCAAAAGTTTTTTTGTTGTTGGCTACATAGCATTCCACTGCACAAAAATGCCGTCATTAACTCAAATGATCCCTTCTTTTTGGGCCATTTACGTTTACTACAAATAACACTCTAAAGATAACACTTATATATGTTAAAAAGCCAAAAAAAAAAAAAAAAAAAAAAAAAGGACGATGTATTTAGTTGTTTATTTATTTTATTATTCATTTTTTGAGGAATGACCAGTGTTTATTGGGCTCAGACCAGGAGTCCAGGGGTCTTGAGGACCTCTGTGTATCTGTCAGTTTTTTTCACATTCTTTGCCGCCTGTTTCTGTGGCCTCAAGAGCTGTTTTTCCTTCCCGCAGTAAATCCTGGCCTTTTCCTTCCTCTCCTCCTGCAGGTGGCTGTCACTGCCTGCTACTTCTAGCCAGCTTCGTGAGCTGGGCGCCCCAGGCAGGCAAACTTTCTTGTAGGCTTTAGACACACCACCTGGAGGGCCGCAGGAACCACCCTCAGCTGTTTCCTGTTGCAGGGCCGTGGGATCCCAGCGCACACGTTGAGGCGGTTCTGGGAGGCTTGGCCTCGCGCGGTCCAGGTTGGATAGATGGGGGCCCGGGAACGGTTGGTGTTCATCCACCTATGGAGGAAGGCCAGGTACTTTACCTTGTTTCTGTAGAAATTGCCAGAAATGGGCCAACATGGTGAAACCCCGTCTCTACTGAAAACACAACAATTAGTGGGGCGTGGTGGCGGGCGCCTGTAATCCCAGGAGGCTGAGGCAGGAGAATGGCGTGAACCCGGGAGGTGGAGGTTGCAGTGAGCTGACATCATGCCACTGCACTCCAACCTGGGTGACAGCGAAACTCCGTCTCAAAAAACCAACCAACCAACCAAACAGAAATTGCCAGAAATGCTGATGCCCTCACTGTGCACGACCCCCACCCTCCAGTCCAACACTGCCTGCTTAACCACATGGCCCCCACGTCCCCAGAAGTGGCCTCGGCCTCAAGCCTACCAGGACCTGCCCCCCCACCCCTACGCCATTTTCGACAGTCACTTGGGGAAGCAAAACAGATTATTTTGGGGTGGTTGAATTCCTAGAAGTAAGAACTTAGACATACATTGCAAATTTGCCCTCTGGAAAACCCTTACAATTTACAGTGGCTACGGAAGGAAGGAGGTGGGCGAAGGAGACATGGAGGAAAAGTTCCGCTTGGTGCTTTGGGCTCTGTGGGCAACAGTCGACTTTCTCTTTCTTTCAGTACTGGCTGGGGTGCACTGCAGTGATTTAGAGCAGAACTGGCTCTTCCACAATCCAAAACTCTTTCCTGGAAGTGGTGTGTGTCCCTGGCGCTCTCCTGTCCCCACCAGCGCTGAGGCGGGTGGTCGGGGGAGCTCCCAGGAGCCGCCTTCACATTCAGTCTCTGCAGGATCACAGCACTGATGCCCCTGCAAAGTTGCCACTGGGAACATTTTAGTGTGCTAAGCTTGGTTTAATGTCACCGTACTCTTTCCAAAGTCTCCCGAGGGGAGAAGAACAGCATTCCAAGCGTGACAGTCTCTAGTGAGGGTCTCTCATGAGGAGAGAGAGCCGCAGAGGAGGCCCTTCCTTGCTCCTGGGCAGCTGCTGTGTCTCCCAGATTCATTCCGAATGTCCGTGATCCCTGCGTTCACAGAATGAGTCTGCTAGTGGCTGTCATGATCATTTAGGCTTTTATTTAGGCTTTTGTGATGGGGGGATGTGAGCAGTTGGTCTGTTTACTACGGAGGCCTTGGCCTATCTCTGTGGGAGGAGCTACTATATGCTGCTGGTGGGGCAGGAGCTCTCCAGATCTCTTTGAAACCCAAGTTGCAAAATCTCTGGATGTTTCCACTCTGGGTCTGTGGCCTGGGTGACTCCCAGAGACAGGCTTGTGCTAGTGGGGAGAGGAGATGGGAGGAGTGTGTTGGGGGAG
This sequence comes from Macaca thibetana thibetana, assembly GCF_024542745.1. Lineage (NCBI taxonomy): Eukaryota > Metazoa > Chordata > Mammalia > Primates > Cercopithecidae > Macaca > Macaca thibetana. The sequence goes on from NC_065578.1 coordinate 113,340,018, forward strand.
GCTGGATTGAGAAGTGGCATTTACAGACCAGCTGTGCAGCAGACCCCAAGGGGTCCTCAGCCCTTGCAAGGCTTCCTTTGACCCTGTGGTCTGGGGCAGGGAAGGAGGAGGGCCAGGGGTTCTCTTTACTTAGCTACCCCAGTTTTTCTTTGCTTTGGATGACCTTCTCTTGATGTGATGAATTTCCCATGTGCTAGAGATACACAATTTTTTAATTCCACCGTTTTCCTCGAACTTCTTTCTGCCTCTGCTCACGAGCCTTCCTCTTGCTATAGTCCCACTCCCCTCCATCTTGTGCAAGGCACTGCTGGCTCCAGGGCTCATGTGGGAGGTCTCGCACACACACAGGTTGGACCCACACCAGGCTAGAGCCACCAGGGTCAAACCACTGGCCTTTTGGCTCCTCCTCACATGTTCCCCTCCCACTTCCCCTACCCCAATCCCCATGGGAAGAACAAAAATCTCTGGTCTCTGCAGCCCACTGTGAAGAATGTCATCTGGAGGGAAGCCACACTGCCAGCAAAGGAAGTGGCCTCCTGCCTTCCTCCGCCTATGGTTCTGCCCCAAGTCAACTTAGTAAACAAAAACTTCTTAGATTGGAGTCTGTGGACGCAGTCTTATGTTCTGCTAGTTCTCCAAGAATTGCTGGAATTTCGACTTTTAAATTTTATGATAAGCTTTACAGAAACTCGTACCATTTATAAAGACAAAACTTAAGTCTGTGTTTTTGCATGTATATTCCCTAGGATCCTATGAAAATTTTTCTCCTTCAAAAGGGACTGAATTTTAGACAAGTTTGAGAAATACTGCACAGTGCGTCCAATGATAACAACAGCCTTTGTTGAGCCCGTAATCAACGGTAAACCCTGTGCAGTGGCTCCTTTCGCTCCTCCAGTAGCTGGACATCCCCATTTTCCAAAAAAAGGAGAGCAAAGCTAAGAGACGAAATGACTGGCCAGTACTACACAGGCCAGGAGGCCAAGATGCAAATACCAGTCTGATACCAAAGCCCATACTCTTAATTTTATAAGGCTCTCCCTGTGGGAGGCATTGTTCTAGGCAGTGTAGGGATGAGAGTGGAATGTGGTTGTAAAAATTAGCTCCAATATTCCTGGTCAGTTAGTTTGTAACCCGCAAGAGGATAGAACACATATACACATGTAACTAATAAAGATTGGACTGTGACTACTGCTGGAAACCAAGTGCAAGGAAGTGCTTAGGAACAGAGGAAAAGACAAGGTTTAGCTTAATGGATTGGATTCGAAGAGGGTAGGATCACTCAGTTTTAAAACTAACATTTGATTGAGCTTCTATTTTGTGCAAGGAATTGTGCTGAGCACTGTCCTGCCTTCAAAGAGCTCTACTAGAGCAGACAGATGAATGAATGGACAATGACATATGCACAGGATAGGGAACCTCCTGGCGGGAGATGTTCTCCTCTCCACCTCAGGGTAGTTAGGGAAGCACTTGAGCAGTAGCAGAGAGAGAAGGCATATTAGTTCATTCTCGTGTTGCTATAAAGAAATACCTAAGGCTGGGTATGTACAAAGAAAAGTGGGTTAATTGGCTCACAGTTCTGCAGACTGTACAGGAAGCATAGCACTGGCATCTGCTCAGCTTCGGGTGAGGCCTCAGGAAGCTTTCAATCATGGCAGAAGGCAAAGGGGGAGCTGGCATCTCACATAGCAAGAATGGGAACAAGAGAGAGTGTGAAGTGGGGAGGTGTCACATACTTTTAAACAACCAGATTTTGTGTGAACTCACTCCTCACTAAGGGGGTGGTATTAAGTCATTCATGAGGGATCTGACATCGTGATCCAAACACCTCCTCCAAGGCCCCACTTTCAATGCTGGGAATTACATTTCAACATGAGCTTTACCAGGACGCAGATCCAAACCATATTAGAGGGGAAAGGGGACATATGCTGAGTGCAGAGGAAACAGCTGGAATAAAAAGGGAGTGAGAGGCTGTGGGCCGCACAGGGAATTAGAATCAGTTCTACATTACGCAGGGCAGGGGGCATTGCATGGGTAGAGGCTGTAGAAAAGTGAAGGAGATAGGCCTAAGTGCAAATCACAAAGTCTTGAAACTTTAATGGGGAAATAGGCAGTTTCTGGCAACCTGTTGAAGGCGTGAAGAATAGGAATTATAAAAATTTAACAGGCTGGGCAGACACCTCAGGGAGGCCGGATAGGAGGTTCTTGCGGTAATGCAGGTGAGAAATGGGGAGGTCTTAGTTAAGGCTTCTTATTGCACTCATGGTAAAGGCCCAGAGCCATTCCAAGGACCTATCAGGCCCCACACAGGCTGACCTGTTGTCTCCAGCTAGTCTTCTCTGGCTCAGCTACACTGATCCTTAAACATGCCAGCCATGCCGATCTCAAGGCCTTTGTGCCTCTCTCTGGAATGTCTCCTTTCCAGGGAAGTCTTTCTAGCCATTTCATTTAAAGTGGTCCCCTACCCTCAATTCCCTGTTCCATTTCCATGTTGTAGTTTTCTCCATCCACCTCACTATAGCTTTTACTTCTCTGTTTATTTTCTGTCTCCTTCCAGTAGAATGGAAGCCCCTTGAGGGCAGGTATGTGTCTGTCTTGGTCACTGCTGTCTCACCAGGTGCCTTCAGCCTGGCACATAGTAAGTATCTATAAATATTGGCTAAATGAGTGAATTATTGAATTTCATAGGTGAAAAAAAATCCACAAAGGCAGGAGTAGTAGCAGTGGGGTTGAAAACAGTGAAGAGGTAGGGAGAAATTTAGCAGGGATCGTGGATGACAGGACATGGGATTGCTGAATGTGGGGGGAAGAGAGAGAGGAGTAAAGGGTTACTCTTAGGTGTCTGAGCGCCAGCATATGGTCAGTGTGGGGCCATTTCAGCAGCTAGGAGACTGGTTTGAACTATGTCCAGCTGGGTGTGGTGTCTCTTGCATGTAATCCCAGCACTTTGGGAGGCTAAGGTAGAAGCATTGTTTGAGCTCAGGAGTTCAAAGCCAGCCTGGGCAACATAGTGAGACTCCATCTCTAGTTAAAAAACAATAGCTAGGCATGGTGACATGCACCTGTAGTCCCAGCTACTCAGGAGGCTGATGTGGGAGAATTGCTTGAGCTTAAGAGATTGACACTGCAGTGAGCTATGATCATACCACTGTAGTGAGCTATGATAGTACCAGCCTCAAAAAAAAAAAAAAAAAAAAAAAAAAAAAAAAAAAAAAAAAGAAAAAAGAAAAAAGTGATATCCTTTCTCAACAAAACCAAGAACAAGTGAGATCCTGTCTCAACAAAACCAAAAACAAAAAACAAACTGCATCTGGAGGATCCCTGGGAATTTCCTGGAGCCACTTTGGGGGACCATCAAAGGGAAGAAGGGTCGAGCTGAGGAACCAGGCTCCAGTCAGAGAAAATCAGTGTTTATTTTGTTTTTGGTTTTCTTGTTTTGGTTTGGTTTAATTTTTAAGTCACTGAGATGAGAAATTATAATAACTTATAGTTATTGTGTTCTTACAATGTTCTGGATATTAGGCTAAGTATTTAAAACTAGATCTTCTCTTTTCCTCTTTATGACAGTTCTATAAGGGTGACACTATTATCCTCTTTCTACAGCCCAGGAAACTGAGGTAGAAGAGAGATCAAGTGACTTTTCTAAGGTCACAGAATTAGTAAGTGAAAAGTAATGCAATTCCTGAATCCGCCAGCTAAAGAGAGAAAATAGACAATGTGTGGTCTGGTAGAGAACAGAGTATTATCCTTATTACTGATGATAGCTGTGTCACTCAGTTTTCATACTTCTATAAAGATACTACCTGAGACTGCATAATTTATAAAAAGGATGTTTAATGGACTCACTGTTCTGCATGGCTGGGGAAGCCTCAGGAAACTTACAATCTTAGCAGAAGGAGAAGGGGGAGCAAGGCACGTCTTACATGACAGAGACAGAGAGCAAAGGGAAAGTGCTACTTTTAAGACCATCAGATCTCACGAGAACTCACTATCAGAAGAACAGGATAGGGGAAACCACCCCCATAATCCAATCACCTCCCACCAGGTCCCTCCCTCAACACTGGGGATTACAATTCGAGATGAGATTTGGGTAGGGACATAGAGCCAAACCATGTCAACAGCTCTCACATCTAGAGCAAATTGAGGTTGTTAATGTCCATCCCAGAAACCAAGGTGAACAGGCTCTCAGGGTTGGTGCCTGTCTGGTTTCCAGCCAGTTGGACTCCAGCAGGAGCACCCTGCTCAGGTAGGCCCTTCTGACAGGTAATGAAATGTCACAGCAGAAAGAAGAACTCCCTGCCCCCCCGCAAGTGTGCATGAGGGTGTGCTCCTGTCAAAAGTGTGGTGCTGAGCGGGGAGAGTTACCAAAGATGGAGAACAGTGGCTTGAAACCAATAAAAACCAGCTGCTGGGAGAAACACTCACCGGTTTTTGAAGATATTAAACAAAGGACCTAAACTAGGAGACGGCAGACAAAATCGTCAAAAAGAAGTTTGTCCACTGGGGACTGTGGGGAGCCCCTGCCCCATCTGAAGGGTAGCTGCTGCCCTGGGCCAGCCAGTTATTGCCACCAGGGAATGTCGGCTCAAGATTGCTTCATTCTTCAATTTTTTTTGAAAGCCAGAAATCTGGATTTTTGTGCAAAATCATCTGACTTTTAAACGTTGTCAAAACTCTTCAAACCCTATGTGGTCCAAACCAGAAACCTCACAGGGCTCCATCTGGCCTGCACGCCTTTGTTTGTGTCCACTGACAAGGGAATCTTAACCTCTTTGGGCCTTGAGAATCTGATGAAAATGTTCAGGCATTTTCTGGGGAAAAGAAATGCCTGAACAAACACACAATTTTGAGTATCATTTCTGGATGTCTCTGTGCCCCTGGAATCACCCTTTTGTAAAGGTAAGAGGGCTTCCGAGCAAACCTGAGGTCTGGGAAGGTACAAGCTGACAAGGGTATCTGGGTTTGTCCCATATCTGAATGAGACAGTGGTGTTTGTTGGAGTCAATATGTCCACATCTGTGTGCTTATGAGTCCCACTTTGTACCCACCTTTCCTTGGCAGTCTTGGTTAATTCCCTCTGCATCAGTAAGGTTGGACAGGGAAGCAGAAAAGAGGCCCAAGAGGCCTGGATACTGGTCTGGAGGGGGCAGAAGAGCAGGTATGAAGGAGTGAGGGAGGCTGGATGTGTGTGGGGGCGGTATTTTGAGCTAGACTTTGAAAGGTTGGTAGAATTAAAAAAGAAAGAAAATCTTTTTCTGCTCTTGGGCAAGGAGGAGGGGCATGGATTTAAAGTTGGAGTGTCCTAAATGCCAAGACTGTCTGCATCTAGGACAGGTATTACATGCAAGAGGCTCACCTTCCAGCCAAGCTCCTGCACTTTCACAGGAGGCTGACAGCCTATCTCCAGCCCAGCCTATTAAAGAATAAGGCTGCCTTTAATTGGTAACAGGGAGGAGCTGAACCCCATGTACTTGTCAGCATAACACTGAGCTCCCTGCAGCTCAAAATTTACCAAATGCTTGGTTGCAAAAAATAGCATTAATAGAGATAAAAGACATGCATTCCCACCATTCCTCTAGATTCCATTAGTCTTATTCACAGATAAGTCAGACCTTCAGAGAGCTGAACATATGGTTTTGGCCTCTGGCTGGCTAGCTCTATTGAACAAGGCTGAGCAGTTATGTCACTGGCCTCTCTCTTTATGTACTTATCATTAAGAGAATTAAGGATGAGGTTCAGTGTGTCAGGCAAATTTCCACTTTTTGAATACTTGCGTGGCAACCTCCCAGATAGCCCCCAGCGATCCTTGCCTCTTAGTAAGTCATGCCTTTGTGTAGTCACCTTCCATATAGAATAGGGCTGACCTGTGGAGCTATAAGATAAACCAGACATGATGGAATGTGACTTCTCAATCTAGGTCATGAAAGGAATTGTGGCTTCCACCATGTTCTTTCCTAAACTGCCCACTCAGGAGGAAGTCAGCTGCCATGTTGTGAAGACACTCAAATAGCACAACAGAGAGGTCTATGTGGTGAAGAACTGAGGCCACCTGCTAACAGCCAGCAATAACTTGCCAGTCGTGTGTGTGAGCCATCTTAGAAGCACATCCTCCAGCTCCAACTGTTGTCAGCTTTCTTGGGATATCACTTTCATATTTCTAAATAACAAGCTTATATTGCTACTTTTTTCTGTTTTAGACATTGTCTATTGATTTTCCACTTTTTCATTTTTGTAGTAACACAAATTACCACAAAACTTAGTAGATTAAAACAATAAACATTTATTATCTCTCACAGTCACTTTCTTCATCTCCTCTCAATCTGATCAACATATGTATTGATTTACAGTCACATGCCACATAACAGTGTTTTGGTCAATGATGAACCACACAGATGACAGTGGTCCCATAAGATTGTAATGAAGCTGAAAAATTCCTGTTGCCTAATGAGGTCAGAGTACAACGCATTACTCACGTGTTTGTGGTGATGCTGGTGTAAACAAACCTGCTGCCCTGCCAGTCATGTAAACGTCTAGCACATACAATTACATACAGTATGTACTACTTGATAGTGATAATAAATGTGTTACTGGCTTATGTATTTACTATGATTTTAATCATTGTTTTAGAGTATACTCCTTCTACCTATTTAAAAAAAGTTAACAGTAAAACAGCTTCACTTCAGACAGGTCCTTCAGTAGGTATTCCAGAAGGCGGCTTTGGTATCATAGGAGATGATAGCTCCATGTGTTCTATTCCCCCTAAAGACCTTCCAGCGGGACAAGACGTGCAGGAGGAAGTGACATTGATGATCCTGATCCTGTGTAGACCTAGGCTAATGTGTTTGTGTCTAAGTTTTTATTAAAAAAGTTTAGAAAATAAAAATATTTAGAATTTTTTAAGTAGAAGAAAGCTTATAGAATAAGAATATAAAGGAAATATTTTGTACAGCTGTGCAATATGTTTGTTTTAAGCTGTTATTTTAAAAGACTCAAAAAGTTAAAAAAATTTAAAAAGTGTATAAAGTAAAAACTTACAGTAAGCTAAGGGTAATTTATTACTGAAGAAAGAAAATTTTAGAATAAATTTGGCATAGCCCAAGTGTACAGTGTTTCTAATCCTTGTAGGGTACAGTAATGTCCTAGGTCTTCACATTCACTCACCGCTCACACCCTGACCCAGAGCAACTTCCGGTCCTGCAAGCTCCAGTCATGGTAAGGGCCCTATACAGGTGTACAGTTTTTATCTTTTATGCCATACCTTCACTTTACAGTTTCTACATTTAGATATGTTTAGATCCCCGAATACCATAGTGTTACAATTGCCTGCAGCACTCGGTATGGCAACATGCAGTACAGGTTTGTAGCCCAGGTGTGTGGTAGGCTGTACCATCTAGCTTTGTGTAAGTACACTCTGTGATGTGTGCACAATGACATAATCCCTTTTTATCTTTATGACCCCCTTGTCAACTCTCGAATCCCCTTTTGAATGAGGAGGAGCATAAGTACATGAGTTTTAGCCAAGGTAGTCAAAAGCTGGCATATCAAGGAATTGAACACAAGGCAAAACTCTTGAGAAGAAGGCAAGAATCAGAAGTCAGCAATGAAAGAAAAATCCCACAAACCAAAGGAGCAGGGATGAGTTAAAAATGTAGAGGTGGATCCAGAGCTGGAAACAGGGGAAAGTTGAAACTGGTTTAGACTCTAGGGAAGCCAGCACTTTCCCCATAAGCTGGTGGGGCTTGTCAGCTTGCTTCGTGGTTCAGCGGAGGCATTGGGTTCTGAGGGGTGTTGAAGCCACTCGTGTCCTACCATAGGCTGGACTCCTTTTTCCTCTCCCCATCCCTGCTGGCTCTAGGCACCCCGTCCTGCTTCTCAGGGCACCTCACTGCTCTTGTCATCAATGGAGGAAGTTAGGGAGAGAGGAAATGAGGTAAAGAATGAAGTGAAATTAGCTTTACAGTAATCTCATTAACAGATGCCAGTCTCATTTTACAGGGAGTATAGAGCTATGTATGGAATATTATTTTAAGAAAGCTGGAAAATGCATTGCACCCAGGGGAGGAGGTGTCCCTTCTTCAGTCCATGTGGATTCCTTCAGCTGTGCACTTTCCTCCATCCTCATATCTTTCATATCTCTCCTTTGCTAGGACCCCCTTCCATCAAATTTCCCTTCTCTTCTACATCTTCAATCTCTTCTTCTCTCCTAAATCCTTTCCTCCGTATCTACTCAAGATATTCTCATCCTTTAACAATTTCTTCCTTGATTCCTCTAGTTCTGTCTTCTTCCTTCCTTTTACAGACAGCTCTCCTGAAAGTTCCCTGCACCCACAGCTTCTCCTTTCTCTGTTTCTCACTCCGTGGTGGTGTGGGTGCACTCCCTATTGTTACCAGTAGCCTTTTGGTTGCTCTACTCAACTCAGTCTTGATGTTACTTATTTGCACTATCTGCTGACCCCTGCTTCCTCCTTCTTGAAATGGTTCTTTTCTTTGATTTCCATGATTCACTTCTTGTTTTTTGAGACAGTGTCTCACTCTGTCACTCATACTAGAGTGCAGTGGTATGATCTTGGCTTACTGCTGCCTTGAACCCTTGGGCTCAAGCGATCCTCCTGCCTCAGCCTCCTGAGTAGCCGAGACTGCAGGTGTGTGTCACCACATCTGGCTAGTTAAAAAAAAGTATATATACACATATTGCAGAGACAGTACATGAGTTTTAGCCAAGGTAGTCAAAAGCTGGCATATCAAGGAATTGAACACAAGGCAAAACTCTTGAGAAGAAGGCAAGAATCAGAAGTCAGCAATGAAAGAAAAATCCCACAAACCAAAGGAGCAGGGATGAGTTGGTCTCAAACTCCTGACCTCAAAAGATCCTCCTGCCTTGGCCTCCCACAGCCCTGGGATTACAGGTATGAGCCACCACACTGGTCTCACTTATTCTTAATTTCATCTCTTCTGGTCTTTTCTTTCCTTTTTTTCTGCAGGTTACAATTCCATTGCCCGTCCCCTAAATGCATGGTTCATTCTTGAACCTCTCCTCTTTTCATCCTCTAAATGTTTCCAGATGTATCATCTCTTTCTGTGCTTTATATGGCAATGCTGCCAAATATAGATATTTCTGACCAGGGCCCTCTACCGAATTGTGTATGTGTGCACAACCACCTTCTGCATCTCTGACCCTTTACCCAAGGCTTTCCCTCTTCCTGGATGTCATTTTCTGGAGAACGGCATGGTCAGCTACTTTGATTTCTGAGTCAGGAACCTGGACATTATCTTTGACCCTCTCTTACCCCTTCTCTACTCCATGTCCAGTCAGACACTAGTCAACATAACCCTGGACTCTACTTCTTACTGTCTCACAGGCTCAGTCTCCTCTCTCCATCCCCACAGCCACTGCCTTAGTTCAGGCCTCCAGTGCTCATGCAACCTCCTGAATGGCCTCTCCCACACCAAGATTCTCTCCATTAACCCATCTCCACATTGCGGCCATGTTGGCTATTAAAGACACGTATCTGGGTGTGATGTTCTCCTGGGTAAAAACCACTTGGCTCCCCTGCATTTAGGGAATCTGTAAAGTCCCTGTCTTGGTCCTGAAGGCCTTTCAGAGTGGGCTGCATCTCTGGCCTCAGCCTCCCCAGGTCCCTGCTGTGGGACAGTCCATGTTAGCCTGTACTGAGCTGCTTGCTGCTTTATGTGTCAGTGCTGTTGAACTTGCTGTTTCCTATACCTAAAGCACATCCCTACCTTCTTCACCAGATTGACCCATATGCATACTTCAGCACAGCTCAAGCATCCTTCTTCCAGTCTACGCTGACACAGCCTCCTCCCTCTCCCCCAGGCTGGGCGAGGGACCTTTCCTCTAGGTTCCTTTGTCCTTACCTCTGTCAGACACTATCATACCACACTGTGATCATTTGTTTTCTTGTCTGTAAACAAAGGCAGGACTTTTTTTGGGGGGAGGCTTATAATACTGGTACTCTGCACAGTTTGGCCTATTGTAGATGTTCAACCAATGTTTATTGATTTATATTTTTCGAGACAGGGACTCCCTCTGTCACTCAGGCTGGAGTGCAGTGGTGCGATCATGGCTCACTGCAACCTCAAATTCCTGGACTCAAGCGATCTTCCTACTTCAGCCTCCCAAGCGGCTGGATCACAAGCGTGAGCTGCCATGTCTGGCTAATTCTTTCACTTTTTGTAGAGAGGGATCTCTCTACGTTGCCCAGGTTGGTCTCAAACTCCTGGGCTCAAGCAATCCTCCTTCCTTGTCCTCCCAAAGTGCTAGGATTACAGGCATGAGCCACTGCGTCAGGACCCAACCAACATTTGTTGAATAAATGAATCAAGGAATGACTAAGAAGGTGTTGTCAGTTCTCTTCACAAAGCTGATGCATAATAAAAACAAACATTTTTCTTGGATCTCAGGTACACAGAATTATTCCACCCTTCATCTCATGTCACAGTGTCACCATTGGTCCATGCAAGAACTCTGCCATTCATTCATTCATTCATTCTTTTATTCATTCATTTCTTTTATCCCCATCCGCTATACCCCATTGCTGTTTTAGTTTGTTTAACGTTGAATTTTGAAAAGCACATATCATTGTTGTGTGGGCACGGATTTTTAATTTATGTGAATAGGGTTGTGATATATCTCATTATGTTTCTTGTCTTCTATTCAGGACCATGGTTTTAAGACTTAGCCACGTTGCTATGTGTACATCTGGCTCATTACTCTTAACTGTTTCATTGTTCTCCTAAAGCTAAACATTTAAACAGCATGTTAGTCCTCATGATTGTTTTTGTTTTATTGTTTTGGTTTTAAAATTTGATGTTCACATCAGTAATGTGAGGAAGTCAGGGCAAGTATTAGTATCTCCATTTTACTGCAGAGGAAGCTGAAGCTCAGAGAGAGGGAGTGATTTGCCCTGAGTTATACAGCACTTTTGTGGCAGAATCTTCATGTGGGTCCCATCTTCTAACACCACGTTCAGGGCATGCTCAGGGATCACACTTCCTTCTCATGTGGGTGTGGCCAGACCTGGACCCAAGGAGGAGGAGATAGGAGACTGCCCTCATGGTCAGGGGCAGGAGTGTCTCCAGGTAAGCCTCGTGAGATATCTCCCCCCACCAGTGTTCTTGCCTTCTGAAAGCATGTTAAAATGAGTGTCTGGGAAGTTGGGAATGGAGGTGGGGTGGAGGACTATGCAAAAGGCAACAGCTTTGGGGGTGGTGGGGTTCACATGAGCCAGGGTTGTGGGGTGATTGCTAATTGTGTATAATAGATAATTGCCTCTCCCTTCTTCAGCCATTGTGAGTCACCCGTGGGGAAATGGCCTCCACTCCCACAAGGAATCCCAGTTCCCCAGAATTTACCCCATCTGTCCACCATCATCATGATTGCTCTGTCTCAGGGGCAGGTGTATTCTCTGCAAGTTGTGATACATGACATCTGCGCTTGTTTTTCTAAATAATGAAAATTATGTGGCTGTGCGTGAACTCCTAGAAGGAACCAGGTGAATCCTCTATAAATCCTACTTATGAGAGTTTTCAGAAGCTCAGGTCACTCACTGCCTTTTATCCCTGCACTCTTTCCATTACTGGAAAAAACCATAATTGTAATCAAAACAAAGATTCGTGATTAATTACAAACACATTATTTACAAAGTACTCATTATCTCATTTAATACTCATTTAACACACGTTGGTACCATGATCCCATTTTAGTGAGGAAATTGAGGCTCAGAGAGGGTAAATAACTTTCCCAAAGTAACACAGCAAAAAAGTGTCACAACTGAGACTCAGATCTAGATCTTCTGATCACAGGTGCTATGCCTTATCCACTACACTCTATCAAGGGCAGATGTCTAGTTTCTCTGTAGGAGAATTCAGGTTGGTGTCCAAGACTCAGCATGAAGATGATCCCATAAAAAGAAATGGCTCATATTTATCCAGTGAGTAACCTACCTGGGTCTGCTATCGTTCATCATTTAGCAACTGTGCCTGGAGCCCCTGCTGGGTGTGCAACCAGCTCTGTGTAAATGAGAAAATCCATGTTTTCCTTCTGTCTTCAGCGTAACAAAGCCATTTCCCAATGAATCATAGATGGCTAATTAAAATGCACACTCTCCTGGGCTCTCTGCTTAATTTTTTCCCAAACCAAGCAGGGGTAGGGGTGGGGATGAAGCTGTTGCAGGATGGAAAGAAAGCAGAGGTGAACAAAAAGGGGGTCAAAAGGAACGGAAGGGGGAGAACAAAAAGCAAAGAAAGGAAGGCAGGAAGGCAGGATGTCAGTAAGGAAGGGAGAGAGGAAAAGAGGAAGGGAGGAACATGTACCTATTTGCCTCAAGGAAAACAGGTAAATTTTCTAAGTCTCTAGCAAGTTTACATTTTCTAGTATTTTACAATATATGCTATTTTGGGTATGTGATCTTGTTGAGCCACAAAAAGATCTTTTGTTTTAAGTAAGATATTTTCATACAACTTTGTAAATGAGGAAACAGATTCTGGGAGGTTAGGAATTACTTAACCTTGGAGATACTCTAGAAGAAATGGAGAGACTAAAGTTTTGATGCCCAACAGATTTGGACTCAAATCTAGACTGTCTGTGATTTATCAACGTGACTTTAGTCAAGTTATGTAGCAACTTGGAGCTTTGGTTTCCTCTCCTATAAAATGAGGATCGTGACAGCTCCAATCCCTTAGGGTTATTTTGAGGATTAAATGAGATATTGCATGGCTGTATTAGTCTGTTCTCACACTGCTCTAAAGAAATACCTGATACTGGGTAATTTATAAAGAGGTTTAATTGGCTTATGGTTGGGCAGGCTGTACAGGATGCATGGCTGGGAAGTCCTCAGGAAACTTTCAATCATGGCGGAAGGCAAAAGGGAAGCAGACACGCCTTGCATGGCCGGAGAAGGAGGAAGATAGAGAGGGGAGGTGCTACACACTTTTACACAACCAGATCTCGTGATAACTCACTCACTGTCACAAGAACTAGCAGAGGTGAGAGTCTTTATCAAAGGGGAAATCCACCTCCATGATCCAATCACTTCCCACCAGGCCCCACCTCCAACATTGGGGATTACAATTTGACATGAGATTTGGGCAGGGACATACACCCAAACCATATCAATGGCATACACGAAGACCTTAATAAATGCTAGCTATCTGGGTTTCTATATGATTGTTCTCATTACTACCACTACTATTACTGAAGCATCTGACAGTGCTAGTACTTATAATAATATATATTCAACAAATATTAGTTTCCCCTACACAGTCCCACATCCCCACTTCCCTAAGGTAACATAGCTAGTAAGGTTGCAGACAGGCTGACCATGGCATTTGATGTTAGTACCAGTACTCCTCCACAGTATCTTGCTGCCTACCTCTGTTTAGCACCTTAAAAATACAACTAGACCATATTGTATACCTCCATGACTCTAAAATTCAAAATGATATTCAGGGTCAGGTGCCGTGGCTCATGCCTATAATCTCAGCACTTCGGGAGGCCGAGGTGGGGGGATCGCTTGAGATCAGGAGTTTGAGGCTAGCTTGGGAAATAAGGCAGAGACTCCATCTCTACTAAAAATACAAACAAAATAGCCAGGTGTGGTGGTGCATGCCTGTGGTGCCAGCTACTCAGGAGACTGAGGAAGGAAGATTGATGCTTGAGCCTGGCGGGGCAGAGGCTGCAGTGAGCAGAGATGATGCTACTGCACTCCAGCCTGGGTGACAGAGTGAGACCCTGTCTCAAAAAAACAAAAAACAAAAAACAACAAAAAAAATTCAGATATCTTAAGGTTCAGAATATTCTCTTACCTCTACTGCTTGGGGAAGGACTTGTGTGTCCTCTGTATTGTAGCCTAATATTCCAGGATATGATATGTCCTCTAATTATTTTTAAGTTTGAATATACAATCAATTCTGTACACGCAACAAGTTAAGAAGCCTAAAATAATGGACAGAGTTAGTGTTGAAATTAATCTTAAAGCAAAGTTAATCAACACATAATCATCTTTGTGCTTCATAGTGATTAGGTACAAATGAAAGCTATTTGTGTAAATGAAAGCTATTTGTGTAATGAAAAAATCAGAAATATTTTGTGCAATCAAACCAAGCACTTGCAGAGACTTCTAGGGGAGAGCAGTGATCCTGAATGTGGGTGTGTAATACAATGATAGCTACCAGTGTGTCTAAATTGCTGGAGGAAGAGACTGGCCACTGAGCCCCTAAGATGTTTGCTACAATCCCCAAGATGTTTGCTACAATCCCCGGCAATTGTAAATGTTCATTAATTGCTAGCTCCTCTTCCGTGCCCACTTCCTCTTCTTTTTTCCTTCCCTTTTCCCATTATTATTATTATTATATTAATATCTTAGCCTTAATATCCTAATGGCCCCAGGACGACTGGCTCAGTTCCCAAGGTTGAGAGTGAATATGCATTAGGAGTTTGGAGACACCTGTTCAGGTATCTGGGAAGAAGAAAATAACAACTCTGGAAAAATGATTTTAGTATTTGTTAGAAAGTTTTATTAACAAATGATACTTTCTCAGATAAGAAAAGCTATGAATAAAGGGGCCAGACTATAGTCATTTTGGACAACCTGAGGTCACAGGAGTTAAGGGAACAGAGCAGCAAGAGTGGCAGAATGAAAAGGTGGCCATATGTATCATGGGGTCATATTATGGGGTAATGACATGGATTAGATATTTTGGGGGACAGATGCCTAGCCCTCCGTGATCCCTTTGAGAATCCTCCCTGCCTCACACTATCTACTCATTAGAGAGAAGCAGAGAAACCCCGTCTGTGGAGAGAGAAGAGTGGAAGAGAGATGCAGAGGGAAGCAGAGGTGAGAGTCTTTGTGAACCCAGAGTGAGAGAAAAACAAGAAATGGCTGATTTGGTTTCTGTAGGTTTTTCAGCTCCTGGTTTAACTCTCTCCTGACATACCTTCTCCCTGATCTTGGGTTCTGTAAGATACTCGTATATCCATATCATTCATTCTCCTATTTTGTTTAAGCTAGCTCAAATGGATTTTTGTTATTCACAACCAAATAATCTTTTTTTTTTTTTTTTTGAGATAGGATCTCTGTCTGTTACCCAGGACGGAGTGCGGTGGTGCAATCATGGCTCACTGCAGCCTTGAGTTCCTGGGGCTCAGGTGATTCTCCCACCTCAGCCTCCCGAGTAGCTGGGACTACCAGCACACACCACCACATCTGGCTATTTTTTTTTTGTATTTTTTGTAGAGACGGAGTCTTGCTGTGTTGCCTAGACTGCTCTTGAACTCCTGGACTCAAGCAATCTGTTTACCTTGGCCTCCCAAAGGGCTGGGATTACAGGCTTGAGCTACTGCACCTGACCTAACCAAAAGAATCTTAACCAAAACACAATGCTTAATCAGATTGCTTTCTCGACACCTTTGATTAAAGGAGGAAGAATTTGGATAGTTTTGCTGGAAGGTAACTTTGCTCAAAATATACTGCTGCTTCCTTCTTACAGGCAAACACCGTAAATAAGTTTACTTAATTCTCTTTAAATCATTTTTCTCCTTCTGCTTTCTGGTTTGGAGTAATTAGGCTGAATGGGAATGGGAGACTGTGGTGACAGCAGGGCAGGGCCAGGATACAAACTGCTGCACAGCAGACTTTATGTCCTGTGTGATGTTGTTTTCTCAGAACAGCAGCAACTGAGTCCAGGGCTTGCCATCTAAGGCTCAATCTTCCCTCAGCTATCTGCTTCTGCAGAATTTTCAAAGGCTTTAGGAACCCTACTGCTGCAGTCTTACTGCAGGATCCGGATAAACTCCCTCTCCCACCACCCCTGCCTCGGATTTTGAGTTGAGAACCACTCTTAGAGCTTAAAAGTTAATGGGCTAGTGATATGGTTTGTCTCTGTGTCCCTATCCAAATCTCATCTTGAATTGTACTCCCATAATTCCCATGTGTTGTGGGAGGGACCCAGTGGGAGATAATTTGAATCATGGGGGTGGTTTCCCCCATACTGTTCTTATGGTAGTGAATAAGCCTCATGAGATCTGATGGTTTTATCAGGGATTTCTGCTTTTGCATCTTCCTCATTTTTTCTTGCCGCCACCATGTAAGAAGTGCCTTTCGCCTCCCACCATGATTCTGAGGCCTCCTAAGCCAAGTGGAACTATAAGTCCAACTAAACCTTTTTCTTCCTAGTCTCGGGTATGTCTTTATCAGCAGCATGAAAACAGACTAATACAGTAAATTGATACCAGTAGAGTGGAGGATTGCTGAAAAGATACCCAAAAATGTGGAAGTGACTTTGGAACTGGGTATCAGGCAGAGGTTAGAACAGTTTGGAGGGCTCAGAAGAAGACAGGAAAATGTGGGAAAGTTTGGAACTTCCTAGAGACTTGTTGAATGGCTTTGACAAAAATGCTGATCATGATATGAACAATAAGGTCCAGGCTGAGGTGGTCTCAGATGGAGATTAGAAACTTGTGGGAACTGAAGCAAAGGTGACTCTTATTATGTTTTAGCAAAGCAACTGGCAGCATTTTGCCCGTGCCCTAGATATTTGTGGAACTTTGAACTCAAGAGAGATGATTTAGGGTATCTGGTAGAAGAAATTTCTAAGCAGCAAAGCATTCAAGAGATGACAGGGTGCTGTTAGAAGGATTCTGTTTTAAAAGGGAAACAAAGCATAAAAGTTTGGAAAATTTGCAGCCTGACAATGCAGTAGAAAAGATAAACCCAGTTTTTGAGGAGGAATTCAAGCTGGTGGCAGAAATTTGCATAAGTAACAGGGAGCTGAATGTTAATCCTCAAGACAATGGGGAAAATGTCTCCAGGGCATGTCATAGGTCTTCACGGCAGCCTCTGCCATCACAGACCCAGAAGGCTAGGAGGAAAAATGGTTTCATGGGCTGGGCCCAGGGTCCCCATGCTGTATGAAGCCTAGGGACTTGGAGCCCTGCATCCCAGCTGCCCTAACCATTGCTAAAAAGGGCCAAGGCATAGCTCAGCCCAATGTTTCAAAGGGTGCAAGCCCCAGACCTTGGCAGCTTCCATGTGGTGGTGAGTCTGTGGATGCACAGAAGTCAAGAATTGAGGATTGGGAATGTCCAGCTAGATTTCAGAAGATGTAAGGAAATGCCTGGATGCCCAGGCAAAAGTCTGCTGCAGGGGCAGGGCCATCATGGAGAACCTCTGCTAGGGCAGTGTGGAAGGGAAATGTGGGGTCGGAGACCCCACACAGAGTCCCTGTGAGGGCACCACCTAGTGGAGCTGTGAGAAGAGGGCCACCGTCCTCCAGACCTCAGAATCCACTGACGGCTTGCACTGGCACCTGGAAAAGCCGCAGGCACTCAACACCAGCCCGAGAAAGCAGCCAGGAGAGGGGGCTATACCCTGCATAGCCACAGGGGTGGAGCTGCCCAAGACTATGGGAACCTACCCCTTGCATCAGCGTGGCCTGAATGTGAGACATAGAATCAAAGGAGATCATTTTGGAGCTTTGAAATTTGACTGCCCTGCTGGATTTTGGACTTCCATGGGCCCTGTAACCCTTTTGTTTTGGCCAATTTCTCCCATTTGAAATGGGTGTATTTACTCAATACCTGTACCCCCATTGTATATAGGAAGTAACTAGCTTGCTTTTGATTTTACAGGCTCATAGGTGGAAGAGACTTGCCTTATCTCAGATGAGACTTTGGACTGTGGACTTTTGGGTTAATGTTGAAATGAGTTAAGACTTTGGGGGACTATTGGAAGGCATGATTGGCTTTGAAATGTGAGGACATGAGATTTGGAGGGGTCAGGGGCAGAATGATATGGTTTGGCTGTGTCCTCATCCAGATCTCATCTTGAGTTGTACTCCCATAATTCCCACGTGTTGTGGGAGGGACCCAGTGGGAGATAATTCGAATCATGAGGGCAGTTTCCCCCATACTGTTCTTGTGATAGTGAATAAGTCTCACAAGATATGATGGGTTTATCAAGGGTTTCCACTTTTGCATCTTCCTCATTTTCTCTTGCCGCTGCCATGTAAGAAGTGCCTTTGACCTCCCACCATGGTTCTGAGGCCTCCCCAGCCATGTGGAACTGTAAGTCCAATTAGACCTCTTTGTCTTCCCAGTCTTGGGTATGTCTTTATCAGCAGCATAAAAACGGACTAATACAGCCAGCAAAAAAACACTATTGAGGGAAATGGAGAAATAATTTTTTTAGTGAGGGACAGAGTCTCACTCTGTCACCCAGGCTGGTGTACAGTGGTGTGATCTCAGCTCACTGCAACCTCTGCCTCCTAAGTTCAAGCAATTCTCATGCCTCAGCCTCCCAAGTAGCTGGGATTACAGGTGTGTGCCACCACGCCCAGCTAATTTTTTTGTATTTTTAGTAGAGACGGGGTTTTGCCATGTTGGCCAGGCCGGTCTTGAACTCCTGGCCTCAAGTGATCCACTCGCCTCAGCCTCCCAAAGTGCTGGGACTGTGGCAGGCCATTTCTCCCTGACAATCACATAGAGAGGACTGCATGACAGACAGTCACACAGACAGGCCTGCATAGCACTCCAGTTACACAGACAAATTTCCACAGAGCTGCCTTAACATTGAGCAAACAGTTAAACCTAGGGAAATCGGTGTCCAGACATCAAAGCTAGAAATGAAACATATGGTCAGTAGGAGTCTTGCATGGGCTTCTCCCCTGTTGGAGCAAATCAAAATAATAGAGACAGACTTACATGCCTAGTGCCAGGACCTGTCTCAGATCGACGAAATCTGAGACAAGTCAAGGTAACAGAGGCAGCTGTTTGAATAGCTCCATTGGAGAGTCTAAGGCAGCTCTCCAGATCAAGCTGTAAAGTAGATAAGACAGAAATAATCACTCTGGTACCATAGTAGACAGGCCTTGAAGGTACTAGGGCCCTCACAGCTTAATCAGACTTAGCAAGCATTTTTCTGCCTCTGACCTTCTAGTTGAAACAAAATTAGTTACCAATAGATTTAGGTGAATGCTATACTACACGTAGGCACATATCCCCAACCTATATAAGCACTAAGAAAATTGTAACACTTTGAGCTGGTCTGGTGGAATTATGTCTGATCTTCTCTCTGTATCCAGTTACAGCAATAAATTCTGAGTTTATCTGCTTCTTGTTATTGGGCCATCAGAAAACACAGCCAGACCCAGCTCGGTTCCGGGAATGGGATTACAGGCGTGAGCCTCTGTGCACGGTCGAGAAATCAATTTTTAAGAAATACAAATCCACATTCATTTATTACAAATAGATTCAATGCACCTGAGAATAGCATCAACTAGGGACTTAATTAAACAATATATATAGTTCTTAGTTTTCTTCTTTGTCCCCTGTGACAGAAAAACTCAGATACCAAGCAGTTTGGCTGGAGTGGTAAGACAGGCAGAATGACTGGGAAGGAGCTCCAAATGTGTTCTCTATTCTGGAAGTAATTAACAATCCAGGAAGTACTTACATATATGAGCTTAGCTGGACAGTTAGGCCCCAAGTCTGGGGCAGGTCAAACCTTCATGCATGTGGAGGATGACTTTGTCTTGGTGCACAGAGATACCCTCTGTAGAAAAAAACGGAAGACAAATGTCTGAGTCTCAACTCTGTGCACTGTGTGATGGATTTCTGAATGTGAAATAGTGGGACCACCCAGAAACTTTTATATTTGAGAAGATCAGAAATTCTAGAAGAAAGAATTCTCTGGTCATCCGGCCAGTAAGCATTTGATGAACACGTGTCTGGGCCACAACACTGAACCAGGAGCAGCAAAAGACATAAGAGACACCAAAAGCATGGACCCCAGGGTAAGAACCTTTATGTTTCACTCATGCAGCCTTTGTGGAGCACCTGTTATGTGTCAGACACTATTCTGGGCATCGGAATGAAGCAGTAAACCAGGATAGAGGAGGCCCCTGCTCCCATTGTCTGGTAAATACCCCCATTGTCTGATGCCACTTAAGAGAGAGATGAAAAATAAGCAAAAATGGAGATGATATAGGAGTTAAAAATGAATTATTTAGCCGGATAGTGAGGGTAAGGAAGCCCTCGGTAAGGTTTTCCTTTTAATGAAAAGCAGCCCCAAATCATTTTCTTTTCTAACAAAAAGCAGCCTGTAAAATTGAGCTGCAGACATAGAAAGGCAGACTCGATGCTTGCACAGGTGAGTGCCGGCAGTTGTGTCAATAGGAAAGGGGCTACTGGGGCTAGGCAGTTCTAACATGGCAGCTCCATCTTCCCTTTTCCTTTCCAGCCATGTGTGCAGTAGGGAGCAGACAACATGGTGCCGGCCAAGTGGAAAGTCCATTTGCATAATTAGATTAGGGTGGGGTGGCCAGCATCCCCTTGGACTATGTAAACCTCACAGTGGTCCAACCACAGACTGGTCCAACCAATCTGTGGGCCCTATGTAAATCAGACACCATCTCCTCAAGCCTGCCTATAAACTCCAGTGCACTCCAGTGCACTCTGCTGCAGGCCAGAAGTCTCGCAAGAGAGAGAGCTGTTATCCTTTCTTTTGCCTATTAAACCTCTGCTCCTAAATCCACTTCTTGTGTCTGTATCCTCAACTCCCTTGGTGTGAGACGACGAACCCCTGGGTATTTACCCCAGACAATGATGCCACTTTAGAGAGAGATGAAAAACAAGCAAAAAAAAAAAAAAAAAAAAAAAAAAAAAGGCCGGGTGCGGTGGCTCAAGCCTGTAATCCCAGCACTTTGGGAGGCCGAGACGGGCAGATCACGAGGTCAGGAGTTCGAGACCATCCTGGCTAACACGGTGAAACCCCGTCTCTACTAAAAAATAAAAAAAAACTAGCCGGGCGAGGTGGCGGGCGCCTGTAGTCCCGGCTACTCGGGAGGCTGAGGCAGGAGAATGGCATAAAAACCCGGGAGGCGGAGCTTGCAGTGAGCTGAGATCCGGCCACTGCACTCCACCCTGGGCGACACAGCGAGACTCCGTCTCAAAACAAAACAAAACAAAACAAAACAAAACAAAAGCTAATTAAAATATATGTAGGCTAATTTTCAGAGAATGAAGGAAATAAAGGAGAGTAATGAGATAGAGTGGGGCTAGGGACTGGGGCTTTTTTAAATCTGGGGGTCAGGGAAGGGCCCTGAGACCTGAATAATGAGTAGGGGCCACCAGGTGAAGCTCTAGGGGGAAAGTATTTTAGGACAGAGGCCCTGAGGGATGTTTGAGGATCACAAAGAGGACAGCAGCAGTATGGTTAGAGAGTGAGAATGAGGTGAGGGAGGAGGGCAAGGGCCAGACCATCCGAGTCTGTGGACCAGGGAAGGAGTTGCTTTCATTCAAAGCCTAACAACAAGCCTCTGCAGGGTTTTAAGCAGGAGAGTAATATGAGCTGATTGAAACTGCAAAAGCCCTGCTTTGTGGGGAACGGAGCAGCAGTGGAAGCTACCAGCAGGGAGCCTGGTTAGGACTGCACAGTCTAAACCAAAAGTAGAATTCTAAGGCCCCATGACCATCTGAATGGACCCCTCCTATTGGCCAAGGGCATTCCAAAGTTAGCATACAGGCTCACGCCTGTAATCCTGTTCCCGAAACCGAGCCGGGTCTGGCTGTGTTTTCTCATGGCCCAATAACAAGAAGCAGATAAACTAGGAATGTATTGCTGTAACTGGATACAGAGAGAAGGTTGGACACAATTCCGCCAGACCAACTCAAAGTGTTACATTTTCTTAGTGCTTATATAGGTTGGGGTTATGTGCCTACATGTAGTATAGCAAAATTAGCCTACATATATTTTAATTAGTTTTTTTTTTTTTTTTTTTGCTTGTTTTTCATCTCTCTCTGAAGTGGCATCATTGTCTGGGGTGAATACCCGGGGTTCATTGTCTCACACCAAGGGAGCTGAGGATGCAGACACAAGAAGTGGATTTAGGAGCAGAGGTTTAATAGGCAAAAGAAAGAAAGGAGAACAGCTCTCTCTCTTACCGGAGAATGAGGGGTGCCCAAATGGCATCCCATGACGGGGGAGGGGGTCAGATATGCCTCATTATACCCTCCTCTCTTTTGAAATTCAGGAAAAACTGATCAACATTAACATCAACACAGACC
The DNA here is from genome assembly GCF_024542745.1 of Macaca thibetana thibetana. Classification (NCBI taxonomy): domain Eukaryota; kingdom Metazoa; phylum Chordata; class Mammalia; order Primates; family Cercopithecidae; genus Macaca; species Macaca thibetana. The sequence continues at coordinate 113,362,096 of NC_065578.1, forward strand.
TTAGGTCTGATAAGAAACATTTACAATCTATTCTCTCTGAAGCCTGCTACCTGGAGGTTTCATCAGTATAATAAAACTTTGGTTTCTACAAGCCCTTTATCATCATAACCCAGACATTCCTTTCTATTGATTCAAGGTCTTTAAATAATAACTTAACTCTTTCAACCAAATGCCAATCAGAAAATTTCTAAATCTACCTATAACCTGGAGGCCTCATCCTCACCCCTTCAAGTTGTCCGCCTTTCTGAACTGAACCAATGTACATCTTACATATATTTGATTGATGTCTAACGTATGCCTAAAATGTATAGAACTAGGCTGTGGCCCAGTGCAATTGTTCAAACCTGTAATCCTAGCACTTTGGGAGGCTGAGGCGGGAGGATGACTCGAGCTCAGTTGTTCGAGACCAGCCTGGGCATTGTGGTAAAACCCCGTCTCTACAAAAAATACAAAAATTAGCTAGGTGTGTTGGTGCGTGCCCGTAGTCCCAGCTACTCCGGAGGCTTGGGTGGGAGGATTGCTTGAGTCTGGTAGGTTGAGGCTGCAGTGAGCGATATCATACCACTTCACTCCAGCCAGGGCAACAGAATAAGACCCTGTCTCAAAAAACAAACAAACAAACAAACAAACAAAAACTAGGCTGTACCCAGACCACCTTGGGTACATGTTCTCAGGATCTCCTGAGGGCTGTGTCACAGACCACTGGTCATTCTTATTTGACTCAGAATAAATTTCTTCAAGTATTTTACAGAGTTTGACTCTTTCTGTGGATAGCAATAAACTCAGAGGAGGAAGGCTGGGGGCTAGGATGGACAGGCAGCAGTGGGGATGGTGAGATGGGATCTGATTTGATACACAGTATGAGGGACCAGGACCTGCTGGTGGGTTTTTCCTGCAGGTGGGATGAGTGGAGAAAGTGAGGATGACTCAGGATTGTGGCTTGAACAAATACAGTCTCCAACTGAGACTGGAGGAAGGAGGTTTTGTTTTTGTTTTTGAGATAGGGTTTCACACAGTCTCCCAGGCTGGAGTACAGTGGCACGATCATAGCTCTCACTATAGCCTTGAACTCCTGGGCTCAAGTGATCATCCTACTTCAGCGTCCCAAGTAGCTGTGATCACAGGCACATGCCAGCTAATTTTTCAGATTTTTTGGAGACGTGGGGGTCTCACTATGTTGCCCACTCCTCAAAAATGCTGAGATTATAAACATAAGTCATTATGCCCAACCTGAAGGAGGTGTTTTTTTTGGTTTGTTTCTTTGTTTTTTTTTTTTTTTGAGACGGAGTCTTGCTCTGTCACCCAGGCTGGAGTGCAGTGGCGTGATTTCCACTCACTGCAAGCTCCACCTCCCGGGTTCACGCCATTCTTGTGCCTCAGCCTCCCCAGCAGCTGGGACTACAGGCGCCCGCCACCGAGCCCGGCTAATTTTTTGTATTTTTAGTAGAGACGGGGTTTCACAGTGTTAGCCAGGATGGTCTCAATCTCCTGACCTTGTGATCCACCCGTCTTGGCCTCCCAAAGTGCTGGGATTACAGGCGTGAGCCACCGTGCCTGGTCAAAGGAGGTGTTCTAATGGGAAATTGAAGAAGAGGCTCGGAAGAGAAAAATGAAGAATACCATATAGGACATGTTAAATTTGCAGTACTTTATTATTCATTCGATTTGGTTGAACAAACAAATTCTAAACAGGCAGAACAAAGTGAATATAAAAAGCATGGTATCCACAGAGGCCTCAAGTATATGTGAAATCCCCTTAAACCCTTACAACAAAGGATCCTGCAGCTCAAAGCTCCAACTTCATCACTTATGTAGATGACTGCGGACATGATCTTAACTTCCCAAATCTTACATTCTTTACCTGTAAAATACAGATAAAAATAGTACTAACTTCATAAGCCTGTTGTGAAGGTTGAAAGAGATTATAGAATACTTAGCACTGACCCACAGTAATATATTAATATTCAATGAATATTAGCTGTTGGTATTCAATGAATGTGAACTATTGGTAGTTGTATTCATTTCCTAAGACTGCTGTAACAGAATACCATCAACTGGGTGGTTTAAAATAACACAGGTTTATTGTCTCACAGTTCTGGAGGCTGGAAGTCTGAAACTGGGGCATTGGCAGGGCCGTGTTCTCTCTGAAACCTGTAGGGGAGAATTCTCCCTTGCCACTCCTAGTTCCTGCGGTTTGCTGGCAATCTTTGGTATTCCTTGATTTGTAGATGCATCACTGTAATCTCCACCTCTGTTGTCTTATGACTGTTTTCTCCTTGTGAGTCTGTGTGTGTGTGTGTTTTGTTTTTTTTTTTTTTGAGACAGAGTTTCACTCTTGTTGCCCAGGCTGGAGTGCAATGGCGCTATCTTGGCTCATCACAACCTCTACCTCCCGAGTTCAAGCTATTCTCCTGCCTCAGCCTCCCGAGTAGCTGGGATAACAGGCATGTGCCACCATGCCTGGCTAATTTTTTGTATTTTTAGTAGAAATGGGGTTTCTCCATGTTGGTCAGGTTGGTCTCAAACTCCCGACCTCAGGTGATCCTCCCGCCTCAGCCTCCCAAAGTGCTGGGATTACAGGCATGAGCCACTGCTCCAGGCTGACTCTCTTTGTGTCTTCACATGGTATTCTCTGTATATCTCTCTCCTCTTCTTGTAAGGACACCAATTATTTTAGAGTAAAGTCCCACCCAACTTCAGTATGACCTCACCATAACCAGTTCCATCTGCAAGGACCCTATTTCCAAATAAGATCACATTCTGTGGTATTGGAAAGGAGGAACACAATTTGACACATGATAGTAGTATTAGTATTAGCATGGATAATACTTATTTCCAATCTTGGTAGAGGGCCCTGCCAAACAGAACCATTTACAACCAGTCCTTTCATGTAACAGTCTTTGTCTCTAATAAAGAACTTGATTGTATGTGGTTGGCATTTTAGCAGAAAGAAGATTGAGATGATCTGTTTATATTTAGAATTATGGAATTTTTAGTAGGTTTGCAGTGACCAGGATTAATTTAGTGCAATTACCTCATTTTATGATTAAGAAAACTGAAGCCTAGAAACGTGATGTGATTTGGCAGAGGACACATATCTATATAGCACCCAAGCCGGTATAGAAGCCTTGTCTTCTAAGGTTATTTCTTGAAAGGTTATTTCTTCTAAGGTTATTGCTTGAAAAAGCAATTCTAGTGCAACAAAAACAAGTTGGAGTTAGGATTTTTACCTTTGAAGTAAACTGAAGGCTTGAAAACTTTTCCCCCATTTTGCTTATTTGGTTCTACAGTCTAATAACATCAAATTTCATTACCTTCTTCCCTTTCTAATCACAACTCCCCTTCCAACCATCTCGCCTGCCTAAAGTTCAAACATATTTTCAAGAGGAAATGTCAGACAAGAAGATTCAGGAATCAGGAGGGGAAAAAGATAAACACAAGAGACCTCTCTCATTCTTCAACTCGATTCAGAACACTTAGTGTTCACTTCCTGTTTAACTCCGGAGAGGTTATGCAGCAGCTGAGAGAGGCTGAAAAATATGAAACTCTAGGCTGGGTGTGGTGGGTCATGCCTATAATTCCAGCACTTTGGGAGGCCAAAGTGGGCAGATTGCTTGAGCCCTGAAGTTTGAGACCAGCTTGGACAACGTGGTGAAATCCAGTCTCTACAAAAAAATTAAAAATTAAAAAAAAAAAACTCTAGGCAAATGTGACCAGTTGTTGTGACTTCATCTGTAGTTTCCGCAGCCTGGGAATGATGTTATTTCAAGCAACTCATTTTTTATTTTTATTTTTTATTCTTCTCCTTATTTTTTGAGACAGAGTCTTACTCTCCTGCTCAGGCTGGAGTGTGGTGGCATGATCTTGGCTCATTGCAAACTTTGCCTCACAGGTTCAAGTGATTCTCCTACCTCAACCTCCTGAGTAGCTGGGACTACAGTGTGTGCTACCATACCTGGCTAATTTTTGTATTTTTAGTAATGATAGGGTTTTACCCAGCCTCAAACTCCTGACCTCAGGTGATCCACACATCTGAGACTCCCAAAGTGCTGGGATTACAGGTGTGAGCCACCACACCGGGCCAGCAACTTATTATTATTCTTTTTTTGGAAAAGCAATTCTAGTCCAACAAAACAAGTTGGAGTTAGGATTTTTACCTTTGGAGTAAACTGAAGGCTTAAATACCATATCAGTTAGGATGCTTTCAGCTGCAAGTAACTTAATAGCTGAATAATGTGGCTAAACAGTAAGGGATTTGTTATGTCACATAATGAGAACATTAGAGTTAGAGAATTCAAGGTAGTTCAACAAATTCAAGGAGCCTGGAGTGTCTTCTCAGGGATTCTATTGGCAGCAGCTCCAAGGGTAATTGTATTAATCATGCCTTTCTATTTGCCATATTTCTGATACTTTGACCTCTGGGGGCCTTGCTGACCCTTGAGAAACTCTCCCTCTCTGGGCTAGTCAATTCCTGGAGACAGTAAACCATTTGCCCAGAAGTGTGCCTTTCAGATACAAACAAACCCATCCAGAGCCCACACCCCAACCACCTCCTTTATGAGGCACTCACAGGGCTCTCACACTCTGGGCCACTATCCACCTGCCCTAATCACCCCAGGGTCAGGTACCAGGCAACTAAGGATGGTCCCTATGCCCCAGAGCCCACTGAAAGTGTTGAAATTAGCTGATCCTAGGCCTGCTAACTCTGGTTCACTTGTTCTGTCATGTGGAAACCACAATAAAGGCTCTTGCCCACACTCCCCTGCTTTCTTTCTCCTGACTAACCCTAGTGCTTCCTTATGTAACCCTACATGGTGCTGTGTCTCCCCTCCTCTTGCAACTGTGAGTAACAAACTATCTTTTCAATTGCCATCATCACCTGGTCTTTTGGCCTCATCATATCTGAATAATAATAAAACCTACATTAAAAAACATTAATATCCCCACATGATGAGTCCAAAAAGAGGAATGGGCTGGGGAAGGAATGTGAGGCCTCTGAGTCCAAGCTAAGCCATTGTATCTCCTGTGACCTCACATATACATCCAGATGGCCTGAAGCAAGTGAAGAATCACAAAAGAAGTGAAAATGGTCAGTTCCTGCCTTAACTGATGACGTTACCTTGTGAAATTCCTTCTCCTGGCTCATCCTGGCTCAAAAGCTCCCCCAATGAGCACCTTGTGACCCCTACCCCTGCCCGCCAGAGAACAACCCCCTTTGACTGTAATTTTCCACTACCCACCCAACTCCTATAAAATGGCCCCACCCCTATCTCCCTTTGCTGACTCTCTTTTCAGACTCAGCCTGCCTGCACCCAGGTGAAAGAAACAGCCTTGTTGCTCACACAAAGCCTGTTTGGTGGTCTCTTCACATGGACGTGTGTGACATTTGGTGCTGTGACTCGGATTGGGGGACCTCCCTTGGGAGATCAATCCCCTGTCCTCCTGCTCTTTGCTCCGTGAGAAAGATCCATCTATGACCTCTGGTCCTCAGACCAACCAGCCCAAGGAACATCTCACCAATTTTAAATTGGGTAAGCAGCCTCTTTTTACTCTCTTCTCCAACCTCTCTCACTATCCCTCAACCTCTTTCTCCTTTCAATCTTGGCACCATCCTTCAATCTCTCCCATCTGTTCATTTCAGTTCTTTCCTTTTCTGGTAGAGACAGAGGAGACACATTTTGTCCGTGAACCCAAAACTCTGGTGCTGGTCACGGACTCAGGAAGACAGTCTTCCCTTGGTGTTTAATCACTGCGGGGACACCTACTTGATTATTTACCCACGTTTCAGAGATGTCTGATCACTGTGGGGATGCCTTCCTTGATCCTTCACCCTTAGTGACAAGCACCACTTTCCTGGCGGGCAAGCACCCGCACCCCTTCTCTCTGAGTCTCTACCCTCTCTTTCCTCTGGGCTTGCCTCCTTCACTATAGGCAACTTTCCACCCTCCATTCCTCCTTCTTCTCCCTTAGCCTGTGTTCTCAAGAACTTAAAACCTCTTCAACTCACACATGACCTAAAACTTAAATGCCTATTTTCTTCTGCAATGCTGCTTAACCCCAATACAAACTCGACAATGGTTCCAAATAGCCAGAAAATAGCACTTTTGATTTTTCCATCCCACAAGATCTAGATAAATCTTGTCGTAAAATGGGCAAACGGTCTGAGGTGGCTGACGTCCCGGCATTCTTTCACACATCGGTCCCTCCCTAGTCTCTGTTCCCAATGCAACTCATCCCAAATCCTCTTTCTTCCTTCCTGCCTGTCCCCTCAGTCCCAACCCCAAGCATCGCTGTATCTTTTCAGTCTTCCTTTTCTACCTACCTATCTGACCTCTGCCCTCCTCCCCAGACTGTTCTTCCTCAGGTCGCTACCTGCCAGGCTGAATCGGGCTCCAGTTCTTCCTCAGCCTCTGCTCCCCAACCCTATAATCCTATCACCTCCCCTCCTCACACCCAGTCCGGCTTACAGTTTCATTCTTTGACTAGCCCTCCCCCACCTGCCCAACAATTTCCTCTTAAAGAGATGGTTGGAGCTAAAGGCATAGTCAAGGTTAATGCCCCTTTTTCTTTATCCGACCTCTCCCAAATCAGTTAGTGTTTAGGCTTTTTTTTTTTTTCCAATCAAGTATAAAAATCCAGCCCAATCCACGACTCATTTGGCAGCAACCCTGAGACACTTTACTGCCCTAGACCCTGAAAGGTCAGAAGGCCGTCTTAGTCTCAATATGCATTTTATTACCCAATCTGCTCCTGATATTAAATAAAGCTCCAAAAATTAAATTCCAGTCCTCAAACCCCACAACAGGACTTAATTAACCTTGCCTTCAAGGTGTATAATAATAGGGAAAAGTTACAATTACTTGCCTCTGCTGTGAGACAAAACCCAGCCTCACCTCCAGCACACAAGAACTTCAAAATGCCTAAGCTGCACATGCCTAGGCCACAGCGGCCAGGCTTTCCTACCAGACATTCTCCATCAGGATCTTGCTTCAAGTGCCAGAAATCTGGCCACTGGGCCAAGGAATGCCCGCAGCCCAGGATTCCTCCTAAGCCATGTCCCATCTGTGCGGGACCTCACTGGAAATCGGACTGTCCAACTCATCTGGCAGTCACTCCCAGAGCCCCTGGAACTCTGGCCCAAGACTTTCTGACTGACTCCTTCCCAGATCTTCTTGGCTTAGTCGCTGAAGACTGACGCTGCCCAATCGCCTCAGAAGTCTCTTGGACCATCACAGATGCCTTGGGTAACTCTTACAGTAGAGGATAAGTCTGTCCCCTTCTTAATCAATATGGAGGCTACCAACTCCACATTACCTTCTTTTCAAAGACCTATTTCCTTTGCCTCCATAACTGTTGTGGGTATTGACGGCCAGGCTTCTAAACCTCTTAAAACTCCCCACCTCTGGTGCCAACTTGGACAATATTCTTTTATGCACTCTTTTTTAGTTAACCCCACTTGCCCAGTTCCCTTATTAGGTCGAGACATTTTAACTAAATTATCTGCTTCCCTGACTATTCCTAGGCTACAGCCACACCTCATTGCTGCCCTTTTCCCCAGTTCAAAGCCTCCTTTGCATCCTCCCCTTGTATCTCTCCACCTTAACCCACAAGTATAGGACACCTCTACTCCCTCCCTGGCAACTGATCACATGCCCATTATTATCCCATTAAGACCTAATCACCCTTACCCCACTCAACACCAATATCCCATCCCACAGCACACTTTAAAAGGAGTAAAGCCTGTTATCACTTGCTTATTACAGTATAGCATTTTGAAGCCTATAAACTCTCCTTACAATTCCCCCATTTTACCTGTCCTAAAACCGGACAAGCCTTACAGGTTAGTTCAGGATCTGCGCCTTATCAACCAAATTGTTTTGCCTATCCACCCCATGGTGCCAAACCCATAGACCCTCCTATCCTCAATACCCCCCTCCACAACCCATTATTCTGTTCTAGATAAACCTAGCTGACCCCATAGATCCTAAATCCTTTCCCCACTCCCCTTTCCGTTCCTTAAAAAACAGCTCCCACACTGGCTCTCCCTAACTCATCACTCCCTTTCATTACACACAGCCGAAGTGCAGGGCTGTGTGGTCAAAATCCTTACACAAGAGCTGGACTGCAGCCTTTTTGTACAAACAACTTGATCCTACTGTTTTAGGCTGGCCTTCATGTCTCTGTGCAGCTGAGCTATGCTCAACTCACTCTCCACAGTTCTCATGACTTCCAAAATCTATTTTCTTCCTCACACCTGAGACATATACTTTCTGCCCCCTTCCACTACCTCTCAGCAAGCCGAATTCATTGACTTAACTTGAGCCCTCACTCTTGCAAAGGGACTACGCATCAATATTTATACTGACTCTAAATATGCCTTCCATATCCTGCACCACCATGCTGTTATATGGGCTGAAAGAGGTTTCCTCACTATGCAAGGGTCCTCCATCATTAATGCCTCTTTAATAAAAACTCTTCTCAAGGCCGCTTTACTTCCAAAGGAAGCTGGAGTCATTCACTGCAAGGGCCATCAAAAGGTGTCAGATCCTATTGCTCAGGGCAACCTTTATGCTGATAAGGTAGCTAAAGAAGCAGCTAGTGTTCCAACTTCTGTCCCTCACTGCCAGTTTTTCTCCTTCTCGTCAGTCAGTCCCACCTACTCCCCCACTGAAACTTCCACCTATCAATCTCTTCCCACACAAGGCAAATGGTTCTCAGACCAAAGAAAATATCTTATTCCAGCCTCACAGGCCCATTCTATTCTGTTGTCATTTCATAACCTCTTCCATGTAGGTTATAAGCTGCTAGTCCATCTCTTAGAACCTCTCATTTCCTTTCCATCATGGAAATCTATCCTCAAGGAAATCATTTCTCAGTGTTCCATCTGCTATTCTACTGCTCCTCAGGGATTGTTCAGGCCCCCTCCCTTCCCTACACATCAAGCTCAGGGATTTGCCCCTGCCCAGGACTGGCAAATTAATTTTACTTACATGCCCCAAGTCAGGAAACTAAAATACCTCTTGGTCTAGGTAGACACTTTCACTGGATAGGAAGAGGCCTTTCCCACAGGATCTGAGAAGGCCACCGCAGTAATTTCTTCCCTTCTGTCAGACATAATTCCTCCGTTTTGGCCTTCCTACCTCTGTGCAGTCCAATAACGGACTGGCCTTTATTAGTCAAATCACCCAAGCAGTTTCTCAGGCTCTTGGTATTCAGTGGAACCTTCATACCCGTTCCGTCCCCAGTCATCAGGAAAGGTAGAACGGACCAGTGGTCTTTTAAAAACACACGTCACCAAGCTCAGCCTCCAACTTAAAAAGGACTAGGCAGTACTTTTACCACTTGTCCTTCTCAGAATTCAGACCTGTCCTTGGCTTGCTACAGGGTACAGCCCATTTGAGCTCCTGTATGGATGCTCCTTTTTATTAGGCCCCAGTCTCATTCTAGACACCAGCCCAACTTGAACTGCACCCCAAAAACTTGTCATCCCTGCTGTCTTCTGTCTAGTCATACTCCTATTTACCATTCTCAACTACTAGTAAATACCGTGCCCTTGTTTACACTGCCAGTTTACACTTCTCCTTCAAACCATCCTAACTGATATCTCTTGGTTTTACCTCAAACCGCCACCCTTAAGTCTCTCTTAAAGTGGATAGATAATCTTTGCTGACAGGGCACATTCCAATACTTTCACCCTGATGAAGTCCTATTCTTTACTTTTACACTCACTCTTATTCTCATTCCTGTTCTTATGCCACCTTCTACCTCTCCCCAGCTATCTCCATCACACTATCAATCTCTCACTCTCTCCTAGCCATTTCTATTCCTTCTTTTACAAACAGTTGCTGGCTTTGCATTTCTCTTTCCTCCAAAATCGCCAAGGCCTCAACTAACTGCTTTAAAAAAAAAAAAAAAAGGACTCTGTATATTTTTAAATGAAAAGTGTTGTTTTTACCTAAATCAATCTGGCCTGGTATATGACAACATAAAAAAAACCCAAGGATAGAGCCTAAACTTGCCAACCAAGCAAGTAATTACTTGAACCCCCCTTAGGCACTCTCTAATTGGATGTCCTGGGTCCTCCCAATTCTTAGTCCTTTAATATCTGTTTTTCTCCTTCTCTTATTTGGACCTTGTGTCTTCCGTTTAGTTTCTCAATTCATCCAAAACCGTATCCAGGTCATCACCAATCATTCTATATGACAAATGTTTCTTCTAACAACCTCGCAATATCACCCCTTACCACAAAATCTACCTTCAGCTTAATCTCTCCTATTCTAGGTTCCCATGCTACCACTAATCCTGCTCAAAGCAGTCCTGAGAAACATCACCCATTATCTCTCCACACCACCCCCCAAAATTTTCACTGCCCTAACACTTTACCACTATTTCATTTTATTTTTCTTATTAATATAAGAAGACAGGAATGTCAGGCTCTGAGCCCAAGTTAAACCATCGTATCCCCTGTGACCTGCACATATACATCCAGATGGCCTGAAGCAAGTGAAGAATCACAAAAGAAGTGAAAATGGCCGATTCCTGCCTTAACTGATGACGTTACCTTGTGAAATTCCTTCTCCTGGCTCATCCTGGCTCAAAAGCTCCCCAACTGAGCACCTTGTGACCCCTACCCCTGCCCGCCAGAGAATAACCCCCTTTGACTGTAATTTTCCACTACCCAACCAAATCCTATAAAATGGCCCCACTCCATCTCCCTTCGGTAACTCTCTTTTCAGACTCAGCCAGCCTGCACCCAGGTGAAATTAACAGCCTTGTTGCTCACACAAAACCTGTTTGGTGGTCTCTTTGAATGGACGTGTGTGGCAAGGAACACCCTCCTTAAGCACAGGAGGAGGGTGAATATCAGAGCTGAATGTGAGTTCTGACAACATAAGAGCTGAAGGGACCTTGGATGTTGGGTAGGCAGTTCCCACTGTCTGTCACAAGCCCTAATAAAATATATGTAAGAGAAGAGAACGAAACTGGGGCATTCTAATCAAGAAAGGCTTTCTGGAATGCATGAGGCCCCAGCGAGATCTGAAAGTCCTAGATGGACTTGGTGTTGTGGAAGCAAGATGGCAGTCAAGCAAAGGAGAGACAGGAAGCGAGTTAATTCTACCTTGCCAACAATGGGAAACAGACGTACTTAATGTGAGTAGAGAGGCAGCCTTGGCCAGGAAAGTTTGTTTGAAGATCCTGGTCTGTCTTGACTTTAAACCACTTGCCTTTGGAATGGAATATAATAGACATCTCATCAAATGAACCAATCTGACTGCAAGGAGCACCCGAATCCATCCCCACTCAGGAATCCTGGTTACAGATGCTTCAAGATGTCTTTGACAGGTAACAGTGGGTCATAAGATCTATTTCTGCCTCCTGCCTGTGACTCACTGGATGACTCAAGGTGAATCTCTCCCCGTCTCTGAGTATCTGGCCCCCATCCATGAAGAACAGAAGATCGCATCAGTATTTCCCTTCGGCAAGGTTGGCCCCCTGCTGCAGCAACTGTGCAAAGACCACCAGACTGCCCTCTCTGCCAGCTTACTCTTCAGCCTTTCTGGCTCTTTCTCCCGCTTCCACATCCCTGCTTTATTTTTCTTGTTCTCCTTTTGCAAATAGGATCGCTCCAAAGCAACCCAGGCACATGTGCTGGGGACCACGCTGTGAGCTACCCCTGAGCTGTGGGGAGCAGGCCCAAGATTGTTTGCTATTGGCAACTCCTGTTTGCAGGATAAATAAAGCGAACCTGAGTGCAGGCTCCTGTGGGCTGGGGCATTTTCATTCTGCAGCAGGTCAGCTTCCATTCCACTAGGGGGCTTTGAATGTTAATAGGCATTTCTTTCCAGGTACCTTTCTCCAGTGCACCAGTCCCTGTGGGACCTTCCATTGGACTCCTAGGGAGAGATTATTACTCTTTTCATTGTTTTCCTTACAAATTAGTTCCTGGATTTAATGGCTTTGGTTGCTGAGCAGATTTTGGAACTTGGGGCAGAGGGTGGGGTGGAGTGATCTGCAGAGTCCATTATGGGCACTGGGTTGTTGCCTGCTTGGGATTTAGGTGGAATTAATCCTCACCTGTTTCTTGGGGGATTTTGGGATGGGGGTGGAACTTCTTTTCCCTTAGAAAGAATTGTGTTTGTTGTTATTACATGTTTAAAAAGCGTCTAGAAATTATAGCTCTGGAATACAATAGGTAGAGAATGCAGGTTTTTAATGGGATGTAGGGGAGTGTTGCTCAGTTGTGGGAAGATTTGTAATAATGTTGGGGACTGGGGATTGAGCATTACCTGAGGACTGTTTTATTAATGCCACAAAGCATAAAGTTAAAAAAAAAAAAAAAGAAAAAAGAAAATCCAGGGATGTCTTAGTGTTAGAAGCGTTGGAACCATGTTGAATATGTGCTGGGTAAAATGAGGCTAAGACCTGCTGGGCTGCATTTGCAGGAGGTTAGCGATTCTCAGTCACAGCATGTTTATGGTTAAGGTTAATAATATTTACCAAACAGATCCAGGACTTAACAGACCCAAGAAATGTCTTGACGTCCTGCTGTCTTAAGCACAAAAGCATTCTTTGTTTAGTAATAAATTTTGCTTTAAAGATAGTAATATAGATTCTTGCAAAAGTCAGTAGTTACACAAGGATTAACAATCCTTTGTCCTGAGCCCTTGTAATAGACTACATCCTTCTCATGATTTTTTGCCTTGTTATCTCATGTATAAACATGCATTGCACCTAAGGTGGGTGCCTTCCTCCTCTTGCTTTCAGAAATGCCCTGCTCTGTCCATGGAGTAACCATTCTTTCATTCCTTTACTCTCTTAATAAACTTGCTTTCACTTTACTCTGTGGACTCACCTGGAATTCCTTCTTGTGCAAGATCTAAGAACCCTCTTTTGGGGTCTGGATTGGGACCCATAAGACTGGTGCTAGGAATGTGAGCACAAGTGTGTGCAGGATGAGTGGACAGAGGTGAGAACCACTGTTCCAGGAGGACAGGGTGGGATGGGATGGACACCCTAGGGGGTAACGGGGTCTGTGAAAAATTGGTGGGAGCTGGTAATCTGAGTGACTCATCTTTGAGTTTAGGATGGGTTAGTCATCTCTGCAGTGGGCTGGGACCAAGAGGTGCCCATCCAGCTGGAAACTGCTGCTGAGTGGGAGTTCCCACGAGGGGTTGGAGCTTTGAAATAGGAAGATGGAAGTGAACAGCGAAATAAGCAGCAAGAAAAACAGCTATCGTTAAAAGAGGAATTTGGGGATCAGAGAAACTATGCCAAGGAGATGGTACCATTAATCTCCCAATTCAGATGGAAGCCTTTGCAGTTAACAGGGAGATGCTTTGTAATAAAAACCAGGCCAGAACATAGGCAAATGGTTCTTTAGCATAATAAGGCCAGGATAATTACTTCCTTAAGAGTAGGGTCAAAGCTGTGTCAATGGGAAGAATACACATGCATTACATATCCTAGACTGCAGTCTTTGTAAGAAAATGAATTGCAAAGGGGTGTTTGCTTTTAGGTCATTCAGGGAAAGCAGACTGCAGCATTTGCTCATGGAGAGGAGCTGAAATGGAGCTGAAACATCCACCATTTCTGCTCATCATCCCTCCCCTAACATATGTTTCACATGCGTAGTTCTCAGCTGATTAGCAAAGACTTGGATGGAGGAAAACCATACTGACACCTGCCTGAGGAAATGGCAGGACCAAGAAGAGAGTGGGCTGAGGTTTGCCTCATCCTATAGGAGAGGAAGAATATCCCAACTGAGGAAGAACTTAAAGTGGGGACTGTGAAGGGGACGGATTGGGATGAGGAAGGGAGTTAAAGAATGGGGAACATTCTGCCCGAGGCGTTGCTTTCCCTTATGTACAGATAATCGTAGCTATCCTTTATTTGAGGAACTACTGTGTTCTAAGCTCTTTTACCTGGATGGTCTTGTTTAATCCTCACAGTAATACTAAGAGAAGACACTATTATTTTCTATTTCCGTTTCATAGATGAGACACCAAAGGATTAAAACAGGGGTGTCCAATCATTTGGCTTCCCTGGGCCACATTGGAGGAAGAATTGTCTTAGGCCACACATAAAATATACTAACACTAACAATGGCTGATGAGCTAAAAAAAAAAATTACAAAATAATCTCATAATGTTTTAAGAAACTTTGTGAATTTGTGTTGGGCCATATTTAAAGCCATCCTGGGACGCATACGGCCCATGGGCTGCAGGTTGGACAAACTTGAATAACAAGGTCATGTGACTTGCCCAAGGTCATTCCCCTAGTGAGCGGTGGAACTAGGATCTGTCTGAGGCAGTGTGGCTCTAGAACTCAGTCTCTCAAACCACACACTACACTAGTTTGGAAATGGAGACTAAATGTTCACAACCTTCAGTGCTCCAGGTCTTTCTAGTTTTGGAGAACTTTGATGAAGAATTGCTTCAAATGCCATCAGAGATATTACAACAGAGTTTGTGTTTGCCCAGAACAGAGGCGTAAAAATGAGAAAATGAAAAAGATAAAAATAAACAAAATGACTATACAGTCTGGTGAAGACTGGCCAAGCTGTGTTAGGAAAGGGGAGAGCCTATAATTGGGGTCACTTGACACACCCCAGGTGACAACTTTGATTAGCCAGGCAGACAGGATGACCAAATGACAAGTAATTTCCCTGCTATTTGGAGATCTGGAGGAAGGAGAGATCTGTCACATGGATTACAAGGTTGGAACTTTGGTGAGGGTGGTGCCAGTCTGGTACATCACGTGGCAGCAAATGAGGCTTAGCTCCAATAGAGGCTCAGGACAGAAAAAGTCACAGAAGAGCTAAACCCACCTTAACAGCCACCCACCTGTCTACTAAATCAGGGCTCTTCAGGCAAGTGCATGTGACAGAAACAGGCCTGGGCCCAGACAGGCCTTCCAGGGAACAGAGACGTGGACACCTGGAGGAGAACAGACACGTGGACAACGAAGGGCCTCCGATCAATTGTTCAATATATTTATTACCGGTGGCAAATCCATATGGGTCTGCAGCAACCTTAATTCTTGCCTCCTCAGAAAAAAAAATTCAACTGAGGGGCATAAGGCAGAGTAAGAGACCAAGGCAAGTTTTAGAGAGTCAGTGAAAATTTATTAAAAAGTTTTAGAGCAGGAATGAAAGTAAAGTATGCTTGGAAGAAGGCCAAGCAGGCAACTTAAAAGATCCAGTGCACAGTTTGACCTTTGACTTAAGGTTTTATATGTTGGCATATTTTGGGGTCTTGCATCCTTTCTCCCCTGATTCTTCCTTTGGGGTGGGCTGTCCACACGCTCAGTGGCCTGCCAGCACTTGGGAGGGGCCACATACACAGTGTGTTTACGGCAGTTGTACACATGCTCACTTGAGGCATTCTACTCTTGCCAGTCAAATGTTTCTAGAAGGTTATATACCAGTTAAACTCCGCCATTTTGCCTCTTAGTGCTCATGCTTGAGCCCACTTGCCCAACTCCCGAGATCTGATTGGGAAGCTGCTGATCACCAGTTTCAGGGTTTTTTCTATCTATTGGGAGAATGCCTTTCTCTGGCACTGGCTGTGACCAATTATTATTTTAGAGAAACAGTGTAACAACCACCTGACCATCACCTGATGGTTGCCTGATGTTTCTGGTTGGGGGGCCTCTCTCCTGCCCTGCTCATGTCTGACTAGCTACCTACTGTAACATGTAGACCTAAAAGGAAGAAGCTGAGGCAAAATTAATACAAGTTGAGAGGTTATTTGGCCAGGCTTGAGGATTGCAACCTGGCATCAGACATTCAAGTTGCCATGAATATACACTCAAACTAGTGGTAGTTACAAGTAGGTTTCTAAAGGAAAAGAAGAGGCAGAATTTACATGTAAAAATTCTTGGTAAACAACTTAGCAACTGCCTCTTCTTTATTGATTGATTAATTGGTTATGTGTCATTCTTTGTATCACAAATTCCATTCCTTTAAATGGAATGGAATGGAATTTAAATGAAATTCCTGTAAATGGAATTTGTGATAGAAAGAACACAAAAACATGAAGATAATGGATGAGGCAGCTAGTCAGGAGCAAAATGCCTCTAAACAATTGCTCCCAGGCAGGTCTAGGTGTGTGGGTACCCTCCTCACCTAACCAAATTCCCATACTCATGTCTCTCTAGACCTGATAAATTTTGTAGACCTTACATACCTCAGACTGCTCTGAGCTATTTTTCTTTTCTCAAGTCAATCAGTAAATGTCACTGAGCAAGTACTATGAGTCAGGTGTGGTGTTAGGTGGTGAGGATATAGAGCACCTGGTTTATGCCTTCAAGGTTTTAACAGTGTTGTACACTGAAAATAAAACACTAAGCTCTCAACTGGCTGATGGACCCTCTCTTCGGCCAAGGGCATTCCAAAATTAACCTGAAAAACTATTCAGGCCATGATGGGAGGTGGGGGACATGCCTCATTGTACCTTCCTCCTCTTGGAATTCAGGCACAGCTGACAAGCATTAACATTAAAACAGAGACCTTAAGACTGAGAAAACAGCCTCTTTAAGTCTGATATGAAACATTTACAGTCTATTCTCTCTGAAGCCTGCTACCTGGAGGCTTCATCTGCGTAAGAACTGTGGTCTCCATAGCTCCTTATCTTAAGCCAGTTACTTCTTTTATTGATTCCAGGTCTTTATATAAACTCTTTCAACCAATTGCCAGAAAACCTTTGAATCTATTTGTGACCTGAAAGCAGGCCCCTGCCCTATCTCACCTTCCTGAACTGAACCAGTGTACAGCTTACATGTATTGACTGATGTCTTATGTCCCCCTAAAATGTATAAAACCAAGCTGTAGCCCAACCACCTTGGGCACATGTTCTCAGGATCTCCTGGGGCTGTGTCATGGGCCATTATGGGTCACTTGTATTTGGCTCAGAATATATCTCTTCAAATAGTTTACAGAGTTTGGCCCTTTTTGTCAACAGCATAGATAGAAAGCAAAATATAGCAACATATAATTGCATGTGGAAAGTGGGAGCAAGCCCAGTATGCTAGCTTGGGGTGAGGTGAAGTCAGGCTTACACTCCTGGAAATGAAGACATCCAAACTGACACCTGAAGGCGAGTAGGAGTGAGGCAGTCTCAGGGTGAGGGTTGGTGGCTGGAGAGGCAAACTTTCCAGGTGGAGGAAACAGCGTGTATAAAGGCCCACAGGTGAGACAGATCTTGGTGGTGAACCTAGTTACTTCTGGTCAAAAGTGGATGTCAGGAGAGGTGAGCAGCCAAAGCAATATCACGAATAGCCTTGTAGACTTTTTGAAGGAGTGTCAGGCTGGGAGCAGTGGCTCATGCCTGTGGTCCCAGCACTTTGGGAGGCTGAGGCAGGAGAATCACTTGAGCCCAGTAGCTTGAGAGCACCCAGGGCAACATAGAGCCTGTCTCTACAAAACTTTTTTTTTTTTTTTTAATTTTTTTGAGATGGAGTCTCACTGTCAGCTTGGATGGAGTATAGTGGTGCGATCTCAGCTCACTGCAAGCTCCACCTCCCAGGTTCACGCCATTCTCCTGCCTCAGCCTCCCGAGTAGCTGGGACTACAGGCACCTGCCACCACACCCGGCTAATTTTTTTTTTTTTTGTATATTTAGTAGAGACGGGGTTTCACCATGTTAGCCAGGGTGGTCTCGATCTCCTGACCTCATGATCCGCCCGCCTTGGCCTCCCAAAGTGTTGGGATTACAGGTGTGAGCAATCGTGCCTGGCCAGTTTTCTTTTCTTTTCTGTAAGGATTAGTGGTAAAACCCTTAAGATGCAAAGGTTATTCTTGTTTAGAGAAGCCTGGTAGGAATTAAATTGGGAAGACTGTGTCCTATTGAGTGGGGATTTTGTGGAGGGAGGAGTCTGATAGGAGTTGATGATGGCTGGAAAAAAGAAAACAAATTAATTTGCAGGCCTGAAGAAGAGAGATTGTGTTGTTTTAACACATGTCCACAACTTCTTAGGCACTACTCCCTTCAAAAGTGTAATCATAATCCTCATAGCTTCATTCGCCCAATGTGCAGCAAGTCAATATACTGAGATGCCAGGCACTGCAGCAGACAGAGTGTAATCATCGCAGGGCAGCCGAATGAGGAGACACGAGGAAATCTCAAATCCGCCTCCCAGGGAATTTGGAGCTGGGGATTTTGAGGGGTTTGGAGTGGGCCAAGGTGTGGGGATCATTGACTGGCTGAAAAGTGCAGGGAGAAGTCACGAGTCAGGAAGATGAAGGAACTGCATTCTCATTCTGGTTTGGTTCCTTCGTGGTGGGTCGTCGAACCGGTTGGTTTCAGTAGTTCCACTGGAATTCAGGATCTGAAGAACATCTTAAGCAATTCTTAACCAAAAGCCTTATGATTCTAAGGTCAGAAATCCTGCCTATGGGAACAAGGGGGATGTGAATGGTCAGTATCTTGTGTTACCTGACTTTCAGTTACAAGGATGTAGCCAAAGTGCAGCCTGATTAATACTTGATTATAACTATATTTTTACCCAGAACCCAGGATGTGATTCCTGTGAACCCTGTGAAGACAGTTTCAAAGGTGGAGTGTAATTCCTGTTGCCTTGAATGTGCACCAGTCTGAGTAATTTGCTTCTAATGACTAGAATGTGGTGAGAGTGATGGTCTGTGGCTCTTGAGGCTACGTCGTAGCAGGCACTGCTGCTTCTGCCCTGCTTCCTCCTGGACTGTTCACTCAGGGACAAGCCAACTGCCATGTCATGAGGACACTCAGGCAGCTCCATGGAGAGGCACTCATTGACAGTAACCAACTTGACAAGATCATGTAAGTGAGCCACCTTGGAAGTAGGCACTCTACCCTCAGTCAAGCCTTTTGGTGATTTCAGGTCCCAGCTTTCAAGTCTTCCAGCTGAGACCCCAGGGGTTCCTGTTGTGCTTTGTCTAAATTCATGACACAACAACTGTGAAGTAATAATTATTTTAAGCCGCTCAGTCATGGGGCAATTTGTTACATAGTGATAGATAATTAACACAGGAATACAGATAGGTCTGGACTAAGAGGTGACTGTAAATGTTTAACCAAAGAGAAAACCTTTTATTCCATTATAGTGGACTTTTACATATCAAAGCTTCATCCATGTATTTACTCATACATGCATCTATCCATCCATCTTTCCATCCATCCATTTTCCACCCTCTCATCCTTCCGTCTACACATCCAACTACCAAACCATCTATCCATCCATCCATCCATCCATCCATCCATCCATCCATCCATCCATCCATCCATCCAACAAATGCTCCATGAGAGCAAGAACTCTGTCTTCCTGATTAATTTTTATGTCTCCAATGTCCAGAACAATGCATGGCACATAACACTCAACATATATTTGTTAAATGAATGGAAAATTAATTTTTTCCCAATCTTCAGAGAGTTCTCAGTGTAACGGTAACAGATAAGAATATCAATATTAGGAACTCAAAGAATGTTATAGTAGAGATGGATATGGGTATCCGGAGGACAGAGGAAAGGCATGTGATTCAGGGTTATAGGGGTACAGTGGAGTCAAGAAAGGCTCTGATGTCCAAGCTGAGTTTTAAAGAATAAACAGAGTTGCCCAGGAATTTGAGGCAGGGCTGGTTTGAGAACATATGGAGTATATGGAGAGTGGCTGCATTATGGGTGCCTGGAATCCATTATTCTCTTTCTTTGAAGGAGTGTGGGGTGGTCAGAAGACACAGGTGTAAGGAAGCTGCATGACCGGGCCTCAGGAGCAGCAGGAACATCTTCAAGGTAGTTCTGTGCCTTTAAGGAAATCCAGTCCCCCTTTAGGTGTCTCCACCTGACTGGCTTATTCTCATCCTTGTTTGCCTTTTCTCTACCTTACCTTTTAATTCCTATAATCTTGGTCTGCTCATACTTTGGTTCATTTTATCTGCCTGTCTGGTTAACACATCATCACCTTATAAGACTCAGGTCAAGAATCATCTCTTCTATGAAAAATTTTCTAGATCAGTCTGCCCCCTGGTAGACTTGACCTATTCTTACAGCTCCATCCTTGCTTTTCATCCTGCTGGTTTCAACACCTACTGCTGATGGACTCATGCTCTTGGCTTTCCCAGTTTGAATTCCCCAGGGACAGAATCTGATTGATTGGTTTTATCTAAGTATGGGTTACTAGTGTGCCTAAAGTCTGGCTGCCTTCAGGACAGGTGCCTGTCCTTGATCCAATCAGCTGCGGCACAGGGAGGTATCAGGGATATGAGGTACAAAATAGTCCTCTAGGGCTGCCTGTGCAGCAGTCTGACAGCAGGAAAATCCCCTTAAGTGGGGCTATGAGCTATAAGAGGACAAATGACAGGCAGATTTTGGATCTTGTAGCAGACAGCTTTTGGTGCCCAACATCACATTCCCTTGGCCTACCTCTGACTTTAGTTGCTGCAGTGGTGGAGGGTTCTATGCAAGCCCGAGCCAACTGCTCAATGAGAGGTTTCACCACAAGCATGCTCCACCTTCTGCCCCAGGAGTCTCTGAGGCCATAGGGCTTCACTTGAAGAGGGTTGATGGCTGGCATACTCCAGGACAACCTCATGCAGTGGAGGGGCTGGAGTGGTGGGTCACTGTTCCAGACTCCCTCCTTTCAGGTTGACAGTTCCGGAAGTGATTCATGAAGCATCTTGGGGTCTTTGCAGAACTGAGTCCCTGTTGCCTTCTGCAGCGGTGTCCCTGTTGTGCCACACACCGGCATGTTCTCTTGGTCTCTGTTCCTGCTCCCTCACTCTGGGGACAACCCCATAAATGATCTGCATCCAGGTCCTAATGTTAGACTCTGCGCTCAGGGAACCCAACAGAGATTTATTCTGAAGGCAAGAGGGAGCCCGGGAAGCATCTTTCCCCTTTCTGAGAATAATCCTATAATGAACTGTAGGCGCTCTGCTGGGTGGAGAGGATATAAACACAATATGTCGCAGTCCCTGAACTCAAGGAGCGTATGACCTCCTCCTCCTCCTGTAAACTTTTCAAAGTGTTTTTATTTCCATTATCTCATTTGGCCTTCTCAGCGACCTTTCCAGGAAAGCAGTGCAAACATCATTATCCCCACCTTACAGAAAAAGCGAAGAGACATAGAAAGGTCAAAGCAGTTTCCAAGGTCACGCAGCTGGTGAGTGGCCTTTCAGGCAATTAAAATCTTTGGCTGACTCTATAAATTATCTTAGTTACTCTGGGAAAGCAGTGCTAAAAGCAACACACTTGTTATAATTTAATTATTCACTTGTCTTCATTATATTTTCTTTGTGTTCTCTGTTTCTCTTGCACTTTCCAAATATTGTACTGGCTTTTAATCAGTGCCATATAATTTCTTCTGTGAAACTAGGTCAATGTACAATATGTTAACATAGCTTTCCTTTTACAGTTTAAACAAAATTCCTGCAAAATTGAAAATTAAAAGAAGGGGGGAAAATCCCTTTGACTGCAGTTGCATAATTCTTAGCACTGACATGATGGGATTTGCATTTTAGAAAGACCAGTGAGTAGTGTGGAGGGCGGCATGGAGGAGAGCCTGCAAGGGCACGATTGTATTCCCTCCCAAGGTGCTTCTACCCCTCTCCACAGCTTTAAATAACATCTTTATGCTGGTGACTCACACATTCATATCTCCAGCCCCAACTTCTCTTCTGAGCTCCAGATTGGCATATCCAGCCCCCTAATTGACATCTCTACTTGGATGTCTCACAGGCACTGAAACTTAGCATGTCCGGAACGAACTCGATTTTTCACTCTTTCCCTAAACCATTTCTCTCCCAGTGTTTCCTCGCTTGGTAAGTGGCACCACTATACCCAGTTGTTCAAGCCAGAAACCTACAAGTTGTTCTTGATCTTTTCTCTCTCATCCTATGTATCCAATCAATTAGCAAGTCTGGCAACTTATACCTTCCAAATACGTCTCAGATCTGTTGACTTCCCCCCATCCTGGCCACTGTACCACTCAAGCCATTGTCATCTTTTGTCTGAACTATGGTTGTATCCTCCTAGCAGTTCTCTCTTTCTCCTTCCATTCTTGTTTCCCATTGAGGCAGAGGTGTCGGTGAAGGGATAGATTTTCCTTCCATTGCCTTCATGTTTCCATGTGGAGGCACCACCCTCAGATGAACAGTCCTGGCCGCCCTCAGTGATTTGAGTGTTGAGTTTAGGAGATGGAACGAGCATGAATGGCTCATCTACTTGCCTTCTTTCACTACGGGATCTACCTGCCTCAGGAAGGCTGATTAGTTTTCTAATGCTGTGTAACAAATGACAAAAAATCAGCAGCTTAAAATAACATGCAAATATTATCACAGAGTGTCTGTGAATCAAGAGTCCGGGCATGGTCTTGCTGAACCCTCTGTGCAGGGTCTCCTGAAGCTATAATCATGTGTCAGCCGGGCTGCATTTTCATCTGGAAACTTGACAAGGGAAGAAGAATTAGCTTTTTTTTGTTGTTTATTCAGGTTGTTGGCAGAATTCATTTACATGAGGTTGAATGACTGAGAGCCTGGCTTTGCTGGCTAGTGGCTGGAGGTCACCCTCAGGTCCCTTCTGCAGTTCCTTGAAATGTGGGCCTCCTCAACATGCCTGCTGACTTCATCAAGCCAGCAAGAGGAATCTCTTGATTCAGCCTGCCATGGCAGAGTCTTACATAAGGTAATGCACCCATGGGAATGATATACCCTCCCCTTTGCCATATAATATAACTTAAGAGAGGGACAGCCCATCATTTTAGCCATATTCCATTGGTTAGAAGCAAATAACAGGTTCTACCTGCATTCATAGGGAAGGAATTACACAAAAGCATGGACACCGGGAGAGTGTCAGGAGGGGATGAGAGCAACAGTCTCAAGTGCTGTAGAGATTTCAGGGGAGAATAGAGTCCATGTACTTGGCAACTAGGAGGTCAGAAGTGATTTTAACAAGGACAGTTTCAGTGGAATGTGGGACAGAGAGTGAAGGGGAAGGAAGGCAGTGGAGGTGGTAATTGTAGACTTATTTTGCACAAAGTTTGGTTATGAAGTGAAGAAGAGGGGCTAGTAAGAAAGAGATGCAGGAGTTGTTTTCAGTCATATACCTTTGGAGTCCAAATTTCTGGTACTTCCAGGGATACTGTGAGTAACCTAATAATATCTGATAACAATTTTTTTTTTTCTAGTTAACTACTAGAATGGATTCTGTTGTATAAAATTTAGATTCTCTGATGAAATGGTGAGCTTGAGTAAAGTGATAAAGGTCTGAAATAGTAATTGTGGCGAAAAAGGGAGGGCTTTGGAAAAATGTTTTACAATAGAAGATCGTAGAGCATGGCTGAAGGAAACAACCAAT
The DNA here is from genome assembly GCF_024542745.1 of Macaca thibetana thibetana. Lineage (NCBI taxonomy): Eukaryota > Metazoa > Chordata > Mammalia > Primates > Cercopithecidae > Macaca > Macaca thibetana. Next base: position 113,385,423 of record NC_065578.1, read on the forward strand.
AGAAAGAGTAGGGTGGAGACCATGCCCTGAGCATGACTGATTGATGCAGCCATGTTCTTGAGGAGAAGGAGGTAGGAGATGTGGAATCTAGGGCAGAAGGGCTGGCCTTGGACAGGTGGAGGGACATTGCTTTCACCGAGGCCAGGGGGAAAGCGGTAAAGATGGAAATGAAGAAAGGTAAGTTGCATGAGTGTCATGCAGGAGGTGGAGGTAGTCAATACAATCTTGATGGCCTCTATATTCTCTGCTGAGGAGGAGGTAAGGTTGTGGGCTAAGTCTGAGAGCAAAGTGATGAAATAGGAGGTAGAGTGCACATCTGTCTGATTATGGTTTCCTGGCCTCTTTACATTGCTACCATCTATTCCCAGGCTCTATTCAAGTTTCACTGATTGTTCCAATAATGTTAATTATATAGCAAAAGGATTCAACTTACGATTACACATTGCGTTATTTGTCATGTCTCTTTCAATCTTTCCCTTGAAGATGATAGGCCAGTTATTTTGTAGAATCTTCTTCAACATGGGCTTGTCTGTTGTTTCTTCATGATCATATGTGGGTTATACACCTTGGGTACAAATATCACAGGAGTGATGCTGTGTTCTCACTGCATCCTGTCAGGTGGTACCTGATTTCTGTTTGTCCCATTACTGATAATGTTAACTTTGATGATTTAATTAATGTGATATCTACCTGACTTCTCCTCTATAAGTTATTCTTTCTTCCCTTTGTAACTCTATAAGTTATTTTTTCCCCTTATTAAAATACTTTTAATAAGTATTTTATGAGGAGCTACTTAGTCATTATGTACATCTTTTTTTTTTTTTTAATCAAACTTTCAATTTATTCCTTTATTTATATCAGTAGTGACTCATGGTTTCTATTTTATTCACTGGGTTATAATGTTACTAATATCATTTATTTTCATGATTTCTCCACCAGATTTAACCATTGGAAGGGGCCCCTTTAAGCTGGCTTTTGGGTCTTTTTCGATACATCTTTATCATTCTTTGAACATTTTCTTACTTTTTGGCAAAACAGGATGTCATAGGCTCATTCTGTACTTTCCCTGCTCTAGTCATGTGCTATGGACAGAATTGTGTCTCCTCAAAATTTATATGTTGAAGCCCTAACCCCCAATATGACTATATTTGGAGATAGGGCCTAGAAGGAGGTAATTAAGTTTAAATGAGGTCGTATAGGCAGGGCCTTGATTTAATAGGATTAGCATCTTCAGAAGAGACCAGAGAAAGTTTTTTCCTTTCCTTCTCTCTCACTATACAAGGACACAATGAGAAGTCAGTCATCTGCAATCCAGGAAGACAGCACCCTGAAGAATGGAATCACCTGGCATCTTGATCCTGGATTTCCCAGCCTTCAGAGCTGTGAGAAATAAATGTCTGTTTCTTAGTACACCTAGTTTGTATGGCAGCCCCAGCACACTAAGGTGTCATGGAATTAGCCATTTTTCTTTTTCTTTTTTTCTTTTCTTTTCTTTTTCTTTTCTTTTTTTTTGAGACGGAGTCTTGCTCTGTTGCCCAGGCTAGAGTGCAGTGGCGTGATCTCGGCTCACTGCAAGCTCTGCCTCCCAGGTTCATGCCATTCTCCTGCCTCAGCCTCCCGAGTAGCTGCAACCACAGGTGCCTGTCACCACGCCCAGCTAATTTTTTTGTAGTTTTAGTAGAGATGGGGTTTCACCGTGTTAGCCAGGATGGTCTTGATCTCCTGACCTCATGATCCGCCCGCCTCAGCCCCCCAAAGTGCTGGGATTACAGGCTTGAGCCACTGTGCCCGGCCTTCTTTTTTCTTTTCTTTCTTTTTTTCCCTTTCTTTCTTTCTTTCCTTCCTTCCTTCCTTCCTTCCTTCCTTCCTTCCTTCCTTCCTTCCTTCCTTCTCTCTCTCTCTTTCTTTCTTTCTCTTTCTTTCCTTCCTTCCTTCATTCTTTCTTCCTCTCTTTCTTTCTTTTTTGGCAGAGTCTTGCTCTTTTGCCCAGGCTGGAGTGCTGGAGTGTAGTGATGTGATCTCCACTCATTGCACCCTCAGCCTCCCAGGTTCAAGCAATTCTCATACCTCAGATTCCAGAGTAGCTGGGACCACAGGTGTATGCCACCATGCCCAGCTAATTTTTTTTTTTTTTTAGTAGAGACAGAGTTTTGCCATGTTGGCCAGGCTGGTCTCAAACTTCTGACCTCAGATGATCCACCTGCCTCAGCCTTGCAGTGTGCTGGGATTACAGGTGTGAGCCATCATGCCCAGCTGGAATTAGCCATTTCTCTAAGATGCCCTTGTTCCTTTTACTTGAGAATGGTATTTAGAAGCCACAATCTGGGTGCTGCATGTGCTCATTACAATGGAGATGTTGTTGCTTTCTTGGGAGGCAGAGATAGAGAATATATGTACATGCAAGTGTGTGTATATCTGTGTATTTATTTTTATGTCTGTTTATCTATATTGAAAACCACAAATTCACTCTACTACCTCCAATTCCAGTCCCAAACCACAGTGTTCATTCTAGTTTTCTCCCTTTCCATATTTGTAACTCCCAAGTCTAACAGTAAGAAACCTAGCTCTATTATTCTTAATGCATTATTTGTTCAACTTCTCTATATGTTGCCCCCTCCCATTGCCACCCCTCTGCAGCAAGGATCCCCTTCTCACCCCTTTTGAGCTCTTCTACCTAAAGGAGCTACTGCAACTGCCCCCTGTGATGATGCTCTCTTCACTTTGCCTGGGCTCCAGAAGTATGCATCAGGCTGCTCCCTCTGCCAAAATCCTCCTCTCCCTCTCAAGCTCCAATACCCATACAGCAATGTCCCACCCCCAAGTAAACATCCTTCTCATTGCTCTCAGGCTCTGGCACCCTGTCCCAGGTCACTTTCTTATGCAAATGCCCTCTTTATTCTGCTCAGGTTTTAATACCCTGCACTAGGCTGTACCCCCACATGCATGCTGTCTGTTTGGGCTGTATATTAGGCTTATCTAGAGAAACAGAACCAATATGATGAGAATTGGCTCATGTGAGGCTCATGTGACTCAGAAGGCTGAGAAGTCCCACAGTAGGCCATCTATAAGCTGGAGCCAGGAAAGCTGGTGGAGTGTTTCAGAGTCCAAGGCCTGAGAACCAGGGGAGCCAATGGTGTAACTACTAGTTTGAGGCCAAAGGCCTGGGATCTGGTGGGGAGAGGTGCTGGTGTCAGCTTCAGAGTCCATAGACCCAAGAGCCAAGAGCTCTGATGTTCAAGGGCAGAAGGTGGATGTCCCAGCTCAAGGAGGTAGAGATAATTTGCTCTTCCTCTACCACTTTGTTCTATCTGGGGCCTCAATAGATTAGACAATGCCTGCCCACACTGGGGAGGATGGATCTTCTTTACTCAGTCTACTGATTAACATGCTAATATCTTTCAGAAGCACCCTCACAGACACACCCAGAAATCATGTTTTACCAGTGATCTGCGCATCCCCTAGCCCAGTAATGTTAACACACAAAATTGACGATCACAGGCTGCTTCAACTGAATACTGCCGACTGGGTGGCTTGAACAACAGAAATTTATTGATCATAGTTCGGAAGGCTTGGAAGTCCAAGATCAAGGCCTCTGCAGATCTAGAGTATGGTGAGGATGCTCTTCTTGGTTTGCAGGTGGCTGTGTCTTACATGGATGACTGTGTCTTACTTGGGTCCTTACATGGCAGAAAGCAGACAGAGCAATCCCATGTCTCTTCCTCTTTTTTTTTTTTTAAACTTTTGAACCAGATTTTTTTTTTTTTTTTGAGACAGGCTCTTGCTCTGTCACCCAGGCTAGAGTGCAGTGGCCTGATCACGGCTCACTGCAGCCTCAACTTCCTGGGTACAAGCAATTCTCCCACCTCAGGCTCTTGAGTAGCTGGGACTACAGGTGTGAGCCACTATACCTGACTAATCTTTGTGTTGCTTGTAGAGACAGGGTTTCACCATGTTGCCCAGGCAGGTCTCGAACTCCTGAGCTCAAGCAATCTGCCAACTTCAGCCTCCCAAAGTGCAAACTCCTGGGCTCAAGCAATTCACCTGCCTCAGCCTCCCAAAGTGCTGGGATTACAGGGGTGAGCCTCCGCACCTGGCCGGTGATGTCTTTTTAGAAGACCCTGCAGAGTGTTTGGGAGCATTGTTCTTAATTGTGTAGCCTCTGAGACCACTCTCTGGCTCTTCTAGAGATTCTTTGAATCATCTAATCTTTTTTTAATAGCTTCCTTTTGTTTAAACTAGTTAGAGTGGATTCTGTTGTCTGCAACTAGCGACACTCATTTTTGTCTCTTTTGTGTCCCTTATGATGCCATTGTAAATCTTTGTTAATATGACAATCCTATAAGAACTTCACTTTCACAGGGGCCTCTACTTCTCTAGGTAATATAGTAAACAAGTATTTCCTAAGTCAGAAAAGTGTTTATTAACTTACAGGCTATTTAGTCAAACAAGCAGGAATTTATTTAACTGATCTTTAATCTTTAATGTGCCTAACACTCTAGGATTTATGGGTAGGATATATGACATCATAGACGTTGAACTAGCCTTAAAAAATATACACACTTCAGCAGTGTTTTAAAATCAGAAGTACCTATCAGTATCACCAGGGAGTCTTTTTTTTCCCCAAATGCCTGAGCTTCTCGCAGGGAAATTCATATTTGGTGGGTTTGAGTTGGAACCCCAGGAACACACACTTTATAAAAGCACCCTGGTTGACCAGATGGATTCACAGCTGAATTCTACCAGAGGTACAAGGAGGAGTTGGTACCATTCCTTCTGAAACTATTCCAATCAATAGAAAAAGAGGGAATCCTCCCTAACTCATTTTATGAGGCCAATATCATCCTGATACCAAAGCCTGGCAAGGACACAACAAAAAAAGAGAATTTTAGACCAATATCCCTGATGAACATCGATGCAAAAATCCTCAATAAAATACTGGCAAACCGGATTCAGCAACACATCAAAAAGCTTATCCACCATGATCAAGTGGGCTTCATCCCTGGGATGCAAGGCTGGTTCAACATTCGCAAATCAATAAACATAATCCAGCATATAAACAGAACCAAAGACAGGAACCACATGATTATCTCAATTGATGCAGAAAAGGCTTTTGACAAAATTCAACAGCCCTTCATGCTAAAAACGCTCAATAAATTTGGAATTGATGGAACGTACCTCAAAATAATAAGAGCTATTTATGACAAACCCACAGCCAATATCAAACTGAATGGGCAAAAACTGGAAAAATTCCCTTTGAAAAGTGGCACAAGACAGGGATGCCCTCTCTCACCACTCCTATTCAACATAGTGTTGGAAGTTCTGGCTAGGGCAATTAGGCAAGAGAAAGAAATCAAGGGTATTCAGTTAGGAAAAGAAGAAGTCAAATTGTCCCTCTTTGCAGATGACATGATTGTATATTTAGAAAACCCCATTGTCTCAGCCCAAAATCTCCTTAAGCTGATAAGCAACTTCAGCAAAGTCTCAGGATACAAAATTAATGTGCAAAAATCACAAGCATTCTTATACACCAGTAACAGACAAACAGAGAGCCAAATCAGGAATGAACTTCCATTCACAATTGCTTCAAAGAGAATAAAATACCTAGGAATCCAACTTACAAGGGATGTAAAGGACCTCTTCAAGGAGAACTACAAACCACTGCTCAGTGAAATAAAAGAGGACACAAACAAATGGAAGAACATACCATGCTCATGGATAGGAAGAATCAATATCGTGAAAATGGCCATACTGCCCAAGGTAATTTATAGATTCAATGCCATCCCCATCAAGCTACCAATGAGTTTCTTCACAGAATTGGAAAAAACTGCTTTAAAGTTCATATGGAACCAAAAAAGAGCCCGCATCTCCAAGACAATCCTAAGTCAAAAGAACAAAGCTGGAGGCATCATGCTACCTGACTTCAAACTATACTACAAGGCTACAGTAACCAAAACAGCATGGTACTGGTACCGAAACAGAGATATAGACCAATGGAACAGAACAGAGTCCTCAGAAATAATACCACACATCTACAGCCATCTGATCTTCGACAAACCTGAGAGAAACAAGAAATGGGGAAAGGATTCCCTATTTAATAAATGGTGCTGGGAAAATTGGCTAGCCATAAGTAGAAAGCTGAAACTGGATCCTTTCCTTACTCCTTATACGAAAATTAATTCAAGATGGATTAGAGACTTAAATGTTAGACCTAATACCATAAAAATCCTAGAGGAAAACCTAGGTAGTACCATTCAGGACATAGGCATGGGCAAAGATTTCATGTCTAAAACACCAAAAGCAACGGCAGCAAAAGCCAAAATTGACAAATGGGATCTCATTAAACTAAAGAGCTTCTGCACAGCAAAAGACACTACCATCAGAGTGAACAGGCAACCTACAGAATGGGAGAAAATTTTTGCAATCTACTCATCTGACAAAGGGCTAATATCCAGAACCTACAAAGAACTCAAACAAATTTACAAGAAAAAAACAAACAACCCCATCAAAAAGTGGGCAAAGGATATGAACAGACATTTCTCAAAAGAAGACATTCATACAGCCAACAGACACATGAAAAAATGCTCATCATCACTGGCCATCAGAGAAATGCAAATCAAAACCACAATGAGATATCATCTCACACCAGTTAGAATGGCAATCATTAAAAAGTCAGGAAACAACAGGTGCTGGAGAGGATGTGGAGAAATAGGAACACTTTTACACTGTTGGTGGGATTGTAAAGTAGTTCAACCATTATGGAAAACAGTATGGCGATTCCTCAAGGATCTAGAACTAGATGTACCATATGACCCAGCCATCCCATTACTGGGTATATACCCAAAGGATTATAAATTATGCTGCTATAAAGACACATGCACACGTATGTTTATTGCAGCACTATTCACAATAGCAAAGACTTGGAATCAACCCAAATGTCCATCAGTGACAGATTGGATTAAGAAAATGTGGCACATATACACCATGGAATACTATGCAGCCATAAAAAAGGATGAGTTTGAGTCCTTTGTAGGGACTTGGATGCAGCTGGAATCCATCATTCTTAGCAAACTATCACAAGAACAGAAAACCAAACACCGCATGTTCTCACTCATAGGTGGGAACTGAACAATGAGATCACTCGGACTCAGGAAGGGGAACATCACACACTGGGGCCTATCATGGGGAGGGGGGAGGGGGGAAGGGATTGCATTGGGAGTTATACCTGATGTAAATGACGAGTTGATGGGTGCAGCACAGCAACATGGCACAAGTATACATATGTAACAAACCTGCACGTTATGCACATGTACCCTACAACTTAAAGTATAATAAAAATAAATAAATTAAAAAAAATAAAAAATAAAAAAAATAAAAGCACCCTGGTTGATTTTGATTCACCACCATGCCAAGAGTATTTGAACTAATAGGTCTTCACCTCATGGTGCTGTCTATTTGAGTGGATGGATAACAGACAATCAGGTAATTAGTAGAAATTTAGGGAGGTCCCATGGGTAGTGAAAAGAGCACCAGGCTCAGAGGCCGTATAGTGAGGCCTAGAAGTCAGAAAAAAGGGGGCCAGCGTCAGCTTAGCAAACCCTCTAAGAGTTTGGAACTAAGGCTGCCTTAGAGATAAACCAATAAAAACAACTTTCGGCAAGGCTCAGTGGCTCACGCCTGTAATCCCAGCACTTTGGGAGGCCAAGGTGGGCTGGTTGGCTAAGCTCAGGAGTTTGAGACCAGCCTGGGCAACATGGTGAAACCCGATCTGTACTAAAATTAAAAAAATTAGCTGGGTGTGGTGGTTTGTGCCTGTAATCCCAGATACTCAGGAGGCTGAGGCAGGAGAATTGCTTGAACCCAGGAGGAAGAGGTTGCAGTGAGCTGTGACTGTGCCACTGCACTCCAGCCTGGGCAATAGAGTGAGACTCTATCTCCCAAACAAACAAGCAAACAAACAAACAAAAGAAAACCTTTCAGCAGATGTAATCATATGTCCATGGGAATAAACCAAGAGATTATAATATGAGATTTAAGAATTTGGGAACACCCAAAACGCCTTAAGTGGAATCTCAAGGAGGTAGGACTAAAATGTGACTGCAGTTTAGTGAGTAGTAACCTAGTGATTAGGTTCTAATCATTATACCGGTATAGGAGAAATATGTGTACACTGAAGAAGATGGGTCAGGTTCAAACCTGAGCAGCGCTGGCCACTTTGGGCTGGTCTCTGCACATAGTAAAACATTCTCAAAGTCCTCTGTACCCATCTATCACCTCGCTCATTATGGCAGCTGCTCCCCACTAAGCTCTCCTTACTCTCTTTCCAGAATACTCTCATCCACCTGGCTCCTTTGACACTCCTCTCTAGTTCAACTCTTCTTGCCTTCGGAGTCTCTTTTTCCCCCTGCTGCCATGTGTCTTGTAACGTTAACCTGATTAGCTTTTACCTTCTCCATTTCACCCATAGCCTAATCCCAAAAATAGAGAGTAGAGGAATTTTCTTTAGAACGCAGAGGGGAGGGAAAAGACTAAAGACATTCATATTTTTGTCCTTACCTAAAATATAAGAACTTTATTAGTTAAGGTTCTTTTGATATGAGTATCCAAAATCAACTCAAGCTCCTTAAAGTCAAAAGAACAATTTATTGTATATATTCATGGAATCCAAAGGAGCTTGACTAAGCTGTCTGAAAGGGTAAGAATCAGGGCATCTTTAGAGTCTTAACATGAGATATTTGTGGGTCCTTCTTCTAGGATAAAAGTCCCAAACTTTTCACTTTGACTCACTGAAGAAGGGCAAAACTTTGAAACCTTTCAATTATTTCCAATTTCCAGAAGATGAAGTCCTATTACATGAGTGATCACTGTACTAAGTTGCAAGGGGGAATATGCATACATATGCATGTAAAGGGTGTAATGATTGTTATTTGAACTGTAATGGATAGTTTCAAAGTCTAATTATTGAAAAATTGTAAGCCCAAAAGATCACTATGCACAACAAACTGGTAATTCTAAAGCTGAATAAGCATGAAACCAAATTTATAGTAATTTATAATTAATGACCAATGTAACCAAGCTATCAAAACCCACAGTCAATTCAAAGCAACAATGGTGAAGCACTGACAATGAGGTCCCGTTTTTACCCCCAGTTGCAGGAATTCCAGCTCCTCATGTGCCTGTGCACTGTGACAGCATCCCAACGTTGAGGGCCTTGGCTTGGCAGGCAGCGTCCATAGCAGAATACAGAGTTAGAGTTCTTAGGACGCTCTGGGTTTTTTTTTTTTTTTTTTTCATTAAAAAAATTTCAGGCCGGGCGCGGTGGCTCAAGCCTGTAATCCCAGCACTTTGGGAGGCCGAGACGGGCGGATCACGAGGTCAGGAGATCGAGACCATCCTGGCTAACACAGTGAAACCCCGTCTCTACTAAAAATACAAAAACTTAGCCGGGCGAGGTGGCAGGCGCCTGTAGTCCCAGCTACTCGGGAGGCTGAGGCAGGAGAATGGCGTGAACCCGGGAGGCGGAGCTTGCAGTGAGCTGAGATCCGGCCACTGCACTCCAGCCTGGGTGACAGAGCGAGACTCCGTCTAAAAAAAAAAAAAAAAAAAAAAAAAAAAAAAAATTTCAATAGGTTTTTGGGGAACCGGTGGTGTTTTGTTACATGAATAAGTTCTTTAGTAGTGATTTCTGAGATTTTGGTGCACCCATCACCCGAGCAGGGTACACTGCGCCCAATGTGTAGTCTTTTATTCCTCACCCCTCTCCCACCCTTTCCCCCAAGTCCCCAAAGTCCATCGTATCATTCTTACTCCTTTGCATCAGGACACTTTGATAACAGTCATTTTAATTCGTGATTTATAGATTTTTAGAAACCCCTAATGACCATTTAGTACATTATTAGGAAATAGTCCCTCATGATATATAAAAATTTATATGTATAGAAATCATTTGTACATGATAATTTTCATGTGAGGATTTGCATTTTGGATTAGTTTGAAGCTCACCAGGAGTAATTTGGGAATGACTGCTCTGGAAATTTTCCATGAGCTTATCTGAGCAACTAACAGCTCATCTTCCTCTGATCAAAATCTCCAATTCCCAAGGCTGAGATTCTTAGGGATCCAGCTTGAGCCAGGCGTCCACTCCGGACCAATCCTCTTTGGGGTTGGGAGAGTGGAGAAGAGAGGTGGCAGGATCTCTTAATAAAAAGATGTTTTGTTTGTTGGGACTGCCCTGTGGGTGGAGAGGGCAATTCCTAGAAGTGAGTGATAATATCCATGAGTAACAACAACAATAAATACAGTGTCAAGGTCATAAAACTTATACCATACCTTACCCTTCCAGAGGGAACTGTGATCTATTTATTTTTATTTTTTATTTTTAGAGGTGCTGGCTCTTGAACTCCTAGCCTCAAGAGATTCTTAGGCCTCAGCCTTCCAAGTGGCTGAGATTGGAATCTGAATCTTTATTTTTGTCTCCAGCCTTTGGGTAGCTTGAAGAAAACTCTAGACTCAGTTCAATTCAAGACAACAAAGTAAACAATACATCTAGGAAGTATTCAATCTCTCTGTAAAATTACGTGGTCTCCCAGCTTTTAAAGTCTTCTGGCCCCTCACCCCCGATTCCCTACTGCCCCCTTGGAAGCATGCGATGGTGCCACTGGTTCCTGGAGTCTCCAGGGCTCTCTTGTCCCTAGCCCGGTCACTGCTTGCATGGCTGAAGCTGGCAGCTAGAGGGATTTATGATTTGGCCTCTCAGTCTGGCCGGGACCCCACATTCCTCCCTGGCAGACTCAACTGTCCATTAGCGTTCTCGGTGGGGCAGAGCTCCCTCTGAGTTTCTGTCGTGTCCCCCACCTGGCTCCCTAACCCTAGTGGTCTGCTCATGGTCTTCTCTGTGGTGGAACTCCAGGAAGGCAAAACCTCTGGAACTGAGAGAAGCAAATTACAGCCTGGTTCTGCCTAACAGGCTACTGGGCCCTCATATCTGTGCCCTGACACATGAGGTCTCTGTGTTCTTAGCCCTTTTCGTTTCCTGGATATTTCAGAAACTCAGTTCCAGCTGTGGTGTGTGTGTGGTGGGTGGCTTGAGAGGTGTGTGTGTGTATAATATATATGTGGTGTGTATGTACATGTATGTATGTGTATGATGTGTGTGTGTGGTGTGTGGTATATATGTGGTCTATGGTGTGTGTGATATGTAGTAAGTGTGGTGCAGTATGTGTGGTGTGTGGTGTGTGTGTATGTGTGGCATATATTGTGTATGTGTGGTGTTTGGTGTGTACATGTGTGGTGTATATGGCATTTGTATATATGGTATATGGTGTGTATGTGCAGTGTGTGTATGTGTGATATACGGTGTGTGGTGTGTGTATGTGCAGTGTGTGTGTATGTGGTATATGGTGTGTATGTGTAGTATGTGATGTGTGATACATATATGGTGTGTGTGGTAGGTGGTAAGTGTAGTGTGGTGTGGTGTATGTGTGGCATATATTGTGCATGTGTGGTGTGTGTATGTGTGGTATGTGTGATCGTGTGTCATGGGGAGACTGTTCTCTTTTCCCTCTCTTTTTCTCACCTCCTTTCCCCATTATCCCTCTGGATTGAAAGAAGGCTTTTCTCACTGGGTTCTATCCTCCACCTACCATAGAGAGCTTCATGGCTGCATGGGCACTCTAAAAGCTGGTTCCTACAACACTAAAGGGGAAGAGAAAGGAGTTTTGAAAATGATAGCCTGTGTTTATGGAATACTTGCTATGTTCCAGATACTTCCTAACTGCTTCTAAGTGTTATAGCGCTTGACATCTGGAAAGAATTAAATAATATTATGTTTTGCATGTATTAGCTCATTAACTTCTCACAGCAATCCCCAGAGGTCAGTGCTATTATTACCCCATTTTACAGATAAGCAGACTAATTCCTAGAGTAATTCAGTAACTTGTTCAAGGTCACACAACTGGTAAATGGCAGAACCTGGGCTCAGCACAGATATTTTGCCTCTAATTTTCTCATTTTAGTCAATTGGCAATTCCACCTCTCTCAAGACAATAGCCTGAATCTAAAAATTAGTGCCTTGTGGAGAAATCTCATTTTAAATGTCAATAGCAGAATATTAACTCTTTATTTATTTTTGCATTATTCTGTAACAATTTAATCTCTCCCAAGGCAGAGGAATGCTTGGGGCCAATTGAGGGAAAAGGTTATATTCTCTGAAAGGCAAAAGAGAAAAACACATTAATAATTTTTCCAAATAGCACCCTCTTTACAATAATAATAAAAACAATAGTCATGACATAGAAGCAGAAAAATAGGACTGTGACGGGGCAAACATGGAGAGGTCTTGGCCAAACCAACTCACCACTCTCTCCTCCACAAGGCTCTTCTGATGCACCAAGAGGGCCTCAGCCGAGAGGTGTCCCAGGATGATGAGAATCCTCTAGAACTCCTAGAGCTTCGCTGCTCACTAAGGCACATTCTGCCCTTGTGGCCTGTTTAGTTTCTCAGCTACAGGGAGAAGATGCCCCATTAGGTGCGCTCAAGAAGACTCTGTCTTGTTTGACAATTGTTTTCTAGGGTAACTAAATAGACTGGCATCCTGTGGCTTGGGTAATGGGAGCTGCCCCTTTTGGCTCTGAGAAAGTTAAGTTTCTGAACCAACAAGACCGAAGACAAGACATAGGGGATGGCAAATTAACCAAGACAAACACCCTCTCATGGGACCCAACTTGGCAACCAGGCATTCCTACGGCTCCCCGGCTCTGTCTCTGTGTGCCGCTGGGGTCCCTGGACAGAAAAGCCTAAGACAAAGGCTGAAATGTGAGGATTTCCTGGGAGAGTGGGAACTGGACCGCATGAGTGAGAGTCAGAGGGAGTGAAGCAGGTTGGAGAGAGAGCTCATTCAAAGACACACTGGCAAATGGGCTACTTGCTGATTGCCTGGTCGCAGAGGACGGCCTGAGAAGCCATTTGACAAGCTCTCAGAATTGTCTACCTGGAGGAAAGAAACAGAAGCATTCAGTTAGTTCCCATACCTGTTTGGTTAGAGGTTTGTCCCTCCACAAACTGGCCAATGTTAGCTCCCGGGCATTTCCAGGTTCCCCTCGACACAGGTAGGAGCCCTAGATGGGAAGAGAGCAGGGCTGAGGCGATGGGGATCAGGTTTGAGCTGAAGGTGGTCTCAGCTCACTGAGGACTGATGGCTGCATGAAAAGGGGGAGGTAAGGCCAAGAGTGTTGGGGAGATGCAAAAGAGGTGTGTGTTGATGCACCTTCTTCAAACTGCACAACTGGCAGCGTGAGCTCCGCAGGTCACCTCAGCCTTCTGGGTGTTAACTTTCCTCACCCATAAAGGTGGGGCCAGAGAGATGCTCAGCATGGAACAAAACCTCCAAAGGAGACCCAAGGAGAAAGGGTGGATTGGGTACCATCCCCGCAGGTAGGAGAAGACTGCCAAGGAAGGTGTGTCTTGGGGTTCAAGTAAAGGAGGTAAGGCTGAGTAGAAGGCCTGGGAAGGCTCTCGGGATATGGGGACAATGGAAGCTCAGTTTGAGTAAAACAGCGAGTGATTGGGGGATTGAGGAGGCGGCAGCCTTTGATATGTAGTGTGATGTGAAGAGTGGCCAGAAGTGTGGGCTCTGGCCACAGACAGTGTGACCTTGGACGTCCACCATCCACCAGCTCCTGGTGCCAGTTCTCCATCTGTAAAGAGAAGGAGGTATTTAGGGCTCTTAGAGTTTTGGGTGTTTCTTCACAGCAGCATGGGTAAGAGCAGAGGGGCCTCTCTGGATGGAATTGGTGCTTGGTAGCTGACCCAGCTGTGGGGGTGGATGTGGCCTTTTTATGCTCACAGAACTAGGTATGGATGTCTTTACTGATGTGGCAGGCAGCTATTCAGTTCTAAGATTCCTGATGAAATAGCAGGGTTTCAACAGATAGTAGAGCTGAGAGAAAGCTGGACTAAGTAACAGCTGGCACCAGGGAGGTGATTCTGGGGTTAGTCAAGCCCAGATATCTAGCAAGGGTTCATGGTCTGGGCTCCATTATGCGGGAGGAGGGCTCATTTATACAAGTAAGGCAGGCCTTTAATCAGTCCTTCTAGGTGGCTACTGTGGCAGCAGTGGTAGCTGACCACCAAAGATGCAAGCTCTGCTTCCACAGTGTAGAGGTATTGTTAGGATGCAGTTGTCTAGTTAGATACCATGCTCCTCAATCCACTGTCTTCAACTGCACCCATAGGACAAGCACCGGGCAAAAGAATATAAGCAGAAATAATGTGTGCCATTTATAAGCTGAGGAGATGAATTATCAGCTGTGCCTTACTCCACTCTTTTCCCCTTCCAAACCTTACAGACTGCATGTTTAAAATGATAGCATTACAAGATGGAAGGAGCCTGGATCCCTGAGTCACTGGTTGGAGGAGAGTTGCCCAGAAATATTAGACTTTTCATTAGACTTTTCATGAGCAAGAAATAAACTTGTTTTAGTTAACCCAATGATGTTTTGAGTTGTTGTCATGACAGTTAGCTTATCCTATCTAACACAGCTATCTTAGACACTTTAAATGAACCCCAGAGCAGAAGGTCAGTTATTTGGAGACATGAAACTTGGGGAACCTAAAGATGAGCTCATTGATCAATCTTAGATAATATTTATTACTAATACATGCCACACTTTCTTCTTGGTTCTAAGGATACAATGTTAGGATGACAAAGTCCACACTCTTGTGAGGTTTGCCTGCCAGGGAAGGGAGACAGATAACAAGCTGACACGCTAAATGCATGATTTTTAGGCTCAAAGTACAACTTATTTTGTCATCCACTGTCTATTTGAAGTATATTCAGTGGTCATGATCTGTTCCTATAATGGGAATGTGGGTAGATTCCATGATTGTTCTGCCCACTCCTAGGTGATAGACAATCCCTTGGTCACTTTAAGTTGTAAAAACTGGAATATCTGATAGAAAACAATGATTAAGTGCTTCTATTTCATCCAAAAGTTGAGTTAGCATCTTTGAATTATGGCCTATAGTTGATGGCATCCTGACTCTAGGAAGGGGACATAGTTTTTTTTCTCTCTTATTTTACCTTCTCTTCTATCTTACCTCTTCCTGGCTGATATATTGCTTCTTTCAAAGGGGGTAGTGTGTGTGACGGGGTGCTGGTAGTGGTAAGGGGATGGGGCAGTCCCTGCTAGACTGGTCTGGGAGATTTTGTGTTCTTTGGGCCTGGCAAATGGTTAAAGTCAGGTGGATGCATCTAATTGTGAGAGTTTTTTGCTATTCTTTGCTAGCCCCTAGGAAGAATAGGCCTCTACTTTTAGCTTCTTCCAGCTTCTTCTTGCAGGAATTACTGCATCTTCTAGGTACCCACATTGAGCAGAACCCAAGACAACAGCTCTCTGATTTTTCTTGCATTGTCCTTGTTAGTCCATAGAATATATTCAAGCATCTCTCTTCATAACAGGCTCTGAAAATGCAGACTGGAACCAATATAACACCCTTTTTCCTGTTTTCCCAGACTAACCACTTAAGGTTTTTCAGTGAGTCAAGCACAAGTTCAATATCTAACACTCCTCCCATCTCACCAACTTGAGAGAACACACAGGGTGCTCTCTAAATGGTCCTCTAAAGCCCTCTCGCTCCAGGATTGAAGGAGGTAGCACTCCCCATTTTTAACCCTTCCCCTTGGGTAGAAGAAGTTAACTCTCATAAGATAGCAATAACTCCTTCCAAAGAAATCCTCCATTCTGAAGGCTCCCATGTATGCGCATTGATATGATTTGGCTCTGTGTCCCCACCCAAATCTCACATTAAATTTTAATTCCCAGTGGTGGAGGAGGGGCCTGGTGAGAGGTGATTTGATCATGGGTGCAGATTTCCTCCTTGCTCTTCTTGTGATAGTGAGTAAGTTCTCATGAGATCTAGTTGCTTAAAAGTGTGTAGCACTTCTCTCTTTGCTCTCTCTTTCTCCTGGTGGCCATGTGAGACTTGCTTGCTTCCCCTTGGCCTTCTGCCATGATTGTAAGTTTCCTGAGGTCCCCCCAGCCATGCTACCTGTATAGCCTGTGAAACTGTTAGTCAATTAAACTTCTTTTCTTCATAAATTTCTTCACAGTGGAAGGGACCCCTTCACAGGGCAGCAGGAGAGAGAAGAAGCGAGCAAGAGAGGAAGTACCAAACACTTATAAAACCATCAGATGGTGTAAGAACTCACTCACTATCATAAGAACACCACGGGGGTGACTGCCCCCATGACCCAATATCTCCCACCAGGTCTCCCCTCAACACCTGGGGATTACAATTCAAGATAAGATTTGGGTGGGACATAGAGCCAAATCATATCAGCATGGTAAGGGTTTTGGGTTTTATTCTAACTGCAAAGGCAAGCTGTTAGGGGGCAGGAGGGTTAAAGCAAGGAATGACCTGATCGATTTATATTTTAAAGTGGATAATCAATGACATGAAAAGAAAGAAGGAAGGACTACCGTGGAATGAAAGAGACAATGGACATAAGCAAACACTATGTTTAGATCTAGTTTGGATCCTTATTCAAACAAACTAATTGTAAAAAGAGATCTTTGAGACAACCTTGGAAATTTGAATACGGGCTTGGTATTAGATAGATTATATTATATAATTATTATTTATTTTGTTAAGTGTGATAATAGCATGCCTTGGGGCTAAAAGAAAGTCTGTTAAGCATATCCTGAGAGTGACAAAAAGACAAATAAGAAATAAGAAAGTGTGTATTAGTTTGGGATGGATAATGTGGAAGTGGCAACGGGTAATGTGTTATGATGCCTAGGATTTGCTTTATTTCAGAAAATAATTAAATAATTGGGGCTTTATTATACTATACTTTTATGTATATTTTAAAAATGCATATTAAAAATTACAAAGGTGAAGATCTGTCTGCTGTATGGAGAATGCACTGCAGGGGGAAAGAGTGGAAGCAGAGACCAGTTAGGAGCCCTTACAGTAAGCCAAAGAGAGGGAAGAGATGATGGTGACTTACAGTGGTAGTCATGGCAGTGGCAGCCTGTCTGGAGTTGCCACTGCCATTATGCCAGCTGCAGCAGGGAGGTATGGCTCAGGTTGCCCACTCCATGGAGCCAGCAGGAGCTTGGGACAAGTTGGAGCCCTGCCCCTTCAGGCCAGAGAGGGCCTGAAGGCTGGGGGACCAGGCTGCCAGTCCCACAGATCAGAGTGGGAGCTTGTGGTGCCTCTTCTGGGCCTGCCCATGGCTGCCCAGGAACCAATCAGCATGCACTTCCTCCCCACTGAGGCCTATAAAAGCCCTAGGCTCAGCCAAAGCTGAGCAGATGTCAGGATGACCAGCTGCAGAGAGGAGCTACCACTCCAGGGCCTCCTCTGAACTATTCTGTCACTCAGCAAAGCTTCTCTTTGCCTTGCTCACCCTCCACTTGTCCATGTACCTTATTCTTCCTGGACTCAAGACAAGAACTCGGGACCTGCTACACGGCAAGACTGAAAGGGCTGAAATATGCCCCTTGCTCACCACGTTGCAGGTAAAGAGAAGGAGAGAAGAGCTGCAGCCCTTTGGGAAGCCCAGACATGGGAGCTCCCCAAACCAGGGCTGTGACTCACTCTTTGGGGCCCTGTGGTTCCTGGAATCTCCAAGCTTCTGGGTGCCACTGTGGTCCCCGGTGGCAGTTGTGGAAGCTGCTTGCTGTGTACCTGATCCAGCTGCAGCCCTGCAGAGAGTCTGCACCCATACTAGCACCTGGAGCTGCCTGTCCCCCTGTAGCAGTTGGCATGCCTGATTATGTGCAGTGCCAGACCCCATGCTTGCTTGCTTACATACTCCTCCCCACTCCATGCCTGGTTCACCCTTGGCAGGTGTGGGATCCAGGCTGGTAGCATGAGCTGAGTATAGTGTGTCCGACTGAGTGGGTGGAATGAGTCCAGTGGGCCTGAGCAAAACCTGGGCAAAGGTAACACTGGCCACAGAGGTTTCCGGCCAGAAGAGTGACACCCCAAGTAACCTGCAATGGTAGGAGTTGGGTTGGAGCTGGAAATGGAGAGAGTTTAGGGATAGAGCCAACAGAGCTTGTAGACTGGATGTGAGGGATGTAATAGTGGCCCAGGTAAGACTAAAATGAAAGTGACTTTGAGCACAATGTAAGGCCCATTTTTCCCTACTAGGGCTTGCATTCTCAAATTCATCCCCACCAGATTAAAGGATGATGGGTTGCCTTGCTCTGTTGCCCAGGCTGCAGTGCAGTGGTACGATCTCAGCTCACTGCAACCTCCACTTCCAGGGTTCAAATTGATCCTCCCACCTTAGACTCCAGAGTAGCTGGGACTACAGGTGCATGCCACCACACCCACCTAATTAACTTTCTGTAGAGCCAGGGTTTCGCCATGTTATCCAGGTTGGTCTCAAACTTCTGAGCTCAAGCGATCTGTCTGCCTCTGCCTCCCAAAGTGCTGGGATTTCCAGACATGCACCACTGCACCCAGCTGTCTTCAAATTATGTATGTCTTAAATTAAATTTACATTCTTGGAATTGGGGCTGGGCTGAGCTCAATTTAGCAGGGCAAGGGCTAAGACATTGAAATAGCTGGAAATTCTGTAACCCTACAAAGCAGACAGCTGGAAGAAATTACTTCCTGTTAAAAATTGTATTTCTCAGTCATCAGGTAAAACCCTTGCCTTATCAGCTCCTGGGATGAAGGATTTCTTTTTTCACACTAGGCCACACCACAGTGCATTTCAACAGTGGATCCCAGAAACACAGATCCTTAATTTACTTTTGGTTAGATCAATTATGCAAACACGTGTTTAGCTGCTAGAATGACTTTGTCAGCATTTAGGGAGCTTTAATTCAACTACAAGTACTGGATCCAGCAAAGGAACTCCTGACTGTCTGAGATCTGCCCAGAGGCAAAGCTGTTTGTTGTAGCTATTTGTTTTTGGTGTCACTTTTTTCTTTTCCTTTCTGTATGACTGGTAATACAAATGGAGATGTGCATCTGTCACTGTGGATCTGTCAATGGCTTAGGTTTTCTGGACATAATCTTATTTAATGGAGCCAGGTCTTTTTTTCCTAAGTTTTTTCCCTACATGTGAAGCATTTTGTTGTTGTTGTTAAAGTGCTCTAATGTCCTAGTACTAAAATAATAATAAAAATGACAACAATAACAAATAGTGCTCTTATCGATCGTCAAGAGAGTAGGCTCTGAATGGTAATTGGAATACCGCTGGAACAGGGCTGTATGGAGTGGCAGACCTCATCCCTCATAGGCAGCAGCAGCTAAGCCCATTCTGTATTCCACACCCTCCCTGACCCTTGATTTCTACTTGGCCTACCTCATCATGTTGTTCTATGGAAAATCAGGTCACCCTGTACCTAACTTTTCCCTGGCCAATATTTAGCAGCTTACTGAGCCTGTTGTGTTGTATCTAATCCTTGCTTAGTCCAGCCATGTGCACTGCCATTAGGGAACATCATAAATCATCATTTAAGGACCATATCCACTCTACTAAGTGGCAGTTGCAAACTCCTGGAATAGATTCCTCATTGTCTTCCTATCAGTTTCAGCATCTCCTGCCTCAAATGTCACTACCCATAGCACATTTTTCTTTAGAATATGCTCATTCTTGTGATTTCTCTTCTGACAGAGATAGATACCTGCTCCCCAGCTGTGTTGCTTATCGATTTCCCCAATAGGAGTCAGTACTAGACACTTGCCAACAGGCAAGTTACTTAATATATTTGAATTACATTTCCTTCTTAGGTAAATAAGAGTGACATTCCTCCTTTCTTTCTTTCTTGGCATTGTGCCTGGGCTGGGAAGACTTTATGTCAGGTTTGCTGGGATGATCCAATGAGACACGACTTGTGAATATCCTTTACAAAATAGAAGACCCTGCACAAAAGCTAGCAATTATTGTAATAACAAAGAAGTGCCTACAGATAAATGTGTCTCTTTTATTCAACAAACCTGTATTGAATATGTGTCAAGTACAATGATCAAAAAGACTCAGTCCTTGCCTGTAATAAATTTAATGTCTTGGGTTATATACAGACGAAGAAATAGGCACTTACAATACAGATGATAAGAACGATGATAATGCTAAATCCCTTATGAGAGTGCACAGAAAACACATATAATGTAGACTAAGAGAGGTCAGGGAAGGCTTCCTGAGAGGTGCAGAGCATGAACAAAGTGAGCCGAAAGAAAAACTGGAAAATGTGGGTTCTGGGAACTGTAAATTACTCAGCCTAGCTCTATCTCAGAGTGAAGTCAAGTGGAAAGACTGGAGAGGTAAGTGAAGGCTAAATTATGGAGGGTTTTGAACATTGGAACACTATTGAAAAGTTGTAAGCAGAGAGAGACATGATCAGGTGTGTCGTAATACCATACGGGGAATGCTTTGGGAGGAGGAAAGACGGAATGAGGGAGATCAGTTAGAAGGCTACCGGGATTAACTAGCGATGAGATAATAATAGCATAATCTAAGATAACTCTGGTGGTTTCAAGAGAGGTGGATGAATTCAAGAGATATTTGGCGGTAAAATCAATAAACTTGGATGTTTAGATGTGGAGAATAGAGTAGAAAAGATAGTGGAGGGTAGCACCCTCATTTCTAGTTTGGAGAACCATATGGATGGTGATGCCATTCACTGAGATTGGAATCATGGAAGGAGAAGAGTTGGGGTATGGAAAGATTACAATCTCAGTTTGGGTTGTGACTCTTTTTCAGGGACTACGGATTCCAACTAGAGATATGTATAATATATGGATATTCTGCTATGTATGTTTCAGGATGCTTGGCTGCTCATAACTCTAGGAAGGGACAGAATTACAGACTGTGTGGTTCTCACATGTCCGCGGATGCTGACTGGACATGGAATCAATGTCAGACACAATGGCAGTGAATACACTGGCTAGCCAGTAATTTTTCACATATGATATGGTGTATTAGTCAGGGTTCTCTAGAGAGACAGAATTAGTAGGATCTTTATAGGAGTTTATTAAGTATTAACTTACATGATCACAAGGTCCCACAATAGACTGTCTGTAAGCTGAGGAGCAAGGAGAGCCAGTCCGAGTCCCAAAACCAAAGAACTTGGAGTCCTATGTTTGAGGGCAGGAAATATCAGCACGGGAGAAAGATGTAGGCTGGGAGGCTAGACCAGTCTCTCCTTTTCATGGTTTTCTGCCTGCTTTATATTTGCTGGCAGCTGATTAGATTGTGTCCACCAGATTGAGGGTGGGTCTGCCATCCCTAGCCCAGTGACTCAAATGTTAATCTCCTTTGGCAACACTCTAACAGATACACCCAGGACCAATACTTTGTATCCTTCGATTCAATCAAGTTGACACTCAGTATTAACTATCACAAGCTCACCTCTTGTCAACTTGAACCCATACACATCTCCTGAGATCATTCATAATCTGCAAATAAAGACAATAATGTCATAATTGCATCTAACTTAATACAACTATCCTTTTTACAACCAGAAATGCACCAATCCCCAACCCAAATACTATTACATAAAGTTAACAATACTTAAATGCTGATATGAAGTCAATAAATCTTATGTCACATGAAAAAGGAAAAGGAAATAAAATAAAGATATTTTCTTAGCACAAGTGTATATATGCACAAACATGTTTTTAGTAAAAGAAGGAGGAAATACTCATGACAATTACAGTCCCTATTTCTGCAGCTGGTCACGTGGTCATAGCTGGTATTACTGACTACCTTCTTCTACTACCCATTCTGTATTCCCTTTGCCTTCAGCAAGCACCTTGGCGGGTCACGGTTTTTTTCCTGGTGGAGTGACCCAAACCTTCATTACTGAGGGGTCTGGGCCATTTGTAGTCCTGCCTGGATTGGGCTGTTTAGTTTCCCATTGATCTTAATCACAGGGCATGGTAATACTAAGAGATGCCCTAATGGATCTGCTGTATTCCATTCATATTCTTCCTTACCTCTGTTGTAGAGTAGTAGACTGATTTCATCTTGATAGTCTGGGTCAATTACCCCAGTCAACACTGTAACTCCCTTCTTAGCCTGTTGACTTAAAGGTAGGAGGAGCCCAAAGTGTTCAGGTGGCAATCTTTTTTTTTTTTTTTTGATGGAGTCTTGCTCTGTCACCCAGGGTGGAGTGCAGTGGCACGATCTCTGCTCACTGCAAGCTCCGCCTCCCGGGTTCACGCCATTCTCCTGCCTCAGCCTCCTGAGTAGCTGGGACTACAAGTGCATGCCATCATGCCTGGCTAATTTTTTTGTATTTTTAATAGAGACAGGGTTTCACCATGTTAGCCAGGATGGTCTCGATCTCCTGACCTCATGATCTGCCTGCCTTGGCCTTCCAAAGTGCTAGGATTATAGGCATGAGCCACTGCACCTGGCCTCAGGTGGCAATCTTAACTTCTAGTTTAGTGGAATTGTTGTGTCTTCTGGTGGCAGCGTTCCTCCCTCTGGAACTAAGAGGTCTAGGCCAGCAGAACTAAATGTTGTGGGAACACGAAGCAAGAATTTTGCCAATGGATCACTAGGGGTGATGGTGAGTGGTGCCACTTCCACTTCCAACCCTTGATTCCTGGACCTGTGAATCCTGGCTATGGGAGAAAGAGTACCATATATTGGATGCTGATTCGGAGCATACACGGCCTTCTAGAGAACTTTGCCCCAGCCCTGAAAAGTATTGTCACCTAGTTGGCACTGTAATTGTGACTTCAAAAGGCCATTCCACCATTCTATCAATCCAACTGCTTCAGAATGTTGGGGAACATGGTATGAACAGTGAATTCCATGAGCATGAGCCCACTGCTGCACTTCTTTAGCCATAAAGTGAGTGCCTTGGTCAGAGGCAATGCTGCGTGGAATACCACGATGGTGGATAAGGCATTCCATGCTTCCATGGATGATAGTCTTGGCAGAAGCATTGTGTGCAGGGTAGACAAACCCATATCCAGAGTATCTCTTCCAGTGAGGACAAACCTTTGCCCTTTCCATGATAGAAGAGGTCCAATATAATCAACCTGCCATCAGGCAGCTGGCTGATCACCCCAAGAAATGGTGCCATAGTGAGGCTCAGTGTTGGTCTTTGCTGCTGGCAAATTGGGCACTCAGCAGTGGCTGTAGCCAGGTCAGCTTTGGTGAGTGGAAGTCCATGCTGCTGAGCCCATGCATAACCTTCATCCCTGCCACCATGGCCATTTTGTTCATGGGCCCATTGGGCAATGACAGGTGTGGGTGGAGAAAGAGGCTGAGTGGTGTCCACAGAATGGGTCATCCTATCTACTTGGTTCTTAAAATCCTCCTCTGCTGAGGTCACCCGTTGGTGAGCACTCACATGGGATACAAATATCTTCATGGTTTTTGACCACTCAAAGAAGTCCATCCACATATATCTCCCCCAAATTTCTTTGTCACCAATTTTCCAATTATGCTTCTTCCAAGTCCCTGACCATCCAGCCAAACCATTGGCTACAACCTGTGAATCCGTATATAATCGCACATCTGGCCATTTCTCTTTCCTTGCAATGTGCACAACCAGGTGCACTGATTGAAGTTCTGCCCACTGGGAAGATTTCCCTTCACTGCTGTGCTTCAGGGATGTCCTAGAAAGGGGCCGTAGTGCTGCAGCTGTCCACTTCCGGGTGGTACCTGCATATCGTGAAGAACCATCTGTGAACCAGGCCCTAATGTTCTCTTCCTCTGTCCACTGATCATAGGGAACTCCCCATGAGGCCATTGGTGCAGGCCGGGGGAGAGAAGGCAGGGCGGCAGGAGTGGGGACCATGGGCATTTGAGCCGCTTCCTCATGTAACCTACTTGTGCCTTCAGGACCTGCTTAAACCTGATCATGTATAAACCACTTCCATTTGATGATGGAATGTGGCTGTGCACGACCCACTTTATGGTTAGATGGGTCAGAAAGCACCCAGTTCATGATAGGAAGTTGAGGTCGCATGGTGACTTGACCCATAGTCAAATGTTCAGTTTCCACCAAAGCCCAGTAACAGGCTAAGAGCTGTCTCTCAAAAGGAGAGTAGTTATCTGCAGAAGATGGCCGGGCCTTGCTCCAAAATCCTAGAGGCCTCTGCTGTGATTCACCTATGGGGGTCTGTCAAAGGCTCCAAACAGCATCCCTATCTGCCACTGACACCTCAAGCACCATTGGATCTACTGGATCATATGCCCAAGTGGCAGAGCAGCTTGGACAGCAGCCTGGACTTATTGCAGAGCCTTCTCCTGTTCTGGACCCCACTCAAAACAGGCAGCCTTTTGGGTCACTTGATAAATGGGTCAGAGTAACACACCCCAATGAGGAATGTGTTGCCTCCAAAATCTAAATAGGCCCACTAGGCGTTATGCCTCTTTCTTGGTTGTAGGAGGGGCCGATTGCGGCAACTTATCTTTCACCTTAGAAGGAATATCTCTACAGGCCCCACACCACTGGAGCCCTAGAAATTTTACTTAGGTAGAAAGTCCCTGAATTTTAGGACTTTCTACCTCATATTTATCCCGTCCTCTGGCATGCAAATGTCTCACAAATAAGTCCAGTGTGTTTGCTACTTCTTGCTCACTGGATCCAATCAGCATAATGTCATCAATGTAATGGGCCAGTATGATATCTTGTGGAAGTAAAAAGCAAACAAGGTCTCTCTGAATAAGATTATGACACAAAGCTGGAGAGTTGACATATTCCTGAGGTAGGTCAGTGAAGGTGTATTGCTGGCCTTGCCAGCTGAAGGCAAATTGCTTCTGGTGGGCCTTATGGGCAGGAATGGAGAAAAAGGCATTTGCCAAGTCAATGGCTGTATACCAGGTACCAGGAGATGTGTACATCTGGTACAGCAGCTGCAGTTGGAGTCACCACTTGGCTAAGCTTATAATAATCTACTGTCATCTGTCTTCTGCACAGGCCAAATGGGAGAGATGAACATGGATGTAATGGGAATCACCACCTGTGTGTCTTTCAAGTCCTTGATGGTGGCACTGATCTCTGCAATCCCTCCAGGGATGTGATACTGTTTTTGATTTACTATTTTTCTAGGTAGAGGCAGCTTTAGTGGCTTCCATTTGATCTTTCTCACCATAATAGCCCTTACCCTACCAGTCAGGGAGCCAATGTAGGAGTTCTGCCAGCTGCTAAGTATGTCTATGTCAATTATGCATTCTTGCACTGGGGAAATGACCACAGGATGAATCCAGGGACCCACTGGACACACTGTAAGTTGGACATGAGCTAAAACTCCATTAATTACCTGACCTTCGTAAGCCCCTACTTTAACAGGAGGACCACAATGACATTTTTGGTCCCCTGGAATCAACACCAACTCAGAGCCAGTGTCCAGCAGTCCCTGAAATGTCTAATAATTTCTCTTTCCCCATTGCACAGTTATCCTGGTAAAAGGCTGGAGGTCCCCTTGGGGAAGGATGGGAGAGAGATTCATTGTATAAATTGTCGGTAATGCGGCCTTTCCTCAAGGGGACCTGGCCTCCCTTTCATTCAAGGGGTTCTGGGTCTGTAAACTGGCTGGAAAGTCTGGAAATTGATTGAGGGACTGTGATTCTGTTTTTATAATTCATGTTAGTCTTTTATCTATTTGACCTAGAAGTTTCCTGCTTGTATAAATTAAGTAGGAATGCAATAGGCTTCCTATCAATTTCAGATCTAGGAACACAGTTGTTAATTAGCCAATGCCAGAGCTCTACATGAGTCAGACTATTCTGATTGCCACTTTGCCTCTGCTGTCCATTATGGTAGCTATGCCCACCTCGCCTTTTATGATTGAGTGCTGCCACTCGGCTCCGGCCACCTCAGGATCCAATTATTCCCATTGTATTGACATTTTGTAGTTGGGTAACTGCAGTTCCCACCATTCAATCTGATATACAGAGAACAGCAATTACAGGGCTCTTCAAAGATCCAGGTGCTACCCTCACAAATCTATTTCACAAGGCATTGGCCAAGGGTATATCTTGTGGACCCTCCCAGCTGGGATGAGTAGGTCTAAAGTGGCTAATCCACTCCACCATCCCAATGTCACTAGGCCTTGGGATCCCTCCCTGTACATTAAACCAAGAAAGACCAGGCATTTCCAGCTCACACACAGTGGGCCATCATTTAATCCTTATTTCAGCTAACCAAGCAAATAAACTATTAGAATCTTTTTTAACTCCCCAAGCTGCAACATTAAAAGCTGAGTCCCTACTTAGTGGGCCCAAATCAATAAATGCAGCCTGATCCAACTCTATGTTCCTTCCATCATTGTGCCACACCCTTAATATCCATTCTCATGCCTGTTCTCCAGATTTCTGTTTATAGAGATTAGAGAACTTAAGCAGTTCTTTTCAAGTGTAGTGCACCTCCTCATGGGTCACACTATCAACTTCACCTCTAGCAGCCCACTGAGACTTTAGTTATAGGTCTAGAAGAAAACAGGGGTGTTGGGGGTGGCTCCTGAGGAGGATCAACATTATCTTGCCTGGCAACTGCCTCAGGGGAGGCCATCACTGTTGCCTCAGGCAGCACAGGGTTTATCTCCTCAGACAGAGGTGGAAAGGCTGATGGTAGCATGGGTCGGGGAGGGTATGTTGCCACTACTGGGGATGGGGAAGCTGTTCCTTCTGGCAAAAAAGTTTCATCAGAGTTTACAAACTCAGTGTCCCCAGTTTCATCAGGATCCTCCTGCACGTCCCCATTCCAAGTTGCAGGGTCCCATTCTTTTCCAATCAACGCCCTCACTTTAACAGTAGACACCTGGTGAAGCTGTGCATGCACCTTTCGTTGCAGGTCAGCCACTCGCATGGTAAGAGCTTGTGTCTGTTTTTCCACAATTTCAGCTCTTTCTCTATAGGATATAAGACTCTCACTAAGGGCAATCTTAGCAGATTTGAGGCTCAGTATCTGCTTCTGAATCCGGGAGACAGAATCCCTGAGTTCATCATTTTCTTTCATCATTGTGCCCGCTGAACTTAGAAGCAACCAACCAGCTTCATTGTGTCCCTTGGTTCTCCACATATGGTCATAGGTATTATGTATAGAGTTACTAAACTTGCCTCTCATGAGCAGTGAATCAGGAGTGTCAAATGCATTTATTTTGCATAACTCTCTAAATAGTTCATGCCAAGGACTATCAGTGTTTTCCATCCTATTAGAAGTAGAGTCCTTAGCATTTTTGGGTCTAATCATATTAAGCAGCTCACTCCAGAAACCCCAAAATCAATGAAAGAACTCCATCCTTAAAATTCTGTTCCTCTAGAACCATTCCCAGTACCAAAATCTGTATTAGTCATGGTTCTCTTAGAGGGACAGAACTAATAGGATATATATAAAATCAGTTTATATATATAAATATAAACTAATAGGATATATATGATACATATGACATATATATGTGGGAGTTTATTAAGTATTAACTTACATGATCACAAGGTCCCACAATAGGCTGTCTGTAAGCTGAGAAACAAGGAGAGCAAGTCTGAGTCCCAAAACCAAAGAACTTAGAGTCTGATGTTTGAGGGCAGGAGGCATCCAGCATAGGAGAAAGATGTAGGCTGGGAGGCTAGGCCAGTCTCTCCTTTTCATGGTTTTCTGCCTGCTTTATATTCGCTGGCAGCTGATTAGATTGTGCTCACCAGATCAAGGGTGGATCTGCCTTCCCCAGCCCAGGGACTCAAATGTTAATCTCTTTTGGCAACACCCTCACAGATACACCCAAGACCAATACTTTGTATTCTTCAATCCAATCAAGTTGACACTCATTATTAAGCATCACATGTGGCTCAAACAAGTGAGTTACGTCAATCAGATTTTGTCTTTGGAGAGTTTCAACCAACCAAGCCACTGACTACTGCCAGTAACTGATGGACATTGGTATTGGAAGGTCTTACAAACTCAGGGGCTGTGATAGCCATTGGGCCTATATGTAAGTTGCTGAAAGGGCCATTGTCTTCCTGAAAGACCTAAAAAGAGAAAATAATGGAACAGACACAAATTGATGAACAACTGAGAGAATATGGCACTGCCCCTGAGAGAGAAAGAGACAGAGAAAGAGAATATGTCTGGTATACATTCTAACTTTCAGTTCTAATTTCCTTGAGCCTGGCTGTTCTTGTTTCTTGTGCATTCTCTCTCTTTCTATGTGTGTGTGTGTTTAAATATTAAATATTTAAATTTTAATCTTCTTTAGTATATGACCAGAAAGCCTGTAATTAGAATAGAAATTGGTACCAGGAGTGGGGTTTCAAGTGACAGAGCCTTAACATGTGGGACAGTTATAGTATCACTGGGAGGAGATATAATCTAAAAATAAATGACAAGATGAGAATTTTGCAGCCTGTGATTTTTGATGAAAAGCTAGTTAGGTGTCATCTGCAATCCCTTGAGACCCAGGACATAACCATACAAAAGGTGGAGCTCTGGGAGGCTTGATGACTGATTGTAAGAATAATGAAGCAGATTATTTATTGCTTAGAATCTTAGATTAAAGCCATCAGCAAAGAGATATGTTTCTATCCAAAATGCCCGTCTATCAGCAAATAAGAAAAGCAAGGTGATTATGTAATCCTGGGGCAGGAAGCCCATTTTGTCTGTAGCTGGAGCTGATTACTTAGATTCAAATCCAGAAACTAATGGGCCTTGCCAAACTGTGGTCTAGTCCTAATTTTCTGTCTCATTGAGTTTCTGGTGCCAAAGCTAAAGGTGTGATTGACAAAGATGGATATTTAGGCCATTGGAAAAGGATTATCTAGAAGGAGTTGCTGGGGAACATGACACTCCCACAAGCTCCTCCAAGGCATTTTTTACTCTGCCTTCCCTACAAAACAAGAAGATCTCTTCCCACTGGGAGGCAAGTCTAACAGCTAGGATTGAAGTATGGATAAGGAAAGACAAATTAGGAGAGAAATAGCTAGCACTTTTTGCCTACATCCCTTTTGTACTAAGTGGCATCAGCCATTAAGAGAAGGACAGTCAGATTGAAGAACCTAATCCTGGGTTCTGAGCAACAGAAAATTGATGGGCCTGGTCCTCAGGACTTATTTCAACAATTAAGAATATGCAGGCTTCCAAGGACATTGGCCTTACAGTGTCAGTCAGAGTTCCCTGTAGCTTAAGGATTAAATATTTGCTTAGACAAGTAGTCACTGTATGGTTCTTGCCTAGAGATCTCTTTCTTTCCTCCATTTTTCTAAGTAAATGACTGTTTTCTGCTATCTTCCCATTTTTGTTCCATTGTTGAATATTGGGGTATGGCAGAGGTTAAGTTTACCATTTAGTTCATAGATTGTAGGAAGATGAGATGTCACCTTTGGACAGGGTCTCACAGAATTAGAAGAGGAATGGATATAAACTGAATATTGTGGATTCTGAGGCAGGCAGGCAACCTTTGAGATGGCCTTGAGACACTCACTGCCTCTGAATGAGGAGCAGAATATGACTTCAAGTTATTTCCTATGGGGAGAGGATGTATGATTTATAGTTGTAAATGTGATCAATTAGACGAAAGCACCTTTGAAAATGTCCGAATAAGGACAAGCAATAGAATGAAACTGACAGACTTTCATTATTTGTCTTGTTCAGTGATGCTGGAAGGGACAGCATTATACGGGATGGACACCTTACCCAGGGCAGCAAATCCTATGACTTACATTGTCAGGGTTGAATGGATAGGCTCATCAAAGCAGACTCTTTCTCCTGAATTTTGAACAAGGAGACATTGGGTCTATTGTCACTTGGAGTGAGCTCTTCAGGTGGGTCCTATACACTGGGGGCATGATGAGTAGACAGGAATGAGGTGGGGTGCCAGGGGAGAATGGAGCAGACACCTGGAGACTGGTGCCTCCTGACAGGGAGAGAGAGAGCTGCTGCTTCTGTTCTTAATGGGTTTCTCCTAATTTTAGAACCTCTCATATCTGGCAATATTTTACTTTTCTGTTCTTGGATTTCATTGGATTTCTGCTTTCTTACAATAAATCCCAATCTGTGGCAGAAATCTAGCATTCAGGAGACAGATCTAGATGGAAATATGTTTTTCAGATCCATCTGCATTTCCGTGGAATCACGACCTGGGAGTGGAGGAAATCACCCAAGGAGGGTGTAGAGGGAAAGAGAAAATAATGTATTCTGATCATTACAGTGTACCACAAGATATTAAATGTTTGCATATATAATTTAACCTTCTAAACAACTTTGTAAAGTAGCTGTAATTATTGTCCTAATTTTACAAATGAACAAAGGTGATAAAAATGGGTTCAGTTATTAATACTTTGCCTGGGTTGCACAGGTCTTCTGACTGAGTTCACTTTTCAGCTCCCATTAGAAGCAGAAAGGACTCAGAATTTGCAGGGCAGAGCTGGACCAGAATTCTCTCCAGGGGTGGGCACCACTTTGTAATCATAAAGACCAGTATTACCTCATATTTGCAGAGAAGTTGGCAGGAGAGTAAATGAATTAAAGGAAGGATGCTTATCCCAGAGCTCCTTATTTCTCTTTTTGTGTCTCCTCTTCCCCCACCCCATGACTAGCCCTGCTGCTCTCTAGCCCGTTTGAGGGAGACCACCGACCTGCCCCATCCATGGAGAAGCAAGAGGCCTGTGCTGCAGTTATCCCTCCGCATAGCCAATTCCTGGTCCTTTGGGGGAGTGTTTAATGCCCCCAAAATTTTGCCACTTGGGGGTAGGTAGTGGGGAGGGATGGTAATGGTTCCCTATAACTTCAGGATTAAATATTTGCTTAGACAAGTAGCCACTGGATGGTTCTTGCCTAGAGATCTCTTTCTTTCCTCCATTTTTCTAAGTAAATGATTGTTTTCTGCTATCTTCCCATTTTTGTTCCATTGTTGAATATTGGGGTATGGCAGAGGTTAAGTTTACCATTTAGTTCATAGATTGTAGGAAGATGAGACGTCACCTTTGGACAGGGTCTCACAGAACTAGAAGAGGAATGGATATAACCTGAATATATCCAGAACCCTTTTGTGGGAAAAGGGTTACATGGGCAAAGGATTTGGGAAACGCTGAGTTAAACAAACAAAAAGAGATTTCCTGATCACAGTTCTTAGAGCGTTAAATGTGTAAACATGCATCTCCTAGAAGGGCATATTATGGGAAGAACTTCCCCAACTTACCCGACCACAGAACAGCTTCCTAATGTGCTAGCATTTTAAGCAGTAATGGGGAAGGGGAAAAGGAATGTGGAGGTGGGAGGCAGGAGGTGGGAGGCATACAAGAAATTCACCTCAAGGGTTAGCAAACACCTATTCCCTATTCATGAGCAATGGCCTTGAGTGGAGCTCTCAATTGATAAGTGGGGGGTTTGTTTGTGTGTGCAGGTGTGTGGTTTGTGTGTTCATGCACCCACACACGTAGGCACAAATCTTGGCTATCAACTCAAATGCAGGAACTGGACTGATTTTTATAACTTTGCTCTTAAGGTCTCTCATCCCCTAATATTTGCTCAGGCCTCTTTGGGGACTACGTGTTAAATAAGGCATAGCCTGCCTCACAGTGGCTTTATTTGCTTGTTGTGGGTGGTGGTGGGGCTGGGGAGCTCATTAGGATTCTTAAAAGTTTAGGAAGGAGTAAAGGCCAAGTTAGGAGAAGATACCTGCCTCCTGACTCCTTGGGGGGCTCTCTTTTTGGTCTGCCCTACCTACTGAGGACTGGTTGGAGGAGCCCTCGAAGGGAACTTCTCTTAAATTGACACCCTCTGTTTATTTTTGATCCCCTAATTACCCTTTAAACTTGCTGTGGTTTATTTTTAGAGGTTTCCTATCCACCTCATTAACAGCTTGTAAAAGCTCCTGTCTCATATTTCTACCATTTATGCCCTTAATTAAACACAGTGGCTTTTGTTATCTCAGAATACTGGTCTTGTTTAGAATTTAAATAAGATGACTCCAAGCTACTGCCTAACTGCTTTTTAAGCATTCCTTCCCTTTCCTCCAATCCTTTTGTCTGCCATGGGTCTGTCTAGAGCCTTGTCCCCAGGGTTCTCTCTGTTCTTTTTTGGTTATTTTTTTCATAATCAAGGGCTGAGAATGCAGAAGAAGGAGGCGTGGGATGCTGATGGCTCTGTTTTGTGTTTCAGTTTTGTTTTGTTTTGCTGATTTTGGGGGGAGGGCACCATTGGGATCCTTCCTCCACCTCTACCGGGAGTTAGGAAGAAAGAGGTGGGTTAGGACTTTTTCAAGCTTTGCCATCCAACGTGTGAACAGAACAGCGATACTTGATTAAATGCACACCAGGACTCTGATCCCTGATCTGACACCTGCTGATCCTCTTCCCTCATCGGGAAAGCGCTGCCTAATTACCTTTTCCTGCTGGCCCAGTTTATATTCAAACCTTCTTAGTAGGACTGACCAAAATATTGAAAGCATCCATCATCAGAGGTGCTCGACACCAGGTACTGCCTCGCAGAGGGAGGAAGGCTGGTGTAGGGCAGAGGAAGCACTTGTGGTCTGGGGACAGTCAGTGGCACAGGCCCGGGTAGCACCTGCACTTTGGCCAGATCAGGGCAAGCCCAGTCAGTGGTCTGTCCTTTGTGGCCTGGGCCCAATCTGCCCTGTGGAACACACAGTCTCCCTGGCAAGAGAGAAACACGTCATCTGTGCTGTTGGCTTAGTCAGTGGGCACAGGCTGAGCTGGCGCCCATGCCCTTCACAGGCAAAATAAAGCAAGTAACACCAGGCTCATCTAGGCTTGACTCTCAGTTCCTCCCCTTGGCCTTGGGCAAGTTACTTTACTTCTCTTCCTTGTGTCCTCTTCCATATAATGAGGTCATACCAATATTACCTACCTCAAAAGGTTGATGACAGAATTAAATCAGATAATGTATGAAAAGAACTTAGCATGGTGACTGGCACATCATAATCATGTAACAGATGACAGCTGCTGTGATTCGTATTAGTATTATTGGAAGATAGTGACCATTCTGGTCCTACGTGGCCACTTGAGACCACAGGGGCAGTGGGAGCATTGTGGGTCATTGTGATGATGTGGATTTTATCCTGTAAAAGAACTTGTCTACTCATTCACTCACATGTCTATTTAGCCAACAAACACTTATCAAGCGCATACTATGTGTCAGGGACTATGCAAAGTGTGGACTAAATGAGGCCGCTCATGGGGCGTCAGCTCTCAGGCAGCCTCTACTCTGATGAGGGAGATCCTACTATAACATACATCAGAATAAAATATGTACTAGAAAGAAGATACAAACACTGGACTTACAAGGACAAACAAGAAGGAGCTCGTAGTTATGACCTGAGAGATGCAGAACTCAGGAAAGATAGAGGAGGGATGTTTGAGCAAGAACGTGAAGGATAAGAAGCAAGGAGCAAAGGAGGGAGGGAAGAACATTCTAGGATGAAGGAGAGGCATTAGCAAAGTCATGGAGAAGTGAAAGTGCATGGGTATTTGGAAAATGTAGCCTGGGTAGAGACAGAAAGTGACCATGTAGGACCCAATGATGGCTGGACTCAAATGCCACAGTAGGGAATCTGAAGGAACTGAGGTCTTAAGAGAAGTGACATTAGACCTTTGTTTCAGACAGACAGCTAACTGGGGCTGTGTGAAGTAGATTGGCAGTGGGTCCCAACCTTTCATTACCAGGAAACCCCTTTCGTTAATTTACCCCCAAAGATCTGGCAGTTTGATTTTGGACATTTAACACATTACATGTATCAATAGTCTGTGATGCTTTATTGGGGTAAATGTATAGTTTCCAGTAGTTCTTTTAAATACTGAAGATCCCTAGATATTTAAGAGTGCCAGGCTGGGAACCAAAGGGCTCAGGAGGTAGAAGAGCAGATGTCTGAAGACCCCTTAGTAAACTCCTGGATGCGCGGGACAGAAGTTAAGAAGGCCTGAACTAAGGCAGGTATGGTTTCTGAAAGGTAGGGACAGGTATAAGATGTTCTGTGGGAGAAATGGACAGAATTTGGAGAGTGAATGGGGCTGAAGTGAAGGAGGAATAGAAAAATGAGTCAAGGTTGGACATGGTGGCTCATGTCTGTAATCCCAGCACTTTGGGAGGCCAAGGTGGGAGGATCGCTTAAGCAGGGGAGTTCAAGACCAGCTTGGGTAACATAGTAAGAACCCCCATCTCAACAAAATTGTTTTAAAAAATTAACTGGGCACAGTGGTGTGCATCTGTGATCCCAGCTACTCAGGAGGCTGAGGTGGCAGGATAACTTGAGCCCAGGAGGTAGAGGCTGCAGTGGGCCATGTCCTTGCCACTGCACTCCAGACTGGGCAACAGAGCCAGATCCTGTCTCAAAAAAATAAAAAAAGAAAGAAAAGAAAAGAGAAGGGAAGGGAAGGGAAGGGAAGGGAAGGGAAGGGAAGGGAAAGAAAGGGAAGGGAAGGGAAGGAAAGGAAAGGAAAGGAAAGGAAAGGAAAGGAAAGGAAAGGAAAGGAAAGGAAAGGAAAGGAAAGGAAAGGAAAGGAAGACGGACAGAAGGAAGGAAGAAAAGATGAGTCAGAGCCTCTGGGCCTGTGGATAAGAATATGAACGAGAGGGGAGCCGGAGGGGACTGGTGGCTGGGAGGAAGGAGTGTCAGTTGATAGCAGATGCACAGAGCCTCTGGGCCTGTGGATGAGAATATGAACGAGAGGGGAGCCGGAGGGGACTGGTGGCTGGGAGGAAGGAGTGTCAGTTGATAGCAGATGCACAGAGCCTCTGGGCCTGTGGATAAGAATATGAACGAGAGGGGAGCCGGAGGGGACTGGTGGCTGGGAGGAAGGAGTGTCAGTTGATAGCAGATGCACTGAGTGTGAGCTCGCTGCAGTCTTCTGCATGGAGTTCTTCAGCAGGAAGTTGGGAGCTTGGGAGAAAGGTCACTGCTTTGCGGCAACTCAAGACATTTTCTCATAGGCAGAGAAACTAAGGGTCCCTTAATCTTCCATCCTCAGACCTAATGGCTAGCACTAGTGCCCCCTGAGACACCCACCTTTATTCTTACCTTGATCAGACCCCAATAATCTAGAGTCTACTTCCTAACATTCTCCTGTATCTGTCCTTCAGTCCTCTGGAAAGCATTGCTGACTATAGGAAAGAAAAGATTGGGTTCGGGAGAGGGGTGTGAAGAGGTGCCCAGGCCAGGGCAGTGCTCCACCACTGCCTCCTGCCCTGCTTGTGCCCAACCTGCAGTTAGCCTGATTTAAAACAGATGCTGTCAGTCATGATCAACCTGTCTGCTTCTGCTTTTGCTCTGTGGTCATGGAAAGCAGATGGTTCACCCTGCTGTAGTGGGGACTGAATTGCAGTAGCATTGTGTGGGGTGACCTTCAGGGCACTGGGCAAGGCTTGCAGAGTGGGTGCCTTTGCTAACACCCCCTCCTGTGTAAGTCGGGCAGTGTGTTGCCCATGGGGCTGCCAGCCAAATGCCTAAGGGGGGAAACAGTCACGCCCCCAAACTGTTAATGAACACACCTAAGTAAACACACAAGTCCCATCAGGTGGAATTTAGAACACAATCCCCTGTGAGCTGTGTCTGGGTCAGGGTCTTCTTGACTTAGGAACAACCATCCCATGCCAGGTAAAGCCAAATCTCTAATTCTGGGCTTAATGTTCCTTGATGCATGTGCCTGGACTTTGTTATGCATCAGAATCACCAGCCAGCTTGTCGAAGTGCAGATTCCTAGGCTCTAATCTAGTGCATCAGAACATCTGTGGGTAGCAATTTACATTTTTAACAAGCTTTCTAGGTGGCTCAAATGCACAGTAAAGTTTGAGTCGCTGATGGAGAGCATCCTCTGTTAAATCACACCAAGACTTCTTTCGTGCATCGTCCATCATAGACCACGTTTGTGGGGTTACTGTGTTAACTGTTTCCTGAATCCCATGCTGGGTATTCTGAATCTGGGTACTTGACTCTGGTTTTGGCTCATGTGTCCTCCCCTCTTGGCTGTAGATGCCTCCTCTCTGACAGGCTCCCCATGATGGGGCACCTGGATGTGCAGGGCAGCGGGAGGGAGCAGGCGAGAAAGGGCACGAAAGAAATAGGACACCAGCTTCTAATAAGGGAGTGTGCCTAGCACCGGCTCAAGGTATGGGAGGGAAAAGCACGACCCCCAGCGGGGCTCTAGGAAGGCTTTTCTGGAGAGGCTGGAGTTAGGCCCCAAGAATAAGTGGGATTAGGTTTCCTGGGGCTAGGGAGGGCATCCTGAGGATACAGAGTATAAACAAAGCACGGTGAGAGGAGGGCGTTGCATTTGGCCATAGAAACGGGTGCTGAAGACCCATGAAGTATTTTGAACACCAGATGAATGCATTGTCAGTTTCATGTAAAGCAAAGTGCTTGGTAATTTTAAAAGCTCTATGCAAACATTAATCATTCGTTTCTCCTTCTGTGGGCAAAAAGGGAGTCAGTAAAAAATAATGAATAATGGTGGGATGCCTGGCAAAGGTTTTAGGATGAATAAACTACTAGGGAAGTGGAGAACAACTTTTTAGGGGTTCAGAAGTAGTTGTCCAGGGGCTGAATCTGATTAGTTTGCCCAACAGTGTTAGCTTTTTAAAAAAATTTTTTTTCAGATGGAGTTTTGCTCTTGTTGCCCAGGCTGGAGGGTAATGGCGAAATCTCGGCTCATTGTAACCTCTGCCTCCCAGGTTCAAGCGATTCTCCTGCTTCAGCCTCCCAAGTAGCTGGGATTACAGGCACCTGCCACCACACCCGGCTTTTTTTTTTTTTTTTTTGTATTTTTAGCAGAGACGTGGTTTCACCATGTTGGTCAGCCTGATCTCGAACTCCTGACCTCAAGTGATCCACCGGCCTTGGCCTCCCAAAGTACTGGGATTATAGGCATGAGCCACCGTGCCCGGCCTTTTTTTTTTTTTTTAATTTGAATTTGAACATCTTTAGATAGAGCTTTCACCTTCCAGTTCCCACAACCTACAACTCTACATTTGTTTTACAGCCTCATACATTTACACCTGCTTAGCCTCAGAAGGTATTAGAGTTTTTAATCTCTCAATTGGCACTGAGGAGGGTGAAAAGTTGAAATTCCAGTAGGAGAGATGACAGTAGTGGGAAGTAGTGAGGGCCCAGAGAGAGTGGGGCAGTGAGATAAGGAAGAAGGAAACAACACAAAAGAAGTAAATAGGACATGCTGGCGGATTGAGGGAGTGAGGGGAGTCAAGGGTTAAACTGATGGGACAATGTTGCTGAAGTCTGCAGAGGCTGAGGAGCGGCTCTGAAGGATATGTTGGGTTTAGGTTGTGGCAGGATATCTCAGGGCCTTGTCTAACAGCAGGTGACAATTTGGGCCTGGTGCTCAGAAGAATAATGGTAGCTGGGGACGCAGATCAGCCTGGCATGGAGGCGGTAGGTGAAGTGGAGGTGGAGGTGAAGTGGGTAAGAGTGTGCAGGGAGAGGGTGGAGGACTGGGGGAGCCTTCTCACTGCCAGGAGGTGTGCAGAAGAGTCGGGATGGCAGCAAAGCTGGATCTCATGCAGGAGCCCAAAGTCAGATAAGGAGAGAACCTCCAGGAGGGAGCGGCCGATTGGTTGCAGGAGGCACTTCGGCAGCCAAGGAGAACATGGGTTGGAAACACGTCCTTTAATAAGCCATTGGCTTTGAGCATTGGTGAGCAGGTCAGCAGGGGTGAGCGTCCCTGTGGTTGGGCTCTGCTCCTTCAGAAAGGGAGCACTGAGGCAGTGGAGGTCCCGCTTCACCTGAGGGGCTGACATGGACTCCCTGCACAACGTGGCTCTAAACTGGACAGTGGAAGGGTAGCCTCTGCTCTGACCTGTCACTGTGTCTTCCCTGAACGTCTGTGCCTGGCCAAAGCTGAGCTGTTCATAGTTGTCCCACACTGGCTCACTCTGCACTTCTCCCCAGATGGCCTAGAAGACCACGGCCCTCTCTGCTCCTCAAGCCAGAAGCTGCGCTCCGGTAAATAAGCTGAGGTTGCTGGAAATTTTCGGACTGCCGAGGCCACTTCCGCTTCCGGGTTGTCTGACCACTCGCCAGTTTTCTGCTTGCTCTTTAGCGGCTCCTCCTCCTTGTAGCTCAGCACCCTGTGAGGTTGAAGAGGCGGCTGCTCAGCTGTGGCTGAAAGTGAAGAAGCTCTCTTTAGGGGGTAAGGGTTGGAGTTTGAGAGGAAAACTCTTTGATACCGCTTGGCTTCACATTTTCCCCCAAAGTGAAAATCCAGCTGGTTTGTTCCCCTGGTTTGTCTCTGAAGCAGTATCTGGTATTTATAGAAGACTGAGCCAAGGGCCAATCAGCTCAGAATGGAAATGCCTGAGCCTGGAGTTCTCTGGAGCAACCGTCTCCTGGCTTTCTCTCTCCCTGGAGTTCAGCTAAGGTTTTCTCTCGAAAACTTTCAAGCCCTGAGAATCAGTTTGAAGAACCACAAACTGGGGAAAGGACCATAAAGCACACTGACTGTCTTTCTCTTGGCATCGACGTCTTGTATGTTTTTTTATGGTTGATAGCAAGAAGGTAGCTGAAGAGCTAGGAGAATGGCCTGGTGCGGGGCACGAGAAGCAGCCGCAGCGTCCAGCTCTCTAGGGTGATGGGCATTATCTCCTGTTCCTGCAGCCTCTAGGACCTCCTGCTTCTGAATTATGTGCCTGTGCTAACCTACTGGGACAGAATTGTTGTTTTTAGCATGTACCTTCCAGCTGCAAGGAAAAGGAATGGGATATTTGACATTTTAAAAGACAGCTGGAGTGAGTGAGATATCAACTGACACATTCATTAAATGTCATCACTTTTGTTTCTCTTCCACGTTCAGTGCTTAAGTTATTCTGAATTAATTACCCAACCACTTGATTTATTCCTTACACCCCCCTCTCTGCTCCCTGCCACCTTCTCCAGGCTTAAGAGCAGCACAAGTTTCCCGATTGTAAAGGCTGAGCAGGGGCCTTCAGAGAAAAGGGAGACTGTCCAGGCAGCTAGGCTGCAGGATGTTCTTACAATGGGGTCAGAAGCTGAGCCTGACCACTGCCATGAAAGTTGTCATCCCCCTGTTTTACAGGGAAGTGAGGCTCAGAGAGGGCGAGTGATCCATCTGGGGCAGACTGGGGAGGCTCGAGGAGCCAGAATTTAACCCAGGTCTTCTGGCTCTAGGCTCTTGAGCTTACCAAATGTATTGGTGTCAAAGAGACAAATCTATCTTCACATGCTAGGTAGCCATGGGGATTAAATAAACTGGAGAATACAATTTCACACCCCTCTCTTGCCCCTATTTCCTTGTCAGGGAGAGGGAGAGCCAGGAGCAGGAGGGCAGCTACAGGTTAACATCCAGGAGGCACATGAGGAATCTCTCTGCACAGTAAGTTAGGTATATTTGGATCATTCAGCAATGAAAGTTCTTAGTAATTTAAGGAAGACAACGTGTGAAGTTTGTCTGGCTCTTTGATTTCACAATCCAGCTTTACTGCTGTGTGTCATTGTTGGTAATTTTTCCAGAGAGATGAAAGACCATGGTATAAAGGGCCATAGCCCTTTCAACTGTGATTAGCGAGTCCTCTGTCATCTCAGGGACTAACATTTCCACAAACAGAATTTCTAGCCCCAGGTTTTCATTCCTTATTGCTGCAGCCTGAAATGTTCCCACAGACCTAGCCTAGGTACAGACCGCAAGCTGAAGCCACAGAGAAAAGCAGAAATGCTACATGGCTCAGGAAAGCCTGGGGCATCTGCCCACATTGGTGCTCTGTGTCTCTCTGGATAATCTCTGATGTGTCACCAAACTTCCCCAAACTGTGTGGAAAAAAGAGCCACCTCAGGGAAAAGAGTCACATCTCCTCCATTCCTTCCCCCAGTACTGATTCACTGTGAGTTGGTCGTCCTCAGCTGAGATTGCTGCAGGAGGTGATTCACAACTCTGGTACTGAAAGGAAAGAGATGCAAGGAGGCAGGAGAGCTGAGCTAGCCTGTGGGAGTGCCTGAGTTTGCAGGGTTCCTCTGAACCCTCCGTATTCTGTCTGCCCTCTTCTGTGGCAGCTCATCAGCTCATCACCAAATTTCCCTTTTTGTCAAGTCTCATGGCTCATGTTTTGTCTGGAGCTGCATATTGCAACAGCGTGATGAATTCTCCTGCCTTTTTGAAGCTCAACACTGCTTTTCAATAGAGCTGTGAAGTTATACCGACTAAATTCTTTCTTGCATTGTCCGTCATTTGCATCATTGTCATTGTGGGGTTACTGGCTGGGGTTGGGTTTGATACGCAGATCCCACAACTCTTTAGCTGCTCCTGGAGGAGTAACTGATGTGGGGGATCAAATTAGTATGCATGACTGATGGTTCTCAAAGAGTCCATCACGGGGCCCTCTCCTGGAAGGGATGAGGCTGGAGTTTCAGAAGGTACGTTTAGGGGTACACCATGAAGGGATATGCATAGTTGTCTGGGTTAGGTAATCTTTCTCTAGGATGTCTTAAATCTCTGGCATTTCTCAAGCTTTGCTCTTACTGTATTACAGAGTAATTTTCTATTTCTTTGTCTCCTCCTCTGAATTGTGAGCTCCTTAAAGAGCTATGTTTTATTAGAAGGCAGCTTAGCATCATGCTTAAGCGTGTGAACTCTGGGATTTAATTACCTAGGTTCAGTTTCATGATCTTGAGCAAGCTCTTTACCCTCTTAGGGCTGGAGGGAGAATTAGGTGAGATTTTGCATGTAAAGCACTTAGAACAATGCCTGGCATATAGTCACTGCTTAGTGTATGTTAGTTATTATTATTATTAAATTTGCATGTCCTCATCTCTAACATGATACCTGATATACATTAGATGCTCAACACATGTGTTTTGAGTGAATAGATGAGTAAATACCCATGTGTATGTAGCAAAAGAGGTGAGCCTGCCATAATGTGAGTAAGCCCAGTTGAAGTTCTTGAGCATTCTGGGGCTGAGGTAGGGCAGGAGAGAGAAGCTGGGCTTCAGGATTCAGTTCTGTTGTTCGGTTGGGAATTGGGCCAGGACATTTGCAGTTGTGGGAGATGACTTTCACAGGGAATTGGTAAGAGTTGAGTTTGGTGTAAAAGGTCTGGTTAGCTAGTTTTGACCTCCATATGTACTTGGTTTTTTACCAAGGATCACAACATGTGTATATCAGTAGGGTTCTCAGAGCAGAGGTGGATTTATGGACAGAATGTCAGCAAATGGCACCTTGTGGAGTGATTATAGTGTCTTCAAGAGTTGGGTTCCTGCCAATATTACCCAAAGTAACCCACATATTCAAGGCAATTTCTATTAAAATCCCAATGATGTTTTTTAAAGAAATTGAAAAATTCATCCTAAAATTCATATGGAATCTCAGGGAACCCTACATAGCCAAAACAATTTTGAAAAAGAACAAAGTTGAAGGACTCACCCTTCCTGTTTTCAAAGCTTACTTCGAAGCTACAGTAATCCAAACAGTATGGAACTGGCATAAAGACAAACATATAGACCAAATAATTAGAACAGAGATCTTAGTAATAAACCTTTGCGTATATGGTCAAATGATTTTGACAAGAGTATCAGGACCATTCAGTGGGGGAAAGGACAGTCTTTTCAACAAATGATGATGGGAAAACTGTATACCCACAAGCAAAAGAATAAAGTTGGACCCTTACCTTACATTATATGGAAAAATTAACTCAAAATGGATCAAAGTCCTAAATGTAAAGATCTAAACCTGTAAAACTCTTAGAAGAAAACAGAGGAAATCTTCATGACATGGAATTTGGTGATTATTTACTGGATACAAAGGTACAAGTAATAGAAGAAAAAAGACGAATTGGACTTCATCAGAATTAAAAACTTTTGTGTATCAAAGGACATGGTCAACAATATTAAAATGCAGCCCATGGAATAGGAGATAATGTTTTCAAATCACATATCTGATAAAAGATTAATGTCCAGAATGTATAGAGAACTCCTACAAGTCAACAATAACGACAAAAACAACCCAGTTCAAAATGGGCAAAGGACTTAAGTAGACTTTTTTCCAAAGAAAACACACAAATGGCCATTAAACACATGAAAAGATGGTCAACATCACTAACCATTAGGAAAATGCAAATCAAAACCACAATGAGATACTACTTCACACCCATTAGGATGGCTACTATCATAAAAGCCAGGGTTAGTGAAGATGTGGAGAACTGGAATTCTTGTGCAGTGCTGATGGGAATGTAATAAAATAGTGCAGCTGCTATGGAAAACAGTATGGTGGTTCCTCAAAAAAATTACAAACAGAATTGCTGTATAGTCCAGCAATTGTTTCTGGGTATACATGTAAAAGAATTGAAAGCAGGGTCTCAAAGAGATGTTTGTACACCTATAGCATACAATAGTAGCATCATTCATAATAGCTAAAACACAGAACCCACCCAAGTAGCCACTGGTGAGTAAATGGATAAACAACTTGTGGCACATCCATACAATGGAATATTATTTTGCCTTAGAACAGAAGGAAATTCTGACATATACTACAACATCTGTTGAGGACATGATGCTAAGTGAAATAAGCCAGCCACAAAAGAAAAAGCCTGTGTATTCTACTCATATGAAGTACTTAGAGTAGTCAAATTCATAAAGACAGAAAGTAGGATGGTGGTGGCCGGGGGCTGGGGGAAGGAAGGAATGAGGTGTTAGTGTTTAATTGGTAGAGTTTTGGTTTTTCAAGATGAAAAGACCTTTGTGGATGGATGGTGTTGATGTTAGCACAACAATGTAAATGTACTTAATGCCTCTGAACCATACAATTAAAAATGGTAAATTTTATGTTATGTGTATTTTACACAGTTCTTTTTGAAACATCAAGGGCCAAGCTGATGGGAGACGAAAAAAGAGTTTGAGCCCTGCAAACATGGGTGAAAATGGACTTTCGTGAATTGAGTTATACTGAAGCAACTTGGATTCGCTTGTTATGAGGAATCATTTTAGGAAGCCCTTGATTGATCTGTTTTTGTTCATCAGCATTTGCATCAGTCAGCCTTGCTTGGGCACCTCTCCATGATGATTCACATCACTTTCTTTTCCCTTGATGTCTAAATGCTGATGGTTCCCGAAGAACCTCTTTTTAGGCTCCCTCGTCTACTTGTACTTAACAGCGTCAGCCTCCTGTCTTCACATCGCTTTGTGGTGTAAGGTTTCCAGAAACTAACATCTCACACCTGACCTCGCTGCCAGGATGCATCTTGAACTGCAGCTGTCTGCTAGACATCCCTCCAGCATCTCAAACTCAGTTTGGCCCAAACTGGACTCATCACTTTTTCTTGCTCTGCTGAATTTCTGGTTTCTGTGGAAGGCATAGAACACTTAGTTTCCAAGGTATAAAAACATACAACACTTGGGAAACCCCCTTTCCTCTCTCTGTCTTCCAGATGAGCTCAGCTGTCACCGGTGTTGCATTTTCCCTCTGTGACTATCAAATTTTTAAAAAATAGAGATGGGGTCTTGCTCTGTTGCCCAGGCTGGTCTGAAACTCCTGGGCTCAAGCAATCCTCCCACCTCAGCCTCCCAAAGTGCTGGGATTACAGGTGTGAGCCGCCACGTCTGTCTGTGACCACCACATGTTATACAGGTGCCCTGCCTATGTCTGGGTCAGCCCTACACTCCCTCTTGAGCGGACAACCACAATTGCCTGCCCATCTCTTCACCTCCAGTCTCTCCACATGGGCTTGCTGCTATGAACAGCCGAGGGAAAGCTGGGGAGAGGCTGGTCCTGTTCCCCCTACTAAGGAATCAGACCTCTGGATAGGGCTCACCCTGCAGGACAGCAGGACATGACACAGATCATGAAGTCCCAAATGGCTTCTGGCTGAGAAATAATAGCCCAGGGAGGAAAGGCTGGTTAAGTGGATGGGATGAGGCTGCTAGACTGAGTCTTAAAGTCAGAGGAGCAGTTGCCAAGCCACCAATGGAGGGTGGGGCAGCAGGTCCAGGTCCTAGTGGAGGCAGTTGGCAAGAGCTACACAGGGGCCAGGTCTAGAGTCTGGTGGGGTGGGGCTCAGGGCCAGGGAC
Organism: Macaca thibetana thibetana; assembly: GCF_024542745.1. Classification (NCBI taxonomy): domain Eukaryota; kingdom Metazoa; phylum Chordata; class Mammalia; order Primates; family Cercopithecidae; genus Macaca; species Macaca thibetana. Next base: position 113,429,373 of record NC_065578.1, read on the forward strand.
AGCAGGGCTCCATGGGCAGAAGTCCTGCACTCTGCCTGGGCTGACCAGTGCAAGCAGGGTAGCACTTGAACTCAGGGGGTTCACTGTCTCCCCTAGATTCAGGGTAGTGGCAGCCCTAGGAATTCCAGCTCTGGACCTTCACTTGTGTGGGCCCTCAGTTTGCAATATGCCTCCTCCCCACAACTTCTACACTTCCAAATCCCACTCAGCCTCAACGCCTAGCTCAGAGCCACTTTGCACCTGAAGCTGCCACTCATTCTGCTGAGCTGGGATGTTCTTTCTTGGACCTCTATAGCCTTTTACTTCACCTCCGTAACTGCACTTCCATTTTCTACCTTGAACTATCATTACTCAGTGCCATTGTACTAGACTAAAAGCTTTCTGTGGGCAAGTCGTTCAACAATGAATAGAACACATGGATGCCTGTGTTAGTGTTTCTGAATCCATTGTTCAGTAGCTGTTAGCCTCCACAGGCCTGTTTACATTCACTGTGGTCTTCTCAGGTGCTGCTAACTCAGTATCTCCAGTTCTTCTTTCCCTGGGGAACTCGAGCCTCTTATGTTTTGTGAGACACTATCAGCAGTTCTGGCAATGGACTGTGAAGAAAAGTGATGTGTTACTAGAGCATTTAGGCCAGTAGAAGACCCTTCCAAGGACTCTTTTCCCTCATGGGTAGCAACTAGCAGTGTTTGAGATTTCAGTTACTCTGTCCTCCTGAGTCCCCCTGAATAAATACGATGAGAAAAGCTCCTAGCTGACCTGTGATAGATGAGCAAAGCTCCTAACTGACCTGTGATGGGCGCCTATCATGGATGAGAGATAGGCCTTTGCTGTTTTCAGCTACTGTAATCTGCAGGTTGTAATTGCAGCATAGCCCAGCCCATACTAACAGACACAATGACCCCTTTGGTTTATCAGCTCTAGATGTGACCAGCACATTGCCTCATCCTTCTGGCTGCTGGGTGACCTGATGGGAAGCCACTGGCAAGGGGAGGCTGCGTCTTCAGGCAGGAGAGTGCTGCTCTCAGCAGTTCAGCTCACTGGGCCTCTCATGGTGGAGCACCCCTCATTTAGATGCAGACGTGCAGGAATGGATGGTCCCTTCCACGCCCCAATCTACGGACTGCTCTCTAAAATAAAAGCTGCAGGCGAGCAGAGAGATATTCTATTATATTAGAATGTTCTTTTTTTTTTTTTTTTTTTTTTTTTTTTTTTTGAGGTTGCAACAGTATTTTCCCATGGCTTTGGCAAATTGTGTTTTACAATGGTTAGCAGAATTCCTCTGCTAGTGGGTGACAGCATCGTACTTCCCAGATGTGAGTGTGTGGCCCACTTCCCTAGGGGAGCTTCAGCATCTGCAGGGGCTGCTTGTTGAGCTGAACAGCTGAGGGAACAGCGGAGCCCTGTGTGCCAAATGATCTCCGAGCCACAAGCCTGACAAAACACAGGTGGATTCCAGCCTGATGGGGTACACAGGTATTCCTCGGCCAGAACAAAGAACAAACCAGCCCTTCTGCTCTACCTCTGTTAGAAGGCAAGTGGTTATCTATGTGAAGCAAAGATGGAAAAGAAAAGCTTTGCGACGTCCTGTGCGTGTGCTGACTGCTAAACCCCAGGAACATAAAATGACAAGAGAAATGGGCAAGAGACAGAGATTTAATTGAATAAAAACTCCAGGCTGTGACAGGGGTGGGAAGACACGAAGCAGTAATTAACAACATAATATTTTAAATGACGATGCAATTAATTAACGTCCTGGGTAAGTGCAGAGGGGGAGGAGGGCATCTTTCAGCCCAGAAACACTGCTAAATAAAGGAGAAGGGAACTTTCCATATATTTTTTTAAAAACTATGTGCAAATGGCCCTTGTTATCACAACTTTATCAAAGCTCACAGCAACAACCCGAGAGGCTTCTCCGGCCAGAGAAAGCCAACAAATGGATCGACTTTGTATTTCATTTTTTTCTCCTCTGTGAGGGAAGAGATACTGGGCTAGATAATGAAGTTGGCAGATGTTCAGGTCTCATTCATGATTCAGGTTGAAGACTAGTCTACCTTGAGGGTGCTGGGGGTGAGGCTGCAGGAGCTAAAAGCCTTCCTGGGGTGGGCTCCCAGGCCTGTAGGAATTGACCCAGACTGCCAGAGCAGCAGCGGTTGCAGTTGGCCAGGGTGGTATGGGGTCTGGCTAGAATCTATTCAGAAGATGATTTTCTGAAACCATTGGGATGTTCACTCATGGGAGATAGCTGCTTGGATATAAGAGGAATGTCTCAGATGAGCCATACTATTGCAATTCACATTGATCACACTCCCTTCTCCAAGAGGTTAGAATGGGTTATCCTCACCTGCCTAAGGGTTTAATGATGACAGCTGGACGTGCATTTTGAGTTCACTTCCAGAAGGGCCTTCTCACACTAATTTCTGGACTCCTTATGACCCAGGAAACTCAGCTGTCCCTTTGTAATTGCAAGGTCTACAGCATCTGTTCACTGATGGAAACGACTATCTTGATGGGGTCAGTCTAGAGTCAGAATCACAATGAAGTTTTTCGCCTGCTAGGAATCTTGTCATGACCTTGGGTTTTTTTCTCACTCTCAAGAGAACACCCAAATGCAGGACTGCCGGACTAGGAAGGCCTGTCAATCACAAGATATCTGGGGAGAAAAGTCATCTTTACACATGAGTCCCTAGCCTAAGGTTCAGTACAGGGTGGAGTTTAGGTTTATCTACATTTACTTTTCTAAGCAGAAAACTCCTTTTGCCACAATATCCTGTTAACTCATGCCCAACCTGGTCATTTTTAGGGCTAGAAGACACTATGCAGAGTTCTATCAGCAGAGAAATCTGACAACTTGGTTTAAAGTGAGGGATGCTTTATTGGTCGCTGCTCCTCTACCATGTAACGTATATAAAGAATAAGACACGGATGTGTGAACAGATTTTCTGTTCTTGATTTTCCACTGTTAAAAGAAGGGGTTCTTCAGCAGACTTGCCTCTTGCAAGTAGTACACACAGCTCTGGAAACCGGCATTGTGCTGCCACAAGCCAAAGTAGAAACTCACCTCCACACGCTTACTGGGGTTGCACAAACTGAGATTGAGCAAATCAACCTGGTTTTAGGGGTTGGTGCGAAGAACACTATTAACTCAACAGAAATGTGCTATTACAACACAGAATCGTTCAAACCATTTTTTTTTTCCTAAATTGAGTTTGGCCTAAGGTAGAGATCTAAAGGAAACAAGAAACCCTCACAACCACTGAAACAAACAACACTGAAGTACTTAGTAATTTATAGAACTAAAGTTTAAGATGAATATTGTCCCAGAGCCAAAGGGGCTGAAATAGGCTTACGCTCACTCAGTTTCAATCAAAAAGATACTCTTCATGGAAAGATGGACTCAAACTGCTACTTGGATTTCAAAACTCCCCATCTGGAAAAGAACATTTAATCTAGGTTGTTCTTTAATCTGTTTAGGCATTTTAAACAGAGAGTTGATACCTCATGGAATTATAAAGCTATGTATAATGCAGAAATCATTCCAGAACGTATGTGTCTCTCTTACTTTACAATGAAGGTTATTTCTGAGAACAAAGATCCTGTTTTCAAACAAATATGATCATTAACTGTGGCGCATCAGAAAACATATGGCGTGTTTAGTTTCGGCGGAATCATTCCTAAAGAAAGTGACTAAGTTCCCATGAAGAATCAAGACGTTTTCAATTCATGGGGAAAACCAGCAAGGAATCCTGCACTTCAGCTGAAGGCTCACAAGCACCTCAGAGGTCTTGTGATTTCAACATGGGACTGATGGTCCCAATGTGGTTTCTGTCCCTCCAGCGAAGAGCTTCAAAGACTAGTAATTCGCCTCATAAAGGCTCTTCCATGGATTCACCTCATTCCTGCAGGGCACTGAAAATGCAACCGCAGTCCCACTGAGCGTCCTCCTTTTCCAGGGTTGTGGAGCTTGCTGGAGACACAGCATTTCAGAAACTCAATCCACCTCTTTCCAAAAAACTGTACATTGTATTTTCTAGAACCAACTTCTGGGCTTTCCACTCTTTGTCTTTTCCTACTCTTTTTTTTTTTTTTTTTCTTTTCTTAACAGTAGACCCATAAAAAGTGAAAAACCACAAAAACATCACCTTGGGAGACAGAAAAGACTAAGACAGATCTGACCACAAGACAAGTGTCTCAGCCTTGACCTACACAGGAGCAGGTAAGACTCTGGAGTGACGGACGGCTGCCACTGCTGCCGCCACTGCGACTGCACAACACTGTTTAGACGGTTGAACAAGTGCAAAGAGAACATTGCTGAGTCCCATTTGTGTTATTTGGCCGCACAACTCATGGTGTCGGAGGTGGCTTCGGAGATGGGCACGAGCTCTCACTGTCGAAGCTAGCAGCTCGGCCCTGCCACTGTAAAGAGGAGAAAAGTCTGGTTATTAATTGCTAAATAAATTTACATTTCAACTTGCAAAACTGAACTGGCCCAATGCACTGAATTCACCTTTCCCAGCTTCTCATAAGCTTTCTTGAATTTTGCTGTCAGCCATGCAAAAACATAAGGGAAACAGCTTAGAGCTTCTGGTTTGGAATACCTGATTTTCAAAAAGACCTACTGCAGAGATAATTAAAGCTTTCTTAACTGTGTGTGTGTGTGTGTGTGTGTGTGTGTTTGTGAATGAGGTGCTCTGACTGGACCATTTCTGTGCGCTTCAGCCATTTTTCACACTGAAAATCATATTATGTTAGCAGCGAAAGAGGCAGTGTGCAGAATATGTCCTTACTGCCAAGAACCGATGGTCATGCATTATTAGCAATTTGTCTGGGAGCTGATAGTACAGCTAAAAATCTGATACTGCTTTAGCTTTGAGCTGTCTCCTTTGGTCTTTATTCTTCCTATGGGCATTTGCACCTGACTTGTGGAGAGGTAGAGGCATGAGCAGACCCTTCTGGGCTTCTGTAACCCCTTTCTCCTCCCCAGCTCTCCTAGCTCAAAGACTGTCTTCTATCAGCCAGACTCTAACCCTTCTGTGAAAGGGGTCATGTAATGAGGCGTAATGGAGTGAAGGAGAGGGCTGAGGCTGGCTGGACTTGAGCCATTCGATCCTTCTTTAACCAGTCATTGTTGCAGCAGTCATAACCGCAGCAATGTTTACTGAGCAAGGATCTGACCCCATGAATATTCTGGACCTGCCTGGGGGCTGTATATTAATAACTTCAAAGTGAGTCAGTGTCCACTGCTCACCCATCCTTGGAGTGGGTTGCAGAGACCCAGTACTCTCCTGGGTGTCTGCAGGACAGAGCTCCAGAGAAGAGGTAGGTAGGTGGTCAAGATGGCCTTCCTGACCTGGAAGTGCAGCCCCCCCTTCTGCTTCTCATGAGTGTTGAGGGTCTCCACTGTGGAGTAACGGGGCTGAGCAGAAGCTGCAACTATGCATCTGTGCACACATGGAGGTTTGGGGTCAGGGGAGGATGTGATTCTCCCTCAATACAATCTTTTCTAGAAGGGCCGAGCCACCTGAGGAATAGATCACTTTCTATCCAGCATCACCTATGGAGTAGATGGGAAACCCATGAAGTTGAGGAAGGATTCAGACCTACTAAACTACCTTAATGCTTTCAGTTCTAAGGAAAGCTTCTGTTACCATTCTCTGGGCTCGGTTCTTCGTGGGCTTCTTAGGACTCCCTGTGCAGGCCAACTGAAGATCTTTATGACTAACCAAGGGCCAGACAATCAGATACTGATGATTACCATTATGTGACCTAGACCTAAGCAATCTTAGCATGTCAGCGCTGGAGGCAGGCTTGGAAGCTGATCCAGTCTAACCTTGTTCTTGCAAATAAGAAAACGAAGACAGAGAAGTCAAGACACAGCTGGCTAGGGGCAGAGCCAGGACCCGAAACCAGGTCTCCTAACACCCAACTAAGTGTTGTTTCCACTCCATCCTGCTGCTATCTCAGCATTTGGCCACACTAGGGGAAGAAGGAGACAAAAGGTAATAAGCAACCTAACGTCTTTGGGTCCACACCAGGTACTTACTCCTAACTCCAGGTGGCAGTCTCTCTGCTTGCAGCATCCACTTGAATGAAATCACAACCGAGGGTTTCCCTGGTGAAATATTTTAGATAAATAAATGCCTGGTTGTTGAGCCCACTGTGGCTTCTGACTCAAGTGTTTCTTAACCAGAAGGTGACAACAGATGATTACTAATGCTCTCATTTAACAGACCTTCATTTTAGGAGTTCTACTTTTCTGTTACAACCTTTACTGTTGGTGAAAGGTACATTATAATCACTGGCTTCTTCCCTGGGTAAGCATGCCACTTACACAACCTGACTGATAGGCCAGGTCAGAGGAGAAAACATAAAAGGGCTTCATAGAGTGTCTTTCTTCCTTTATGTAGCAGCCCAAAGAGTAGTCGCAGGGAGCATAACTGTTTATCCAGAACAAATGAAGAAGGAACACTGGCTCCCCTGCTAGTCCGAGTTTTCCTACGAAGATAAACAAAGGGAGGAGATGGGGTTCATGGACAATGGGAAGGTGAATGATTCCAGGAGGCTTACAGTGGCTCTGAAATAGCAGCATACCTGTCCCCAGCACACAGGGAGATTGTTGTTTCAGAAGGCCTGTGTTCCAGTAAGGTCTTTTTTTGCTCTGAAATGGGTCACGTTCCAATGGAGATTTAACATCTCTGGCAGATGATCTGAACCTGGCCCTCCATAATAAAATGCCTTGGTGAAGAGTGCTGGTCAGCCCTGTGTGTGGTAACAATGATGACACGTGGCTCTGGGCTGAGAGGGAAGGGGGCGGGTGCCGCAGCTGGGAAAGGCCACTTGTGATGGCTCAATGAATTTTTATTCATGAAAGAATCCCAGCAGGGAAAGACACCTTTTCAGTTAACTTGTTCCCCTCAGCCTTATTTTGAGCCCCAAACAAGTGAGCAAGTATGATGCCCTCTGTTCTCATTAATAAAAAAGAAACGATCACAGCACTTGAAAATCCCTTAAGAAAGGTGCAAGATAAATAAAGAGCGCTTTGCAGATATGATGCCATTTATCTTCCCGGCAGCTGGAGGAGATTTCTTTATGATTATACAAATGGGAGATACAAGTTTCAGGAGCAAAGCTCTTGCTCAACATCCAGAACAGGAATGAAAAGAAGGCAGGATGTGAGCTCTGAGGATGAGCGGGAGGATTGCCTCCAAGCACAATGCATCGCACCAGCGGACACGAGGTGCTTACTTAATGTCAGCCCTGTGGGGGTTTGCATGCATTTTAATAAAGATATTTCAAATGTGGGCGCTAAATGTGTCGGCAACAATTTCAAATAAATGCAAACTATTGAAATCTCAGGTTGCCGAGACGAGTGTCATTTTCAGCTTCTTGATACAGAGAATGATCAGCTGAGTAGAAAATGGTGGGATCATGCATGGGGGAGGGGGCATTCCTGGGAGCCTGGCCTGCGAGGTCAAGCAAAAAGTAAACCCAAAGCATATCAATTTATTCTCTTTTTGTTTTCCATATACTGTTACTTTCCCTTTACTGTCTCATCAAATATTCATTTTCAAGGGCTTGATTCTACTTTATCTTTCTTTTGTAGTCTGAACCAGTGAGTCGGAGTTCTCAAAGAAATAGGGACTTGGAAATCAATTATTTGGCTTAATTAGGTTGTATTCATCATGAAGGAGAGTGATTCTGGAGCCAAGTCCTAGCTCCTCCGTGGTACTCAACACCCCACCCCCAGCTGTAGCCGCTGCTCTGTCACTTTCCATTTTCCACAGGCAGGCTCAGCCTGGTAACAGGGATGGGTTATTGCAGACTCAAGATTAGAAAGGCAGTCACAGTACAAGATGGGGGCTCATGGGCCCAGCCATAGTTTAGGGTCAGAGTTTCCTAGAAAAGCAAAGATGGGAAGGGCTTATCCTCTCATTTTACCAAGGAGCCCCAAGACCAGAGTGGGGCAGTGAGTTTTCTAAGGCCCTACAGCCAACCAGAGACCTCTTAGCTCTCATTCCATGCCCTCCCACTAAGCCACCCTAAACAGTTCAGTAGACTTGTTCTATTCTTAAATATCTCCAAAGGATGATAAGCGGGGGAGGAGGAGTGGTGTGGTGGATGGGGCTGTCATGACCTCTGCCTGGGTTGAACCAGCACAGCCTTCAGTGAGGTGCTGGATGCTGTCTGCAGGTTGTCTAGCGTTCTGCCCAGCAACGCCTCCTGTATTGTGGGTTCCTCACCCACACTCTGCAGAAAGGGCTTTCTGGAAAAGAGGGGCAGGGGCTCCTCTGGGGGAGCTGAGAGCCGAGGGACTGGCCTCACTCATTAAAGGTCCACAGCTATGGGAAAATCAAGTCACCCACAAGATAGAAATATGAGGTCTCAACTGCCAGAAACTTTGCTTCTTTATACCCCTTGATGCCGCCTCAAAGGTCACAGGGCAGGAGCTGCACAGAGCACATGCCACCTGTCTGGGGAGGTGAATCAATTAGCCTGCCCCCTCACCAACCGAGGTCCCTATCACCCGTGTTTCCACAGGTCCAATCCCCTTGGCTCTCAGGCTCTCCTGAGACACCTCACCCTGCCAGAAACAGCTGGAAATGGGCTTGTCCTCCATGAGAGGGCAGGGAGCCGGTGGGTTCTCTAGGTTTGCCGACCTGACTTCTCTGCATCATAGAGTGTGGGGAGGGGATGACTCTGTTTTGAAGGTGACTCCGATTTTAAGCTGAGGGGCCATGCAGTGAAAAGGATAAAGCTTTATTTTGTATTAGTAGAATTTCCAATTTATACAGCTCTCTAGACTTGTTAGGTTTGAAGCCTGTTAAGATGACAGAATATTCACCCAGCTTTCTAGGATACAGACCAAGGCATGAGATACTGTGAGTGAGTTTTAAGCCTTGTTTGGTCACCCACACTTCCAATCCATTTGAGAAAAAGCAGGCCTGGGGACCACCAGGGTGATAGAATACAGGATCCTAAGTCAGTGGGATTCAGTGGAGGGTGGAGAAGTTTGCAGATATCACTCAAAGGGATATTTTCTTTGCAGTTGAGGGAGAAGTGACAGGGTCAAGATTATACAGTAAGTCAGGAGGGGCCAAGATTGGAGCCCAAGTCTCGGGACTCCCAGCCCAGTGCTCTCTCCATTACGTCTCTGTTAGAACCCAACGCAACCCAGCTCCACAGCTTTAGCCAGAAAGCCTGACACCTTGAGGTCATGCTCCCTTCCCCAACAAGGGCGAGAACCAACATTCATAAGAGGAGGAATCTGCTCTTTGGCATCTCCATCCAAGCAGTGAAAACTGCCAAGTGACTGCCTCGCTTGAGCCTCAGGGAACTTACTGTTCTGACAGGGGTAGAATGTCTTGCCAAGCTGTGATCTCACCCGCTTGGGGCTTTCTCCTAAAGGACCAACTTGGCCAAGGGCTTTGTGAAAGCATTTCAGGCCTGGCACAGTGCTCTGCTGGGAAGTCTTCTTCAAAGTTCTTGCTTTCCATTACGAACTCAGTGTTGCTTTCAAAATGCCCAACACCAGAGGCTTTGTGTCGGTGGCCTCCACCTTTTTCCTCTGTTTCCTTTTGGCCTATTACACGCTGGGTAAGAAGCATGTGGCCCCCATGCCCACCTTTCCACAAAAGGCTGAAGGTGTCACTGCAGCCGACTGCCATTCTCCAGCCCACACTGCCATGCAGCAAACATGCCAAGGGCCAGGCGACCTCACCCACCTCTTTGAAGGATTTCTTTACCTCCACCAAGGAGTGCCAGTGTGCGATGGGCTTCCGGGGGTATGCCAGCATCTCGTTCCAGTGGTCCCTACCCAGGCCTTCGGCATTGATCCCTACACGACAGACTCCTATGATCTCATTGTGGCCCACTCTGAGGGAGAAACAAAAGTCCCAGCATTGGCTACCAGACATGCCCTCAGACAAGGAGGTCCAGCGCGGGTGGGCGGGGGGACATGGTAGGACTCTGCCCAATGGGTCTAACTCAGAACTCTGAGCTCTGGAAACAGATGCTTGGCAGGGCTTCTGGGTGTCAGTGGCAGTGAAGCCTTTGCCTAGTCCCCTTCAGTGGACACTGGACACAGGCAGATAAGCAAAGGTTATAAACCTGTTTGGAATCTCAAGAAATGGTGGGCAGACAGCCTGAGTTTGGGAGGTGAGAGAGTCTAAGTCTCTTCACTTATTTGACCCTGCCAACACATTACAACCTCACTGAGACATCAGTATTTGCAAATAAATCGACCGTCTCTGAGCACCATTTCTCCAAAACCCCCGTGGCTGGAATGTGATTTATTCACTAGGTAAGAACATCAATTATCCCTTAGGTATGTTTGTCAATACTATGCCTGAGAACTTGGGCTAAAAGTCCTGTATTGAGGCTTTATTGCATGGTTTCTTTCTTCTTTAGCTAAAGTGACAACTGGAGAGAAGGAGTTATAGGGGCTGGAGCAGTTGAGAAATGTTTCTGAGCCAGCCTAGATGGAAAAGCAGGAGGTGTGGAAGAGAAGAAAAATATCTGAGAGAGGGGAGATCCGACTGGATGGATATGCTGGTTCCAGATGAGGGAAGGCCGTGAGAGTCCAAGGGAAAAGCCTGGATCACAGGAGCCACTGATGGTTCTTTAGAAGGGCGGGTCCAGGAAGAAAGCTGTCATTTAGGAAGATGTGTGCCTAGTATGTTGACCGAATTGGGGCAGGAATCGATGGAGGCAGGGGTCAGTTAGGAGGCTGCACAGCCATCCCAGGGTGACAGTAGTAGCAACAGCAGAAATAGAGAGGATAGAGGGGCATTTCGAAGGCCAGATAACAGGACTTGGTGCCAGATGGAAGAATGGGAATAGCAAGGGGTGAATTCAGGGAAACTGATGGATAGAGCCGCCCCTGATGGAAATAGGCCAGTTGGGAAAAGAACTTTGAACCTTTGCTAAGGGAGAATCCATGATCTTCCTCAAACTCCTGTACCCTTCTTGGGTACAGATAGAGTTGAGGCCTGAACCCCGAAGCTGAGCCCTGAATCACAAGGTCAAGGAGCTCTGTGCTGGTGCTGGAGTGGGAGTGAGGGGTGGAATCACATCCTTCTGGGACGCCCACCTACCGATCATAGTCCATGACTGAGATGAGCAGGCTGACTTGATCCATGTTTTCCGGGGGAATGTCAAAGATGATGGCCTCATTGTAGACAGGATTGAGTGTGTTTTTCTTTATGGTTGTTTTCTTCTTCTTCAGCCTCCGCCCATCACAAAGCAGGGACACTTTGACATAGGGATCTGTGCCAATGGGGACAGAGGAAAGGGAATGGAGTGTGTTAACAGATGTCTGCAAACATCATTTGCAGCAAAGGGACTGAAGCCCTAGACCTACTGCTGCTCATCAGATGGTATCAGTGGGTTGTTAAAATAATTAAACCACCTTGTATTTATGTAGCACACCTGTCTCTGAGGACACTCTGTGCTTAATAAATGCAGAGTCTTTAGCTACCTCAGTACTCTTGGGAGAGCGCCTAATGGACTTTTACTAATGGGGAAGCTGGCCCCAAATCAGACGTGGCACCTGCCGACAGGTATGCAGTTCACAGCCCTAAATCTCAGCTCGTCAATCACTGGCTGACTCAAAAGGGTGATGAGGCTGAACAATGACACTATTTCTTTTACCTATGAGGAGTGCTTTTCCTTGAGTGACTTTTTTGTTTTTTCAGAATTATAAACCAAAGGATAAAAGTTTTGGGGCAGGGTAAAAATAGGACTCAACAATGGCCAAGGAGACACAATGTGTCAGAGTGAAATGAACAGCAACAATCACGATGCTGTTCATGTCCTCCCCACCTGAGAACATAATTTTGGGTCCCATTGTCTCAATAATCTCATTTCCATTTGGCATCTAGAAGGCGGGAAGTGGCCCTGCTCTCTGCTTCCCTGGAAGCCGTTTCCTGCCCACTTCTGGGCAGTGGAGGAGGAGGGAGCTGTGGCCCGGGGAGACTCAGGGCAGCTGGTTGACATTTCCTTTCTCAGTGGGATCTTGGATTCTCTCCATCCTGCAAAGAGATGCTTTTATTGAACTTCCATGTGCCTCCCATCCTTTTGTTTTCTTTAGTTTTCTGAATGGGTATTTCATGGCCATCTTTCTACCCTGAAATTTTCTACTCACTCAAGTGAAGTGATACCTATTGTATCTCATAGCGCAGGTGTCTCGGTCACCATCATAATTGTTATTTATGCTGCACAGCTCAAGAAATGGGAGGGCAGCTCACAGGTAATAATAGTTTTCGAGACACTGATGTGCTGAGACACCTTGTTGCCCAGAAGCCAGGGCTCCTGTGAATCTGTCAGGAAGTGCCAGCCAAGCAGCTGCTTCCCAGCTCTGTGATTCATAGGCATGTGGTTCTATCTCCTGGACACTGAGCACCGATTAGGGCCCTGTACTCCCTGGCATCATTCAGATGAGGCACACATCCATGGTGGAAACGAGGAAGAACTGTGACACCTGATCAGAAACCCCAAGCCTGAAAGGCATTTCTGTAGACACCTAAATGAGCTGCCAACTAATCCATGTGGCAGCAGTAGCTATGCCTTAACTGTGGGGACATGAGGTTGGGTTGATGGGGAGACCATGAGGTGTTTAATCAACCTGCTTCTCTAACTACACATTTGAAAGGATCCTCTCTCGGGGATTTTCAGTATAAAGGAAGTAAGAGTTTTGAGAACTGGCATGAGGCTCTGCTTTCCACAGATTCCATTCTCTGTGGATATGCCCCAGGACATTATTCAGGTTCAGGTAGACAGATGGGCAGAGCTAGCCCCAAGACCTGTCTTTAACACAGCAGCTTGCAGAATCCATAAGGATGTATCTTGCCTTGCAAAGTGGCTCCAGACTTGAGGTTGCTCAGGTGCTGCCTCATTCCCTTGCTCTACCTATTTCCATACATTCCCACATCAGAGCAGATTTCCATATCGTGAGGCTTGGAAAAATAGAGGCAGAGCCACTTGTCCCATGGGCCACTGAGCAAATGCCTTAGCAAACTTCCCCAACTCTGTTCACCCCTACAAGGCATATGCATTTTTTTTAAGAGACAGGGTCTTGCTGTTTTGCCCAGTCTGGTCTTGAACTCCTGGGCTTAAGTGATTCTTCCACCTAAGCCTCCTGAGTAGCTGGGATTACAGGCATGAGCCACTGTGCCTGGCTGATAGGAAATTTATAAAATTCAGCGTACATATTTCCCTTGCAGGAACCCACACTTTCACCAGCATCCATGAAGCCAAGCAGACAGATGACCGTTCCCTAGGCTTTTCTGGGGCAAAAATCCGTGGTTTCTAGTGGAATGCTGGCCCCAGATGATCTTGGAGGTCCTTTCCTCTCTAACAGCCTATGATGCTCTATGCAGCTGAGGGAGGGGACACAAAGACCAGCAGTGTATTTCAGCCTCATTGTCATGGGAGCCATCAAAATTCAGCATTTAGAATGCACTCACCACCCCTTTGTAGCATACTGGTCCTTATTATTATTTTGTGCTATTTTTAGTGTCATGGTTCTAGCAGATAGGCTTTGAGAATTGATTCAGGGCTAGTTTAGATCATGGAGAACAAGAAGATCCTGGGTTTTAGACGTCAATGCCACACAATTCAAGAATAGGCAATTAATAAGCTCCATTCACTCCCCAGCTTAGTTCAACATCAAATAAGTCTGGGCTGAGGGCAACCTCAAACTCATCCTCAAGAACAGGAGATCTAGTTCGAGAGGCTCCTAGCCAGTACACCCCCACTGCTTCACCCTTGGACCAGGTTCCTCATGCTGTAAATTCAACCATCCATTCTTTCGATATCTATTTATTGAATGCTTACTGTGTTTTATCCACTGTTCCAGATACTTGCTTACATCAATGAACAAAATAGACAGAAACCTGTAATGAAAAGAGGACCCCTGGATCTTCAGAATCAAGCCAAGGTTTAATAACAGGTTCCAAACCCAGGTCAAAAAGAGGGGCAATTGTGAAAGGTAGGTTAGAAATTAGCATGAAAAAAATCTCACACCCCAAACTCTCTGATTCAGAGTAGCTTTTGTGATGACCTCAGCAGCTTCACCATAGGCTTTCTCTCCAGCACATCAATTTAATTACGCCAGAGAAGAGAGTGTGGGGACTTAGGCAGCAAAATCCTATTTCCCTCAGCAGCCTTGAGAGTCTTCAGTGAATTTTCTTCCCTGTTATGCACTTATTTTGGTATTAAAATGAAATCTACATTGGCTGTACTTTAGGGGAAGCTGACTTGCTGCTGCCTAAGCTTTTCCCAGGCCAGAAGAGGTCTGTTAATCTCTTCCCTACGTCCTGATGTGTGTGGGAAGCTCTGAGGGACTCAGAGCTGCAACAAACACTTGTTACTCTAGGGTTTCCTGACCACCTTATCCTGAAACTTCAGTTTTCAAGGCCTGATACCTCCTCTTCTTCCAGCTGCACCAGGTTACACCTGAGCCCAGGTGTTTCTGGCTCAGCCATCACCTCTTTCCAGCAACTGATTATACCCAAGACTCAAGCTACTCCTCTGTTATTTCCAAACTCAAATACTTTCTTCCACAACTTAGGGGTTTTCCAGCAAATAAATAAAGAATACAAAGCAAATATGAGGAAAACTCTTTAATATATTCCCAGCTAAGTTCAGAAGCAACTCCTCAGTGGTTTTACGTTGGTAATCTGAATCATCGAGAGTCTCTTGAGCAGGAGGGCAGGGGATCTAGGGAAACAAACTGAGCTTTTTTCCACATTTGCAATTCTGAGTGCAGCCCAGACTGAGAGGCTTCACCCCATTTCACTCCTCAGAGCAGTCTGAGCTGATGAGGGAAGGAGGCTCCCAAGACTCAAGTTACTCCTCTGTTGTTTCCAAACTCAAATACCTCCTTCCACAACTTGCAGAATTGTAGGGGAAGACTCAAACCTCTGACACTACGTCCATCCTGCAGGTTGCTGTGCAGCCACCCCCAAACAAGCATTTCCTCTGTCACTAGAATAGGACTATATTTCTATGTTCCTGCTGTACCTAGCAGCTTTCTTGGTGCTGAGGCTGAGGCCAGGAGGCCTGCAGTAAAGCCTCAAATACAAATGCATTTTGCTTTTCAGTGGATTTGTTTCCTTGGCTCAGTGCACAGAATTGCTGCCATAAGCCTGCACAGACCGGCAAACATTTACACGCTCAAACTTGACATAACCCTTCCGGAAGTCCTGGGGCCTCATATAAATAAGAAAACTTATCCTTAAGGTTTAAATCCTGTATATTTAATTCTTATTATCTCCCTCTTCTAAGAGAAAGAATGACAGCAATAGATGATATCTACTGAGTGCTTATACGTGTAAGACACCATTCTGAACATTTACATGAATTAACTCATTTCTCCTGAAAGCAACCCATATAAGATATTGTTATTCCCACTTTTCAGACTAGAAAACCAAAGCATTTACACAGCAAAGACGTGGCAGAACTGGAGTTCGAATCCAGGCAGTTTGCATCCAGAGCTGGTGCTTCTATTCTAAGAATGCTGATAATTCTTTCCCCTTCTCCCTGAACACCCTTCCAAATCCTAATGTCTGGGCTGCTGGCAGGCCACTCGGGTTAAGAGAAGTACCTGAATAGCCTGTGATGTCCATCGCCTTGAGGTTCCGACACTTAATCACCGTGAGGGTGAGCCTGCCTGCTGTGGGCAGGTAGCAAAGGGAGAACATGATCTCTCCCAAGTCCACGCTTTCCTGCAAAGAAGCAGACAAGAGGGCAGATGAGGGGCTTGCAGACCACGGGCCTCATGTCCTGTGCAGCATCTGTTGGGGCTCTCTGGGGTCAGGAGGAGGCTCTTGGAGACACAGTGCTCTGTTTTTAAGACTAAGGGACTGGCCTCCTTGCTGCGAGTAACCGGGTATAAAAGGCAATGGAAACAATATTGCCTCTTCAGTACAATTTGCCCCTTCCAACATTCCCTCTCAATGTCAACCACATTCTGACCCTGGTCCTTGCCATTCTGCCTTTGGCCTGGCTTGCTCTCTGTGTGCCCCTTGGCTTCAGCCTCCAACCACCAGCCCCTTTATGGCCTCTTCCTGTTCTCCTCCAGCTCACCCTTCTCAGTCACTGACCCCCTTGACT